>NW_026067974.1:10390925-10483192 GCF_014885135.2 Alexandromys fortis | reverse complement strand
TTTTTTTTTTTTTAAAGATAGGGTCTTACTTTGCACTGGCCAACCTTGAACTCACTGTGTAGACCAGGCTGGCCTTCAACTCATAGTGATCTGTCTGCCTCTGCCTCCCAGCCACTTTTATTTGTTTGAAACATGATGATCTGGAGCTCACTGCATACTCAGACTGCTCTCTCTAACAGTGAGCAGCCTCCTCTCCTCAACTACCTGAACGCTGATGGCAGACATGAGCCACTTCATCCACCTCACTTAACCTTGCTTACTGCTCGAGAAGTCCCACCCATTCAGAACACTGCAGTACTAAACTCTTCCCTCTAGTCCAGAAGGAACTGTATTGCTGGAAATCAAACCCAGAGCTTTGCACATGCTAGGTAAGTGCTCTAGCATTGAAGTCCATCCTTAATCCCTCTCACCCTTTTCTTTACTGGCTTACTAACTTGCCAGAAGCCTCAACAACGTATGTCTTCTTAACTGGATGACTTATATAGTTTTTTTTTTTTTTTTCTCGAGACAGGGTTTCTCTGTAGCTTTGGAGCCTGTCCTGGAACTAACTCTTGTAGACCAGGCTGGCCTCGAACTCACAGAGATCCGCCTGCCTCTGCCTCCCGAGTGCCAATGGGCTGCCTTCAGTACTCGTAGAAGAACACCTTGCATTGCTTAGGTAGCCGTGAGTCACTGGCAAGAGTTAACTGCTGTGAAGAGCAGCATAGGAAATGTCCTTTGAGGCTGCTCCCTGGTGTATCTATCAACTGCCTCAGGAACGGGCCAGTACGGACCCTCGCAAGATTTGCTATTTAAGGGGCAAAATGTTAAGAGAAAATAACAGTCAGGACTGGAGAGATGGCTCAGTGACTAAGAGTTTATACGGCTCTGCCAGAGGACCAGAGTTTGGTTCCCCGCACCCACGTAGACTGGTTCAGGCCTCCTATAACCCCAACTCCAGGGGATCTGACGCCTTGTTCTGGACGCTTTGGGCCCTATGCTTGCTTACACCTGGCTCGTGTTTGCGTGCTTGCACACACACACACACATGCACACACACACATCACCTCTACTTTTCTGAATATAGAGACCCTTTGTGGTTAGGTTTCCAGAACATTCTGTCCAAACATATTTTACAGCAGTATTGACTCCCTGCACATTTAAGACACTACAGTAGATGCCGTCCAATGGACACTTTCATGGGGCTTCATTTTCACTAAAATGTTACAGAAATTACAAAATGATTAGTTTAAAAAAAAGAAACTATAAAGCTTTTGCCGAATATACAAAGACCTAAAAAGTTTCTGACCTTCAGCTGGAAATTCCTTTGTCACGTACTCTATTTTAAGGTACTGTGTGGTCCTTTTGAAACCTTTACATGTATGGAGGGGATGTACTTCACTGTATTGTGTCTTTATGTTTCAAGCACTGTTTCTGATTTATTTATTTATTTATTTATTTATTTATTTATTTATTTATTCGCTTTGTGTGCATGTGTGCGCCTAAGTCAGAAGACAACTTGCAGGGGTTAACGTGCTCCCCTACTCTATAGCTCCAGGGATCGAACTTAAGGCGTCAGCCTTGGTAGCAAGTACCTTTACCTTCTGAGCCATCTTAATACGTGGGAAAAACATCTGTGTGGCCTGGTTTAGGCTGTTTAAATGTCTCTTTGAAGTTCCTAAGGCTAAGGTAGTTGAGAATCTCGCTTTTCTCTTGGGCACTGTGCTCAGTTACCTGAGGTGCTGTTTACAGTGCACATAGGGCATCCGAAAAAGTGTTGAAACCAATTTAAATGTCATTGTCAGGGAGTTTAAAAGGCCCTGGAGCCAGGACTCTCTGCCTTTAGACCACCAAACCCAAAAACGACTTTGTTGTATGTAACTAAAAGATGTTGCCGCAAGACGGTTGCTCGCTGAGCCTTTGAACTGGGTTTTCCTTCTTTGTTCCCTTTAAGAGTCCTCCCAGAGTGCAGTTGAAAGTTTCACAGCTAGCTTTTTTTTTTTTTTAACAATTAAAGAAAAAACACCATCGAACTCACAGAAAAGTTGCAGTATAGTGCAAAAAAGACTTTTTTTTTTCCGGAAAATTTGAGCATAAGTTGCTGACTTGATCCCTATCACTTTGAAGACTTTAAAGTTTATGCCCTATCTCCAGCATAACCACAATACAGCCATCGAAACCAGGAAATGTGAACATTGACAAATTACTACCAATTTATCCTGTGCCCCATCAGTGTTCTGATTGTGTCTGTAACACTCTTTCCCACAAGGCCATTTACTCCAGAGCACACGGTGTTCCTTGTCACGTCTCTTCGCTCCAGAAGAGGTCCTCGGGATTTGGTCACGAGCCAGTTATTGTAAATTCTCCCTAGAGTTAGGCTGATTCTCTTACGGCACCAACGCTGTTCTGGAATGTGACAGAGGTATCGAGAAGGTCCGGCTGTGTTCCGCTCATCACTAGGGTGCACACACAGACGGTGATCACGCGTGACTGCAGCTACACTCTGGTTAACAGGGCTTTGCCACTGTGTTTCCAGCCTCTCACCCTTACCATGCATAAGTATGAAAAAGAAGGACTTAGGGGGCTTGGAGAGATGGCTCCGCTGTTAGGAGCACTTGCTGCTCCTCCAGAGGTCCTGAACTCAGTTTCCAGAACACGTCAGCTGGCTTCTAGCCACCTGTCACTCCAGCTCTGAGGGATCCGACACCCTCTTCTCCCCCCTCTGGCTCCCCCACATGCAGGGAGCCCAGTAACACAGACACATACGCACGAATAAAACTAAATCATGAGTACTTTGAAACTATCTGAGAAGCCCATTTCTCATTAGGTTTGCTTTTTTAACTTTTTTAAAGATGTGCTTATGTTATTTTAGGTGTGTGTGTGTGTGTGTTTTGCCCGCATGTATATATGTGCACAGCATGCGTGCCTGGTCCTCGAGGAGGTCCGAAGGCACTGGCCCTAACTGAACTGGAGTTACAGACGGGTTGTGAGTCACCATGAGGGTGCTTGGAACTGAAACTTGGTTGTCTGCAAGAGCAAAGAGTGCTCTCAGCCACGGAACCATCTCTCCAACCCCCTTGTCAGACTTTCAACAGGTTATGATCCAATCCCATTTATTTTGATGCTTACTAATCCAGATTACAGTAGTGGACACTCTTTAATGACAGCCTCTGTGTCTGAATGGTCTCCTCATTGCCTTCTGGCACTGAGAAGCGTTCCTGACTCACCCCGTTCTTTCTATGTTAGCAACCATTTCTCCGACGAGCCCGGTTCCTTCAAGAGGAGAATGATATTTAGAAGTTTCTGTCTGGATGCTGGGAACTGTTTGTTCTTGTGTTGCTGGATGATGTTGGGCAAGAGGGCTCTACTTTTTTTTTTTCTTTTTTTTTGGTTTTTCGAGACAGGGTTTCTCTGTGGCTTTGGAGCCTGTCCTGGAACTAGCTCTGTAGACCAGGCTGGTCTCGAACTCACAGAGATCCGCCTGCCTCTGCCTCCCGAGTGCTGGGATTAAAGGCTTGCGCCACCACCGCCCGGCAAGAGGGCTCTACTTTTGATGGTTACTCATGTACACACAATTATGTGTGTTGTGTGTGTTTTGTATCTCTCTGGATACAGTAGGAGCCAAGGGTTCGTGCCTATGCCTTTAGTTCCAACATAACTGGTTTACGTATTCAGTATTAATGCGTTCTTTTTGAGGATAAACCCTCGGTTCTAGCATGGGTGAGGCAAGCAGTCTACCACTGAATTTATCCCAGTCATGAATGATTTCTGTTAAATAATACTGAGACCCATTTAATGGTTTTAAAGGTACAAGGGAAAAAGTTTGTTTTGTTTTAGCATTTTGGTCACCAAATCAAAGGCTACTTTGCTGTATTTAACTAAAAGATGTTCATTCTCTATGACGGTTGCTCACGAAACCTTTGAACTAGCTCTGTGTGTTTTCTTCCTGCTGAGAATCTTCAATGCGCAGGTGAAAGTTTCACAGCTGTCTGAGAATGACCTTGAACTCTTGATCCCCCCCCCCCACCTCCCAAGTGCTTGGATTTTGATACTTTATGCCAAATTGCCATTGTTTTAATCTTTCAAATTCACGTGTTTCTTTTTTTATAATTTATTTATTTTATGTGCACTGGTGTTTTGCCTGCATGTATATCTGTGAGGGTGTCAGGGCCCCTGGAACTGGAGTTATAGACAGTTGTGAGTTGCCATGTGGTTGCTGGGAACTGAACTCAGGACCTCTGGAAGAGCAGTCAGTGCTCTTAACCACTGAGCCATCTCTCCAGTCCCTCATGAGTTTCTTATGCCTTAAATTTTGTGGCTAGCATCTAATGGCTGATATATTAAATTCTCAATTAGGATAGGAGGTAGAGTGATTGTAGTTTACAAACCAAAACTTGGAACATAGCCTGATTACTGTCTATATTATGAAATATCAAAGCAGTATTGCCCTGAATAGTTTTGTATAAATTATTACCATGAAGGTAAAATCAGATTTCAAATTTTCCAGCTATAGAGAAGTTACCAAGCCATTATTCCCAGAGAAAACAAATTACAGATCCTGGAGAAAATATAATTTTAAAAACCTACCACCTCTCCAGGCGGTGGTGGTGCACGACTTAAATCCCAGCACTCGGAAGGCAGAGGTAGGTGAATCTTGGTGAGTTTGAAGCCAGCCTGGTCTACAGAGTGAGTTCCAGGACAGCCAGGGCTATGCAGAGAAATCCTGTCTCAAAAAACCAAACCAAAACAAAACAAAGCCAAACCTCCCACCTGAAAGGTATTAGGAGTGGCCTGTTTTATGGTTTTATTTTTTAACCTTAAAAGCAGACTCAGAATTACTAAAGTTTGAATACGAAATCTAAACTGTCTTACTTAGTTAAAACAACAACAGCAAAACAAAAATACAAGCAGCCAGAAATATTGGTGGGACTCCTGGGGTGGAAAAAGCAGGAAGGGAAGCATGAATACTCTGGTTGATTCTTGAAGTAAATGTGTGTGTGTGTGTGTGTGTGTGTTTGTGCGCGTGCATGTGTGTTTACATTCTATCTATTCTGAAGTTTAATTGGGAAATTTATGTTTCTTCAGGGTGACCAACTCACTCAGGTATCCTTGGAAAAATGTCCATGGCACCTTTGGTCACTCTGATTGCTGTTCATCACAAGTCAGGCAGAATGTGAAGTTTAACCCAAATAAGTCAACTACGTGTTGTCTGTCTGTCTCCTTTTTTGTTGTTGTTGTTGTTTTGTTTTTTGAGACAGTTTCTCTGTACTTTTGGAGCCTGTTCTGGAACTTGCTCAGTAGACCAGGCTGGCCTTGAACTCATAGAGATTCGCCTACCACTGCCTCCCGAGTGCTGGGATTAAAGATGTGTGTCACCACCACCTGGCAACTATGTGTTTTATAAAGTGGAGAAGAACCACAATTAACCACCCCCCAATTCCTGTCTAATGTCTGGAATATAATCCAAAAGGGTTGGGGTCATACAAAGAAGCAAGAAAGTGTGATGCTTCTTCCTTCAGAGAAAGTAAAGCCAGTGAAGACTGGCCCCAGACGACACAGATATCAGAAGTAGGGCGAGAATCTGGTACAGCTGTCTTTATGCCCAAAGATGTGAGGGGAAACACACACCCAGTGAATTAGTAAGTGAGAAATGTCAGCAAAAAAAAAAAAAACCTACATCAAAAATGAAGATTCTAGAATTCAAGATTTCAGTATCTAAAACTCAAGGAAGTCTTTGGATGGGTTCAACAGCAAATCAAGATGACAGAAGCGTGGGTAGATGGGATAAGGTGGTGTACGTCTGAGATCCCAGTCCTAGGAAGGTGGAGGCAGGAGGATGGGAAATTCAAGGCTAGCCTTAATTACGTGGCAAGTTTCGGGCCAGCCTGGACCACACAGGCACGGACTGCTATCCCTGTGAGCCTTAGAGGTAAAAACACCCGGATAAGAAAGAACAGTCTCCGGGACTGTTCTCGTGGGAAATGGGAAGGCCTCTGACCCCGTGTAACCGAAGTCACTGAAGGAAAACAGAACGAGCAGAAAAGGCCTGTGGAGAACATGCCCGCTGAGAAGGTTTCCAGTTTGTGAAGTATGCAGATAAAATCTAGTCCCGTGGTGATCGACTGCTGAAAGCCAAAGAAAGAGGAAATGTTCAGGAAGACAGAGAAAGGGCCCGTGACAAATAGAGCAGGAATTCGCAGCTGCCTTCTCATCGGGGAGCCGTAGGACCTCGAATCCAGTGCAGTACGCACGGGGACAGAAGACATTAAAAACTGTCAACCTAAGGTTCTTTTGTTTTTGTTTTTTGGTCTAGGCTTTCCTGGAACTCATTAGATAGCCCAAGATTCAAACTCATGGCGGTCCCCATGATTTGTCCTCCAAAGTACTGAGATAACAGGTGTGAACCACTGTGCCTGACCCATTCCAGAAATATCTGTTTGAGACAGGGTCTCACAATGTTGGCTTGGCTGGCCTGGAACTCATTACGTAGGCCATTCTGGCCTTGAATTCAGAGATTTTTATATTGCTGCCTGCCAAGTGCTGGAATTAAAGTTAGCTTGCCTGAAATCAGAATTATGTGTCTAATAAGATTTTTAAAATGTTTTAATTGTTTTTATTTTATGTGTATGGATGTTTTACTTACATGTACTTCCATGCACCATGTGTGTGCATTGCCTGCAGAGGCCAGGAGAGGGCGCTGAATGTCCTAGAACTGGAATTACAGATGGTTGTGAGCTACCACGTGGGTGCTGGGAATTGAACCAGCCAGTTACTTTGATCTCATTGACATTTATCAGACAGTTCACCCAGCCACTGTGGACCGGACTCTTCCGACCACATACGGCTCATTCTCCCCCAGAAACCAAGAACATCTTAATGACTTTAAAAGCACTGAAATTAGAGATGGTTAATTCCAGCACTTGGGAGGCAGAGGCAGGCAGATTTCTGTGAGTTCAAGGCCAGCCTGGTCTACCTGGCAAGCTCCAGGCCAGTCAGAGTTCTATAGTGACACCCTGTCTTAAAACCAAAACCCATCCTGAAATAAATAAATAATAAATAAAGAGATACAGTTCTTACCCAGAAATCAATAAAGAACTCACTAATTCTGTTAAATGTGTACAAATTAAATGAGTATAACTAAAGTAACCGGTAGGCTGAAGAAGTTCCAAGAAGATCGCAGCTAAACTCCAGTGAGAATAAAATACCAGTTCCTAAGATGTAGCGAGTGTGGTCCTCAGGGGAGAAGGCAGAGCAAGCGCTCACAACTAGAAAGTGGGCATTAGAACAGTTTGATACAGCGGCCCCTCAACAGGTTACAGAAAGGAAGAAATTAAACCCGGAGTAAGTAGAAGGGAGAAGGATTCACAGGAGAAAACCGGCAGAGAAAAATCAGCCAAGTCAAAAGCTGGCGATTGGGCATTCATCCCCCCCAACAAGGGAAAGAGACTGCAGATTATCAAAATGGAAAGGCAGAAAAGACAACAGGAGAGACCAGAGGAATCCTATCCCAATAAGTCTGACGATTAGAAAGATTAGGCAAAATCTTTGAAAAGTAAAACTCGCCAAAACAAATGGGCTAACAATCTGAATTGGCCCAGTTCTGTCTAAAAGATGAAGCTGGGATATAAAGTTCATATCTCTAGTGTTACTTTAGGCATTACTATAAACATTAAGGAGGAAATGCAGGGTCATATGACTCTAAAAAATAAGAGAGAATACAAAAAAAATGACTCTAAAACCCAGTGAAGAAATTAATGAAAAAAGCTGTATTCCTAGCCCACCCACAGACAAATTCACGGGTCCTTACTGAACTCTTTAGGGATTGGGTCCTTGAGCCACACCGCAGCAATTATATCGTAACCGGGCAGGGCTTTGTTGCAGGAGTGCAAGGAATGCAATCTCAGGAATTTATCTCCCCATGACATCAATGTAATTCATCCAAATTGCTGGAGCAGAGGCAGGAAACTCATAGAACGTCAGCAGGCGCCTCAAGAATACGGCAAATATCTACTTGCAATCCCCGAACTTGGGAGTGAGCTGGACACAGGAGAATGACAAGTTCAAGGCCATTCTGGGCTACATGGTGAGTGCCAGGCTAGCGTTGGCCCCAGAGTGGGACCCAATCTGAAAACAAAGAAAAAAGAAAGTATGTCTCTCAAAAAGCCAGGAATAGAAGGGAGCTTCTTGGGTTCACGGGAAAACCAATGGTTAAGATAACTTATGGAGAAATACGAATCCCTCCATCAACGACAGGAACAGGACATAGACACCCTTGTCTCCACTTCTGTAAATGTGTGCCAGCAATTCTAGCCCATGCATACAGCAGAGAAGACACTGAAGAAAGGTTAGAAAAGGGGCTGGAGGGATGGCTCAGTGGTTAAGAGCACTGGCTGCTCTTCCAGAGGACCGGGGTTCAGCTCCCAGCACCTACGTAGCGGCTTACAGCTGTCTGTAACTCCAGTTCCAGGGGATCCAACACTCTCACGCAGACACACATGCAGATGAGACACCAGTGCACATAAAAATATATCTTAAAAATAATTTAAAAGAATAAAAAGATTGGAAAGGAAGATAAAAATGCTTTCATTTTGCTGATGGCGATTAGTTATGAAAATTCTTGTGAATACGCTGAACTACTAAAGCTAAGTTACTGCAGTAAGCTCTCAGGAAGCAGGGTCATTACAAAATCTGGAAACATAGTTTAAGATTCTTTTAGGTTTTACAGTTTACGTGTGTGTGTGTGTGTGTGTGTGTGTGTGTGTGTCACAGCCTACGTATGGAGGTCAGAAGAAAGAAGTTCAGAAGCAGATTCGCTCCATCCACCATGTGGACTTCAGGAATCGGCCTCAGGATTGACAGCGCCCCTCCTGAGCCGCCCTGTCAACCCCTCACTGCATCACTAAAAATAAATATGTAAGAAATACACACAGAGAGAGCACAAACGACTGGACAAGATACTTTACACAGGAAAAATATGTTTCAAATAGATACGTGAAAAGAAAGACTATTATGGACTTTTTAGGGAAATATAATTTCAAATCAACATGAAATGCTAATACACATCTCTCAAGACAGCTCTCTTTTAAAGTTCTGATGTTGGGGCTGGAAAGATGGCTCAGCAGTTAGAGCAGCTGCCGCTCTCGTGAAGGAAGAAACCAGTTTCAATTCTCAGTAGTCACATCCGTTCCAGGGGATCTGATGCCCTTTTCTGATGGATCCTGGCACCAAGCATGTTCGCAGAGCACGTACGCCCGTAAAATGAATAATCTAACGAAAAAACTGATGATATGCACAATATTGTGCTGCAAGTTTATAATCCAATACCGGGGCGACTGAGGTAGGAGACTCGAGTCTGAAACCAGCGTGGACTGCATGGTGAGACCCTCTCTCAAAGAGCCAAGCCAACCAGAATTCCAACAACGTCAAATGTGGGCGAGGATGCAGGGCAACAGGAAGAACGTGGGCTTTGCTGGTGGCACAACCACTTTTGAACAAGTTCTGGCAGTTTCTATTAAATCCTAACATATACCTACTCTGTGACCCAGTAATTCAACACCAGGATATTTACTCAAGAGCTAGGAAAGCAGATGGCTACTGAGAGGCTTTTTACAAGGATCGTCATTCCACGGTCTACTCATGAGAAAAACAAACACATCACAGCTGAGGGACAGTCTCTAAAATACCTTCCCGACTCTCAAAACCATCAAGGTCACCCAAACAGGGAAAGTCTGAGACACTAACCATCTGAGAAGAGCCTAAGGGGACATGGTGACTATATCAATCCAGGCATTGGGTAGAAACTAGGGAAATCTGAACACTTAATACAATGAATAGCTATCTGTACGTGAGCTATAACAGATGTCCCACACTAGCGATAAGATGTTAATTAATAGAGGACGCTCAGTATGGAGTGTGTGGGGGGCCTTCTGTACTCACCTTCATAATTTTCCTATAAATTTAAAATCTTAAAATTTAAGTTTATTATTTAACATGTTTCATATTATCTGTGTATGCGTGTTTTGGCTGCATGTATGCATTTACACCACACATGTGCCTGTTGCCCTCAGAGTTTCAAAGAGGGCATCAGAGTCCCTGGACCTGGAGTTGCAGGCAGTTGTCAGCTGCCATGTGGGTGCTGGGATCTGAACCCAGGTCCTCTGCAAGAGCAGTGGATGCTCTTAACTGCTGAGCGATCTCTCCAGCCTCAAGTGTACTCTTTACAAAAAATAGCACAGTAGTTTTGTTTAAAATCATCGAAAGTAGAAACCTCTTGGTACAGTGGTATACACCTTCAATCCCAGGAGTTAGAAGCAGATGGCTTTCTATGAGTTCAAGTTCAGCCTGTTCTATGTAGTGAGTTCCAAGCCAGCCAGGGCTATATAGTAAGGTTCAAACAAACAACAACAAAACTAGAAACAGTTTAAATGTTTCTCAAGAGAAGAGTAGATGAATGGTGGGCTCATATATACTACCTAATTTAAAAATGAACTGTTGAGAAGCACAATTGAATGCATGGGTTCTAAAACATTATGTTAAAAGAAGCCTAGGAAAAAAGAATTTGTATCATATGTCTGTAAGATTTCATTTTCACAAAGTTCTAGAATAAGTTAAACCAGCTACAATGGAAACATGTCTGGAGTGTGTGAGTGAGGACTGACTGGGAAGAGGCTCCAGGGAAAACCCTTCTGGAGTGGTGGGGACACTTCTGGGGCGGTGGAAACCCTTCTAAGGTGGTGGTAACTTCTGGGTTGGTGGAAACCCTTCTGGGGTGGTGGAAACCCTTCTGGGGTGGTGGAAACCCTTCTGGGGTGGTGGAAACCCTTCTAGGGTGGCGGGGACACTTCTGGGGTGGTGGAGACCCTTCTGGGGTGGTGGAAACCCTCCTGGGATGATGTAAAACACGTTTTCTTCCTTTTCTTCCTCTCTTGTTACTCTCCTTCCCTCCCCTTTCCTCTTCTCCCTTGATCCTTTTCACTTCCCATCACTTCCCCATGGAGTCTCATGGTGTGGTCCAGGCTGGTCTCAAACCCACAGATCTCAGGTTCCTGGGAATTATAGACATGAACACTTACACCTGGGCATTGATAGGAATTTGCATGGCACAGACATATGTGCTTTTGAAAAGTCATTAAATGGTGCACTTAAAATATAGGCAATTCCCTGCACATAAATTTACCTTAAAATCTTATAAAAATATAGAATTTTTGTATTGTTTATGATATAGGGATGAAATATACTGATATCTCTAACTTTTTTGGAAATTTATCTGAATTAATGAATGAATAGAGCAAGGATAGGTGGAGTAGTGTGTGGTGAAATAAAAACAGCATGTAGTTGTAACAAGTCTTTCTCTGTCCCTCTACCTCCCAAATAATGTTATGGAGACTTCTTATTAATTATGAAAGCTCAGTCTTAGCTTAGGCTAGCTTCTAACTAGCTCTTATAAGTTAAATTAACCCATTTCTATTAATCTGTGTGCTGAGACATGGCTCGTGGCTTTTACTTTTCTTCCTGTATGTCCTGCTTCCTCTCCATCTCCTCTGGCATCTCTCCCCCACACCTTGATTCTTCTCTTCCTCTCTCTCTACCCGGATGTCCTGCCTAACTTCTTCCTGCCTACCTACTGGCCATTTATGTCCTTATTAAACCAAGCAGAAACTGCCTTGGCAAAGACACACCTTCAGTGTAAAACAAAAGATTCTTCCTAAAAATCTAGTATCACAAAACTGTAGGATGCAGTTGAAGATTAACGAGAACTCATTGCAGTCTTTGTCATCCTTCCCTTCCTCCTCCTTTCCCTCCCCATTTCCCTGCTTTTCTTTTTATAAATGTTTAGTTTTTAATCATGTATTTGTGTGTGCCTATGTGTGAGTATATATGTGTGAGTTCTGATACCCTCAGAGGCCAGAAGAGGGTGTTGAATCCCCTGGAGTTGTGAGCCCCCTGATGTGGGTCCTGGGAACTGAACTCAGGTCCTCTACAAGAGCAGGGTGTGCCCTTAACCACTGAGCCATCTTTCTGGCTCCATTGTTAGTTCTGTAGCCCTTTCCAAATGAGAGCTCACTATGTAGGCCATGTTCGGCTGGAACTCACAGCAATCCACTACATCAGCCTCTTCAGTGCCAAGGTTACAGCTGTGCCCACTCCACCCTGGCTCATTTTCTATTTGAAAATGTTCTGAATAAAATCTTTGGAGGAACTTGGCCATGAGAGCATCAGGTTTATTCTAGATTCTAAGGCAAGAACATATTGAGTTTGGGGCCAGTCTGAGCAACGTAGCAAGAGACTTGCTCCCTCCCTCCCTCCCTCCCTCTCTCCTTCCTGTCTCCTTCAGAGAGGTCACACACTTTGCATAGATTCTAATGTTGATCTTTGGGGGTTTGGTTGACCTTTTTCAACTGGCTGGTTTTGATAAAAACAAATAGTGAAGGGTGTAGCTTGGATCTGAAGAACATTGCTTCGTTCTACAGCAGTGATCAGCAAAATTACGAAAAAGAAGAAAGGCTATCTAAAATTCTTTCTGAAACCACCCACTTTTAAATTGTATTTAACTTTTTGAGTAGGGGCTCACTGTGTGCCTGTGACTGGTCTGAAATTCACCTGTAGACCAGGATGCCCTCAAACTCACCAGGATCCACTTGCCTTTGCCTCCTGAGTGCCCTCATGCCTCGCATGACCCTCTGGTCCTCAGTCTTTTTAGTGGAAGTGGGTTCCTCGTTCAGTTCCTCGCTCTCAAAGTGAGGCTGCTGAATGGATAATTCCTTCCATTTTCCTTCCAGCACCGTTAGGGGGAGCAGGGAGGAAATGGAGCTCTACCCTGAGAGGAATCCCGCTGCTAAGCTTGACAGCCCTGTCCTCATCACATTCAGAATTCAGATCCTGTCGAAACGCGTGTCCCATGTCGCTAACACCTATAACCCTTTCCTTTCAGATATACAAGCAAATGTGGAGCTGAAAGGTGCCGAGGAGCAGCCTCTGCCCACAGGTAATGCCAGGTCTTTTAACCAAAAGCACCAAAGAAAGAGTGGCGCCCTTATTCTGGTTACAGCAAAAATGCTGTGGGAGATTAAAACAGTTCCTTATGCTGATAAAATGCCCCTCCACTAACGTCGTGATAATGATGGGAGGGGAGACAGCCAGAGAGAGAGCTCACAAGGGCCTGGGTTTGGGCCCCCAACATTGTAAGAAAACCAGGTGTGGCAGCATAGACCTGTAACCTCAGTGCTGAGGGACATCTCAGAGAGCTCTAGGTTCAATGAGAGACCCTGTTTCAAAAAGTAAAGTGGAGACAATAAAGGAAGACACCTGAATTGACCTCTGCTCTCCATACACTTAGGCACACATGCACACACACATGCACACATACACACGCACGCACACACACCCCACACACGCACTTTGGCACTAGAGTCAAACTACATTCCAACTAACGTTGATCATTGGACTTTTGTTTACTTGATTGATTTTTTTTTAAACTAAGTGATTTTGGTAAAGACAATAGCCAATAGCTCGAATTTGAATGGTTTAAACTTTACTTTAAACTTTACCATTTCTGGGAAAGGACCAGAAATTCATCATATAATCTCTTTCCTATATCCTTTGTTGATGTTGTTGTTAATAATCATTGAAAATGTTAAAAACATCCTTACCCCTGGACCTGAACAGAGCAGGTATGACCAGGCCATAGCTTGCTGACTCTAGTTTAGTCAGGAGGATCTTGATTGAATTCAGGCCAGCACAGACTTTTGTTGTTTTGTTTTCGAGACGGGATTTCTTTATGAAACAGTCCTGGCTGTACTGGAATTCACTTTGTAGACCAGGGTGGCCTCAAACTCACAGAGAGCCACCTGCTTCTGCCTCCCAAGTATTGGGATTAAAGGCGTGCGCCACTACCGCCCAGCTCAGCATAGACTTTTAAAGCTAGCCTGGGCTATATAGGAAGATCCAGTTTTATAGCACTAAGAAATGAAATGAAGGAAGGAACTTGGGTTCCATTATGTTTGCATGGAATCACTTGACATAAACAGGAAGAGAAGGCAGATTTGGCATACAGAAATTTCTAGGTTCCCTTTCAGGAATGTGTTTCTCTCAAGCTGGGTTGAATCAATATCTCAGGCTCAGTATCTCTTAATACTACACATTAATACTTATTGGCCCCAGACAGCAATAGTATCCTATTGAACACTGAGATACACTAATGGAGAAAGAATTGCTGTCTAGATGGAACATGAGTTCGATATAGTGCAATATTCACAAGAATTGTAGACGGCAGAAGGATACATGAATCTCATTCACAGTTCTACACCTTGAGAGTTTCCATATCTACTCCGCTGGGGTGAGCGAGGTGAGTCCCGATTACCAGTACTGGATGCCGAGCCTGAGCCTTAGTCCCGGGGAATGCTGGCTATCACTGAGGGTGACTCAGGGCATAGTTATACAAATCTTTCCGGGTGGACGTCATCCTTATAACTCCCTTTGTCTTTCAGAAAGCCCCGAAACCTTGAGTGACTACGGTTTAAGCAAACCTCATGAAGTAGAAAGCATGCACAGTACCGAAGCGCCAACCCATGAAGACGAAGATGCAGGAGGTAAACCGTGCGGTGCCGCTAAAACTCCGTGGTTACGGATTAGCTACGGTTGAGTGTGAAGACGAAATCACCTCGCCAGTGGAAACATGTGTCTGTGGGTTTAGTGAAAAATCAACTCAGAGCCGTTCATTCAATATGTATTTGCATTTAATAGCTTGTTGTGAGATGAAATCAGTATTGGGGTGGAGGAGATGACTCAGCATCTCATCTAGGTAATCCTACTCTCCAGAGAGTCCTCGACGGTTCCCCCAGCCCACGTTGGGGGGGCGTGGGGGGGCTCCCTACCACCGGTAACTCCTGGTGATCTTCTCGTCTCCATGGGTACTTGCACACACATGATGTATACACATACAGTCACACACACACACACACGTATTACACCAATATTTTGAAATTTTAAGATACTCGTTCATTGTTCACATTATATTAAGACTATTTATTTGCCAGGTTTGGTGGAACATGTCTATGGTCGCAGATCTTATGTAGCTGAGGCAGGAGGATCATGAATTTAGGGCCATTCTGGGCTACATAGCCAAAGCAAAATAATGAGACCCTGTCTCAAACAACCCCAAATGAAACATGTTCATTTTATCGTTTTCCATTCTAAAAATAGCCATATGTGGTAGAGCACACCTGTAATCCCAGCACTCGGGAGGCAGAGGCAGGCGGATCTCCGTGAGTTCGAGGCCAGCCTGGTCTACAATGTGAGTTCCAGGACATCCAAAGATACACAGAGAAACCCTGTCTCAAAACAAAACAAAAAGCTCCCATGTTCATAGTTTGGAGTGTTTCCCAACAGCCAGTTCTCAAACGATAACTGAGTAGCCAACAATTCAATTCTTTTTTTAAATTTTTATTAATTATTATTATTGGGGGTAGAGGTCAAAAGACAACTTGGAGGAGTAGGTTCTCTCACCGTCCAATCAGGATGTCAGGATTAGTTTCAGTCACCTTTATTTTTTGAGGCAGCTTGCTGGTCCTCCCTCCTTCCTTCCCTCCCTCCCTCCCTCCCTCCCTCTCTCCCTCCCTCCCTCCCTCTTTCTGTCTTTCTTTCTTTCTTTCTTTCTTTCTTTCTTTCTTTCTTTCTTTCTTTCTTTCTTTTTCTTTCTTTTTCCTCTTTGAGACAGGGTTTCTCTGTGTAGCCCTGCTTGTCCTGGAACTTGCTCTGTAGATCATACTGACCTCAAACTCACAGAGATTTGCCTGCCTCCGCCTCCTGAGTGCTGTGATTAAAGACCGGTTTATTTAATAGTCATTAAAAACTTTAATAACTAAGAACATTTTAGTAGTCATTAAAAACGGTCTACCTTGATGAGATGAATCATTTGACCCTGTCTTCTGTTTTTCTTCATTTCCCTGTTAATTACGGTAGCATTTTTGTTAGCACCTGTGAGACCCATGAGGGAAAGCAGAAGCAGCAAATTCAGTTGAGCTTCTTGGACAGCTGCTAAGTTTCCCAGCAGTGAAGATGCACAAGTGTCCCCACAGAAGTGCTCCCTGTAGCAGATGTGTTTCCTTAGCCTCTGTCTGTCCGTTTGATGCCTGGTCATTACAGGGCCAATTATAATGCCTGTATTTTCATATTTCCTGCATTCTTGATGCTCTGGTATTAGGGCTTCTACAAACCCGAGGAAGACTGCCCTTCTTAGGGATAGGCGACTTTCAGAGATTATAATGATCTTGACTAGAAGGTATATCAGCTGTTTGATCTGGAACATTCCCCCTGGCATTTAATAGGGGAATTACATAGACCACTTCAAGTTAACTAGGCCTTTGGGAGGCTCTTATCCAATGTTTCATGCTGGCAGTTCCCTCGAGAATAAACCGTGGTTGTTCCACAGTGAGCTGTGGGCTGTGGGTCCTGCATCAGTC
The DNA here is from genome assembly GCF_014885135.2 of Alexandromys fortis. Lineage (NCBI taxonomy): Eukaryota > Metazoa > Chordata > Mammalia > Rodentia > Cricetidae > Alexandromys > Alexandromys fortis. The sequence continues at coordinate 10,466,753 of NW_026067974.1, read as the reverse complement.
CACACGTGTCTGACCACCGTGCAGCTTCCGGAAAGTGAGACTCAGTACTAGAGGGTTTTGTTCAGGGCAGAGTGTACTTATCCCATGAAAGGTCCTGGGTTCGATCCCCAGTCCTAGAAAGAAAAAGGGAAAAGGAGAGTCAAAATGCTACCCCTAAATTAGCCTGAAATCCGTTCTAGTATGGGTTCTTGTAGAAACTGATGACACTGACTTACGAAATAAGGTCACTCGCTCCACACTCTACCCCGGTTTCTGTTCTTGGTCTTGTTCCCCCACACCCGGACCATCTTCTTGATATTCCCAGTGTGTGTGCGTGTTCGCGTGTGTGTGGGAATATTGTGTGTAGAAGCAGACGGTTAAATGGACGCTGGGGCGGATATCGAGGGCTGTTATTGATACCTTACATGTGCAGGCAGGTCTTCCCACTGAACTCAGAGTTTGCTAATTTGCTACTCTGGGTTGTCAGTTTGCTGGAGAGATCCCCTGTCTCTGTCTGCTGATGTAGGGATTATAGCTGCACCGCCACACCTGCCAGGCATTTACGTGAGCGCTGGGGATTTGAACTTGGGATCCTATGCTTGTGCAGCAGATGCTCTGGCCACTGACCCCTCTCCCCAGCCCAGACATCATAGGTTGTACTTTGTTCCCATGAATTTTTTTTTTCTAAAACTGTAAGGACAGCTTGGAATCTAATATCCATAGCTCAGGCCAGATGCAATCTGAGCTTGGTCTGGCTTCAAGACCTGGCCCAGTATATTCTTCTGCCTGCAATTTAACTATGAGAGTAGCAGCCAAAGGGTTATAACATCTTCCTTCTTGTCTTCCTAGTTCGCATTTTCTTGGGCATCTTGTGAATCGGCTCCTTGAGAGTTGGGCCCATTGGCAAATTTACCTTTAGAAGCTCACCAGGACACCACCACTGTGGCCCCACACCACAATAACAAAAATGGCTGATTAGGAACCAAAGTTCCCATATCCACTCTTCCCTTTCATTTTTTTTCTCCTCCCAAGTCATGTGCTTCTGTGAGTTTCCAAGGTATCAGACAAACAAACTGACAACCAAAGACAGCAGTTCAGTTGTTGGATATCATCTATTCAATTCTTGGGTTAATCCCCAGAGCTCGGACAGACACCAAGGTTAAGTTGAAGCTTCTGTCTTGTAAGGCTACCCCCACTTCAGACATCAGCCCCGATACAGAGACCTGTACAGCCTGGACAAATGCAGACATCACCCCACTGTTAACGGTTTATTATAAATTATTTGACTCAGAAGCAGTCAAATGGAAGAGAGCACAGGACAGGCATAGGAGGAAGCAGGTGGGGCTTTCTCCAGGCGTGGGTCCAGCCCAGTGCCTCCCAGTGATCCCCAGCTTGGAAGCTCTCCTTCCCAGCCCTCAAGATCTCAAACTCACTGCCCAAGATTTTATTAGGATCTCCAGCTCTTCGTAGACTTTCCCAGAGATCAGTAGAAGAGGCTGAACGTTCTCTCTGGCTTCTCTGTAGTCTGAGGTACCTTGGGGTCCCAACCTAAGTCACCTCATTAGCATAAGCACCTGAATATTGAAAGGATTTTGTTGTACACCACAACATACAGTTATCAGTGGGAAAACACAAGAGTTTGGGGAGTTGTGTGCCTAGAAGAAAGGACAGGAGCGGGGACCAGATACAGCTTTGCCCAGCACTACAGTCTGTAAGGTTCGTGGGAGTAGAAAGCAAGAAGAAAAAAAATATTCAAAACGAAAGGAAAAAGACAAAAAAGCAAGAAAAAAAAATCTGTATCCCACTATTCAAACGTGGAATATTCACCTTTGAGCTCTGTGTGTGTGCACTGGGTTTTAGCGCTGTATGCTTTTTTCCTAGTGAGGATTATGATGACGAATCTCATCCACTGCTGTGTTATAAACGTCGCTCAGCTCTCACTTAAAATATCTTTTCAGAGGTTTCCCTGACAACATTCTAACATGGTGCTGCGTTTTGTTCTGTGATGATAACCGCCATAGATAACTCTCGGGTCTGATTTGTTTATTGTCTTCCCCCTTCCACTTTTTACTGGCTGGCACTGGGGATATCTTTTTCCCTACTGGATACCTCGCCCACAGCAGATGTGCAGTCAACGTTTGTTGTATGACTAAATGAAAGCCCTGGGTTAATTCTGCCTGCGTGCAGCTACATATCTCTCTCAAGAAGAGCATGTTCTTCTCAGATTTTTTTTTCTTTTGCCTGATTGTTCAAGACCAAGAAATGGAGTTCCTGCCCTAATGGTTCTGAGATTCAAATCACAGCGTTAGCTCGGATTCCTGATCTGCAGAGCTATACATTAATGTGTGCCAGTTTTAACCACAGAGTCAGAAAACGCTGCTGTGCAGGATGTGGTCGTAAATGCGGAGGAAAGGTGCATGGTGTCTCTGATTCGGCAGCTTCTCGACGGTGACATCCATCGGGTCACGTTCAGGATGAGATAAAGCGGTGGCAACTGTGCCCACATTTCTGGGTTGGGCCTCTGCGTTCTGGCAATCACCGTACCAAGTTTGTGTTTGGGATAGCAGCAACCTCGACAGCAGCTAGCTGGGGAAACTGGCAATCATGTTAGAATTTCCTCTGGGTTCAGAAGAACCTCTGAGTTCACACTCCAACATAACCACGAAAACAGATAATATCCATGTAACAATAAGATTTTTTTTTGGATTTTTTTCGAGACAGGGTTCTCCGTAGCTTTTTTGGTTCCTGCCCTGGAACTAGCTCTTGTAGACCAGGCTGGGCTCGAACTCACCAACTTTCCCAGCTGGTGGCATCTGGAAATGCCATGTGGTTCTTGGTAGAGACTCTAAGATGTGCTCAGTTAGTCTAAATTACTGGAATAGGGAAGAAACTGGGTAGCCCTTCTTAAAACTTTCTTAGAAAGAAGCTAATAGGATAGCATCAGTGCTGAAAGATTATTCCATTTGTTCATGGTTAACTTTCAAACTGACTAAGAGGCCATTAATGCCAAGACTGTGAGTAATTTGTCTTTGAGAAAAGGTGGTTACCAGGGCACACTGCTTTAAAACAGAAGATAATCAGTATGTTCAAAGTACACGTGCCAAATTATAAGAATTATTAAATTTAAAGGGCACGTTACTTGGGAATGGCGGCACAGGCTTGTAACCCCAGAATTTAAGAGGTGCAGGCAGGAGGATCAAGGGCTAGCCTGGGCTGCATGATCCTTTAGCCCAAATTTATTTTCTTCACCATCAACAACAGCAACAAAAACGGCGCGTGACAAGCCAATGCTGAAGCTGGACCAGGACTACATTTATAAATTCTAATTAGGGAAAAGTAGATATAACGTCATAACTGCTACAGAAAACACACTTTAGAGAACCTGATTATTTCAATGTAGTGGAAGCATTCTTTTTTGATTATTTTCTTTAGTTTTATTTTGGTTTGTTTTTCGAGGCAGTGTTTCTCTGTGTAACAAGCCTAGCTGTCCCAGGCTTGATTTGTAAAACAGGATGGCCTGGAACTCACAGAGATCCACCTGCCTCTGCCTCCTGAGTGCTGGGATTAAAGGTGTGCGCCACCACTGCCTGACGTGGGGACGTTCTTGTAAATGTTCTTTGAAAGGGGGTAGAAGAGACAACCTATCTGGAGTGTGTCAAAGTCAGACTGATTTTAATGGTGTCTAATTGCCGCCATGTCCAGCAACTCACGTCCCTCTGAGATGGTATAATCCCACTGGACTGGAATACACAAACAATGAGAAGGTTCAGAGTCATTTCTGCGGTGTGGTCATTGGTATCTAAGAATAATTTCTAATTGCGACTGCCACCAGACTCTTCTCGACCAGAAAAACAGTCCTGTCCAGCATCCCATGAATAGATCTTAGCCAGATAAGATATATTCTCAAAATAAAACAAAAGGCCTTGGTATCCTCCTTTTAGATCTGAAATGCCAGCAAGATCTGGTGATGAAACAGGGTCATGGTGGATGCTCTTAGTTAAGACGAGGTTATGCTGGGTTAGTGTGACTCTAACTCCAATGGTTGGCGAGGTCAAGGTTATAGGGAAGGAGTGTGACCCTAACTCCAATGGCTGGAGTCTCTGTAAGAGGAGGGGGAAGTAACAGAGAAGAAAGTCACGTGATGGGAGGTAGAGACTGGAGTTGTATTGCTACAAGAAAGGAACGCCAAGGATTGCTGGATCCTTCTGACAGCTTCGGGCCCGTGAAGGAGTACCTTTCTGCTGTAATTTGGTATGAAAACCTTGGAGAGAGGACTCAAAGCATAGCTGTGCGAGCGAGGAAAAGCTGATGTGGCAGATGCTGCCACCACCGTCACGGTTTGCATGGGCAGCTAAATGACTAGTGTTTGTGGGAGTCAGTTCTTCCTTTCAGTGCATGGAGCCCAGGGATTGAACTCAGGTTGTCAGGCTTGGCAGCAAGCACCCTGGCCTGCTGAGCCATCTCTCTGGCCCTCAGTGTATTTATTTAGGTCTTACCTGGTTCCGAGAGAAAATTTGCATTTGACACTTTGTTGGAAGGCCTTAAATGGTCTCTTTGGTGGCACCTTGAACAGAATAGTTTAAAATAAAGATGGAAACTTAGAAAGTTTGCTGGGAAAAAAAAAATAATTTTTTCCTTAGAGAACATAGTCCCATGCCTCAGTAGCTTTCCATAGCGTAGTTTCTGGTTTGCAGTGGGGAAGGATTGGAAAAGGGTGTCCCATTGTGGTTCAGGCCAGTCTGTACCTCACTATGTAACACAAGTTAGCCTTGTATTTGTGACAATCCTCCTGTCTCGGGCTCCCGAGTGCTCAGATTGCAGGGCTATGTCACGCACATCTGATATCCATGCCTGATCCTTTCCGATGTCTACAGTCATCTTGTGGTCATAAGAAAACATTGACACAAGCTGCTCTGATGCCGCCAAGGGGAGAAAAAACAAGGAAGGCACCTTTGCGGCTCAAGGGATGCTAATTCTGCTGCGTGGAGATGTGTGGGCAGGGCTACTGGAGCAGCTGGAGAGACCGAGTCAGCCTCTGCCTAGCTCCGTGGTCTAGCTCAGCACACGCAAAGACCCGCTTCAAAAGGAAGTGCCACGTTTTATCAAAATATTACATCTCTGGCGCCCAGAGCGAGGCCTGCCGCTCATGGGATGCAGGAGTTATCTCTTAACATCAGCAGCGTGCCACTGCCGGAGTCCTTTTTCTGCGCGTGTTGTGATGGGCAGAGCGTCACAGCTCCCACTGTCGACCTGTGTGGCTGCGTCAGTGATAAGACCAAGACGTCTCTCCCTGAGTCTTCTTAACAGAAAAAAAAATGGTCGCTGGGTTTTCTTTCCTTTTTTAGCCACGAAGCACAGTGAGGTTAAAGGAATGTGTAGGCATTTAGTGTCTGTATGAGAACACACAGTTGAAACGGTTACAAGAATAGGAGTCAGCCCACTCTTCCCAGTGGCTCATCGGAGAGGTGGCTGCCTCTTTTCACAGTGGAGTCCGAGGTGCGATGGTGCTGGCGTCTCTTCCCGGTAGGGCGAACGGGCACAAGGAACACACCCACCATGGGAGCCTGCATCTCCCAGCAGCGGCTCCTGCCAAATGAATTCTGGGCTCAGATGAAGCTTGGCATTAGCTCGGGCAGCGGGGCGTGATGGCTCCTGGTGCAGCTGGATACCACACGAAGACACACCGCCGAGGGACAGAGGGAATCCCAGTGGTGTGCCAGAGCCAGCGTGTAAGTCAGTGGTGAAATTGTCAGGAATTTCGTGAGCTGGCAGGCTTCACCGGTAGCATGAAGCTGGCCGTGATGGAGTATTGATAGCATTAACATGAACAAGATTTTCCCCGCCCGTGTTAACTATTAAGCATTCACCAGCTCACTGCAAGACTAGGGACTGAACGAACCCCTACCTGGCTCACGATGCCATTTGTGTGTGGGGGCGGGGGAAGGGGACAGTTAGCTATTTCTAATTGCTGTAAGGGAAAATGATGCGAGAGACAGACTCTCTAGCTAGTCAACAGGATGCAGAACTTATAAAATATAGAGAACTTATAAAATGACTTCACACTGTGGTGATGTTAATGAATGCAGTTGGTGTGGGTATGGACTGTCACAAAACGACAAAGCGAGAGCAGAGACGCTCATCCTGGACACAGTTGCCATGATATCAAACTTTTAAAGTCTCTAAAGATAGCAACTGCTCCCTTATCCCATGGGATAAGAGCCAATGATCACCATGTTTCGGCTCCATTTTGATTGTCCTGTGTCACGGCAAGGGCCAACTGCAGTTTATCATCCCCTAAAGAATCGTCGGCGTCATCGTCTTCCTCCTCCTCCTCCTCCTCCTCCTCCTCCTCCTCCTCCTCCTCCTCCTCCTCTTCAAAAGTAAGGTCCCAGGCTGGCCTAGAACTCATTATGCTATCCATACTGGCCTCATACAGTGATCCTCCTGCCTCAGCCTCCCAAGTGCTGGAATTATAGGCACATGCCATGAACTTATTTGTATCTTTAATAGCAGAGTTCTGGAAAGGTAGTACATGTCCATGTTTGTTACTTTTGTGTTTTGTTTTGTTTGAGGCAGGGTTTCTCTCTGTAACAGTTCTGGAACTTGCCTGGTAGATGAGGCTGGCCTTGAACTCACTGAGATCCTCCTTTTTCTGTGTCCCAAGTGCTGGGATTACAAGTATTATGTCACCACTGCTCGGCTTTTTCCTAATTCTCCGCCCCCCCCAGACAAGGTTTCTCTGTAGCTTTGGAGCCTGTCCTGAGAACCAGCTCAGGACCAGATTGGACTCGAACTCACAGAGATCCGCCTGCCTCTGCCTCCCAAGTGATGGGATTAAAGGCGTGCGCCACCACTGCCCGCATGTTTGTTACTTTTGTTTCTGCCTTTCAATCCATCACCCATCTGTCCATCCACCCACCCGTCCGTCTGTCTTTCTATCCATCCATCAGTTCATTCACCCCTACATTGTCCACAAGAGTTCACTAGACATTTGTTGTTGGATCAAGTGAAGTGCACGTAAGGATGTCTTGGCCTTTTGTTTTATTTATTTATTATTTATTTTGGACTGTGACCCTTAGCCCTTAACAGCTGAGTCGTTTCTCCAACCAACAATGTAATCTTTGTTGGCAGTGATCTTCAAACCTCACCTGGGTAAAGATGATTTTGCAAGAATTAATGTCTAGGCTGTCAGCTTCAGCATTTATAACAAAGAAACAGTTGTGGTTTTGTTTAAGAGTAAAGTATGCCGGGCGGTCGTGGCACGTGCCTTTAATCCCAGCACTCGGGAGGCAGAGGCAGGTGGCTCTCTATGAATTTGAGGCCAGCCTGGTCTACAAAGCGAGTTCCAGGACAGCCAGAACTATAAAGAGAAACGCTGCCTAGAAAAAAAAGTAAGCTATGATGAAAAAGAATAAATGTCAGTTTAGTGCCCTCTTCATGTATAAGAAAGAAGCATAATGTTTCCAGGTTCTTTAGGACACCTGTGAAAAGGTTTGAGCGCTAAGCTACTGTCTGTACAAAGCACAGTACAGGTTCCTTGCATTTAAGCCTGAGCTGATTTAAAAGTCTAGGGCAGAAGTTAACAGCCTTATATCTCAGGGTTTGAGAAAAATCTCTTAGTAGCATGTTATGTTTCATGTCGATAGGCTCGCATACATTTTAAGAGGTCCAAAGCTCAGAAAAGATAAACAAGATCTAACCAAAGTATGTAAAGCCTTAGGGCCCATTTCTTAAAATGCTGTCTTTCATGTGTGTGCCTAAGTGTGTATATGTGCAGATGCCCACGGATGACAGAAGGGGGTGTCAGATCCCCTGGAACTAGGGCTACAGGCGATTGTGAGCCCTGATGTGGGTGCTGGGGACTGAACCCCAGTCTTCTGGAAGAGCAGAAGGGTTGTTAACTGAGCCATCTCTCCGAGCGCTTCAGAGGTTTTTGTTTGTTTTAATGATCTTTTCATGTTGTAGCTCCGACATAAAAAAAAAAAAAATCCCGTTTTCTGCTTAGGTAGAGAATAACAGATGAACCCGCCCCTCTTCCTCCCCCCACCCCCCAGTGCTTAGGGTTGAACCCAGGTCCTCTGGTCCTCTGATACGCATTCTGTCCCCGAGGGACTTCCCCAGCCTGGCCCTTTTTCTTCTACAGTCCCTGAACCTAGCCCAGGCCAGTTTTTTTTTTTTTTTTAATTTTATCTCTTACTGATGATCAAGACTGTTCATTTTTCTTAATTGTACTGAAGGAATGTTTTAGATGCTTTTTATGAAAACCATGGCTAGAAATTTGGAAAACAATTTTTTAAAACATAGTTACGCTCCCCTGATTGTTTTGGTCTGTGCTCTTTTCCAGCAGAGGCCCAGCCACAGGCTGCCATAGTATTCAAGTTCAGAGTTGGCTAAACTACATTTAAAAGGGTCTAACTTCCAGGGCTTTGGGTTTTCGACTGTCTCACACACGGCAGAATGGATAAAGATGTCAGAGGCAGGCCTGAAGGAGGACCCTGGTAATCCAGCCCTTGGTGTATAACCTTCAAACACCAATAAACAAGATTAACTGGGTTTAACATGTGACCTTTCTCGTTTCGACTGGTAAGCACAGATGTCTTCTCATTTAGCTGCCTAGTTAAAACCTGCCCTCGCTAGCTGCAGTTGGAGCTCGATTTGAGGTTGCGGGGATGACAGTCTTGAAAACTATACTCTTCGGCGAGTGACGCTGTCTAAACAGTAACATATGGAGAGCCATGGTTTAATAATTAAAAAAGAATGTGTGACCTTCCCCATAATAAATTTGTTAATTATGCCAACCGAAGAAGTAAAAACGGGATCAGGATAGATATTTCGCTATTTTCGTCGGTCTGGTGGCATTAAAGACAGTGAGAAGATTTGTTAGAGCCAGCGCTTCCACACCTGCGCCTGCCGAAGCAGAAATCCCAGCCAAGCCTTTGTTACCCTTTGGTATTCCTCGAGGAAGTGTGGAGCAGCCCTGGAGGAAACAGAGAAGGCTTTCATTTGCTTCTCCTAAATCAGTCTAGGCGTGTGGCCATACTTCCCACCCACCAAACTGCAGAGACAACTGTGTGGTCCTTGATCACCTCTTTATTGATTGACTGAATCCCAGTCTCTGGCATTCTTTTCTGTTTTGTTTTGTTTTTTTGTTCTTTCAAGACAGGGTTTCTCTGTGTACTCCTAGTTGTCCTGGAACTCGCTCTGTAGACCAGGTTGGCCTCGAACTCACGGGGATCTGCCTGCTTCTGCCTCCCAAGTGTTGGGTCTAAAGGTGTGTGTGCCACCGATGCCTGGCCCGTCTGGCATTCTTATGTGACTAGTTCCTTAGCTGGTCAGCTTGCTCTTCAGGTCCTCCAGGCTGTACTAACCCTCTCTCTGAGGCCTTCCAGAAAAGATCACTCTGTTTCCTTCTTTTGTCTTCTGAGATCACTAAGCCTACATCCCTGGATACATGCATGAAGACTTGCTTCCATGGGTTTATCCTTCTGCTGCCTCGGGAACCAGAACTAGACCCATTAATTAACAACCACGGTCTAGCAAGGCACACTAAGTTATTAAGGAACCAGAGAGCAAGCATGTTTGAGAAGCTGTGTGCCCGTGGACTGTGGCATACTTTGGACAGAGGTTAGGTATCCATCTGGAACTGATAATACCGCGACTAAGCATAGAGGTGTGCTGGCATCTTTTGGAATAGACTGTGTTTTCCTATTGCCAATGAGGGGGTATGCTTTGCGGTTTTTAACAAGGTGTATATCTTATTGGAAAGGACCGGAAGTCAGTTATAGAGACACAAAAGGAGTTAAGGGCAGTGTTTGGAGGACTTGTCATGTGCGTCTTGGTTTGGTTATGATTTATCTTCCCTTTTGTGTTCAGTGGTTGTTCTTTTGGTGAACTTCAAGTTATGTAACCAGTGTCGTGTTTTGGTCCATCGCTGTCTCCCTCCCAGCGCCCCTTGTCCCTCTTTGCAGTCAGTCGTTCTCACCCACAGCCCCCAGAAGCCCCCAATCTGGGCTTCACTTCTATGGAGTCTCTATCTCTGGACCTTTCATACACATGGACTAATATAGATATAACGTAAAGAATCATCTTTCTCTTTTGCCTCCTTTTTCTTAAAATGATGTTTTGAAAGTTCATCTGTGTTGCTGGTTTGCTTTTTTTTTGGGAAGGGATGTTTCGAGTGGAACAGTCTTGGCTGTCCTGCAACTCACTCTGTAGACCAGGCTGGCCTCGAACTCCCTGAGATCCACCTGCCTCTGCCTTCTGAGAGCTGGGATTAAAGTTGTGCACCACCACCGCCCAGTGGTTTGCTTCTTTTTAATGTAATATTTTCTTTTAGTCAAGCTGGCCTTGAACTTGTGATCTACCTGCCTCAGACTCCTGAGTGCTGGGATTAAAGCCATGTGACGTCATGCCTGGCTCCATGCTTGCTTCCTTTTATATCTGAGTAGGAATCAATTGTTAATACAAAGTGTTTTGTTCAGTTCACAAACTGGTGAACATAATGTTGCTGTGAACATTTTAATGTAAGTCTTCTGTGAGCATGTTTTCACTCAGGTAGGTTTTCAGGAGTGGAATCACAGGACTGTTTGATTTGCTCACGTTTAATTTTATAAGGACTTTCCTATATCGGTTACCAACTGATGTGTATGAAATTACCCCAAACCTAGGCAATTTGAAGACAGTACAAATAGTTGTCTCAGAAATGTAGACGTAGCATCTCTGTGTCCTCTGCCTCAGTATCTCTCCAAGATTCTGGAGACATTCACCTGGACTGTTGTCTCCTCTGAAGACTTGACAAGGGAAGAGACAACTGGAACTCACTAGTGGCCGTGGTCAGGAGTCAGTCTTCACGGTTGTTAGACCAAAGGCCTCGTTTTTCTCCTGGAGCTTGGCCAGGCACTGGCTCCAAATCCTTGCCATCTGAGCTGTCCAACAACCTACATTACGTACCCGAGAAGCACACAGCAGCATCAGAAAAGAGGGGTGTAAGCAAACTCCAGTCACCATCTTTCAACCTAATCACAGAAGTGGGCCCTCAAACCACTTTTGCCAACTTCTCTCATTGGGAACAAACTGACAAGGTCCAGTCCACATTTAAAGGGAGAGTAGACTACCAGGTAGACACTAAGAAGCAGAGACCACTCGGAGCTGTTGGAGAGGTGCTTGACCCAAAGCCGAATGGTTTTCCAAGTGGCGGCACCGTTTTATATCCCCACCATCCATGCGTGTGAGGATTGCGTTTTCTCTGGGTCCTTGGGTCTTTTAACTCCCAGCAGGTGTGAAGAGACATCTCGTAGTTTTATCTTGCATTTCTCTAATGACAGGTGATGACTATCGTCTTTGGCCCGTGGTCCATTTGTACCACCTCTTTAGTGAAATGTCACTGCAAATATCCTGTGTGCTTTTTAAAAAAGTCTATTTTGATAGTGCCAAGAACTGAACCTAGGGTCTTGTACATGCTAGGTAGTACTCGGCCACTCAAGTTACATCCCTACCCATCTGTGTGCCTTTAACTGGGCCGTTTGTCTTATTACTAAAGTATGAGACAGTTCGGTTTATGAATCAGGATTTTAGTATCATATCTAAGGAATCTTCGCCTAAATCAAGGTCATGACTATACCACATTACGCTTAGACTCTGCAGTATCTTGATCAGTTTCATGACTGTACACCCTGTGAGATGTAGATGCTATCTTAGCCCAAACGAGAACATTCATAGAAATCAAATTCTCATTAAAGTCCTAAGCTGGTTAACTTGAGGCCTTTGGCCACATTTTCAGTCGGCAAAAGAGAGTTCGATGCTGTGTTGTCCTTTTCCTGTAGCTCCCAGTACCTGCTCTATGGATATGGTCACTAGACACCATTTCTATTCGGGACCGTGAGGGATTTCCACGAGAAACAGAAGAGACTCAGGTTGTTGGCTAGACTCTACCCCGGTTTCATCCTGTCGGATGGCATTCCCGACAGAGTTTCTGGTTGAGCTGGTGTGTGACTTTGTTTGCAGCCTTCCGGTGGGTGACTGGGCAGCTGTTAAGCAGTTGCACTCCCGGGGATGAGCACGTTCTGGCGACAAGACAGCGTATTCCCCCGTGTGTGTTAATGATGGGCACCCACCTAGAAGCCAGCGCTCTCCCCGAGTTACTGAAGCTCTCATCCCATTATCTGAATGTCAGAAGGGGAAGGAGGAATGGAAGGGAGGACTGAAAGCTCAAACAATGTTACAGATGGTCAACTTTACATTCTTTTTATATATTTTATTTTAGTTAAGTCAATGTGAAGAAGAATTAACAGCCAGCCACCCAACCACCCCCTCGTCCTGAGAGGTCTTCCTACGCTCTGGGTCCGACCGCCGTGCCTTTGCTTAGAAGCACATTTATCGTTCCCACTCTCTGCTAATGTGCCGGCTTTAGGCAAAACGACAATCTGTGCAATTTTTAAAAACATCATCAACCCTAATTTTGTACTTGAGGCAAAGAACAGAGCAATCGTTCATCCTCCTTCCCTTGTCACCTCCTTTGCGTCTTTCCGCTGCTCGGTAAGCAGTTGCAGATGCCCACCAAGCCCGGCATGAAGAGCATCCCAGCTACTGGGAGCTGAATGTGGAGTGCACTCCTGCAGCCCCAGTGCTCAGCAGGCTGAGCAGAAGGACCATGAGTTCCAGGACAGCCTGAGCTGTGAGGATAAACCCTGCCAAGGGCTGGGGGAGGAGGGTAGCGTAGTTCAGCTGGTAGAATGTTTGCCCCAGCGCACAAAACTCTAGGTTTGGTTTTCCAGCCCTGCACTGACTGATGGTATCACACTTCTGTAATCCCGGCACTGAGGAAGTGGAAGCAGGAGAATTAGAAGTTCAAGGTTATCCTGGCTATGTAGTAAGTCCAAAGCTGGTCTGGGATAAAATCTTTCCAGAAAGGGAGGAAGGAGGGAGGGAGGGAAGGAAGGAAGGAAGGAAGGAAGGAAGGAAGGAAGGAAGGAAGGGAGGGAGGGAAGGAAAAGAAAGGGATGGGGAGGAAAGGAAAATCTGTATATACAGGCATCAAACAATGCTGTGTAGAGGGAAAAGATGAAGACTGTAGGATGGGCAGGACTGGAAGAAGCGGGGGACACTGTGCTCTCCAGTCTGTTGGGTGTAAATCAAGTATGGAAATCCAGGAAGGGATTAACAGTGTCTCTGGGCGCAGCAGGGGGATTACTAGCAGTAGGCCTGGCACTCAGCAGCAGCAAGTTGAGTCAGAAGAGAATAGAAAATAAAACAGGAAAATGTTTGAAAATCAGACCTCTTCCCTCATTGGCCTGGTTGCTGTCGGTGAATTGGTTCAGGCTACCTGAGGAATTCACTCATCAATTCCTAGAAGAACTGAATTCTGCAGGTTCTGGGAAAGACTTGAAACTATCTCTAGTCTGTAAAGGGATAAATGTGTAATCTGCCCCCACCATATACTACACAAACCAGGAGCGAGGTATGCTGAGGCCACGGAAGATATTTTGGTGCCTGTGACCCTAAGTTTGATATTGTGGTAACCAGAGGGTTTTTTAGCAAATTTAATTACATTTGCACAACAACTTCTGAATTTTTCTAAGAACTGTATTTTAACTTGCTTTAGACTTTTGAGATGAAGGCTCTGCGTGTGTGTGTGTGTGTGTGTGTGTGTGTGTGTGTGTAGACGTTCAGTGTGTGTGTGTGTGTATTTGAGATGAATGCTGTGTGTGTGTGTAGACGTTCATGTATGTCTGCATGTATATGTGAGGGTTCAACATATATCTATGTCTCTGTCAGAGGTCTTCCCCTCCTGCTTAGTTTTTGAGATGGGGTAACTGACTGGGACTTGATGCAAAGTGATTGGCAAGACTGGCTGGCTTGTGAACTCCAGGGATCCTCCTCCCTCTGCTGCCCTGGTACTAGAATTGTAAGTGCTATCGTTGCACCTGGCTTTTCACACAGATGCTGTAGATCCCAGTTTAGGCCTCAGGCCTGTGCAGTAAGCACTTTATCAACAGAGTTACCTCTATAACCATTAAGCGAATGCTTTAAGATAACAGTAATAATAGTAATAGCAATAAGAGGTAATAATAATGATGATGATGATGATGATGATAAAGTCAAGCACGGCAAGGCACTCCTGTAGTTCTGGCACTGGGAAGGTGGAGCTAGGAGGACCAGAAGTTCACAGTTAGTCTGGGCTACCCAATACCCTGTCTCAGAAACAAAGCCGGCATCACGGCACACACTTTAATCCCACCTCTTTAATCCAGGAGGCAGAGGCAGGTGGATCTCTGTGAGTTCGAGGCTAAACTGATGTACATAGTGAGTTCCAGGACAGCCAGAGCTACAGTGTGAGCTCCTGTCTCTTAAAGGGGTGGGAGGCCATTCCCTGGAACTGGAGCTACAGATGGCTGGGAGCCACCATGTGGGTGCAGGGGACTGAACCTGAGTCTTCTACAAGATCAACGAGAGCTCTAAAGCACTGAGCCATCTCTCCAGCGTGCATTTTCTTTCCTTTTTTATGCATAGCAGTTACTGCTTGGAATTACAAATAGCAAATAGTATAAAGATTAAAGCAAGAGATGGAAGTAGTCTCTAGATTTATTTACTTTATGTGTGAGTATGTTTTGTGTGTATGTATTTATGTGCACCACAGTAGTTGCCTGATGCCCTCAGAAGGCAGAAGAGGGCATTGGATCCCCTAGAAGTGGAATTCCAGAAGGTTGTGAGCCACCTTGTGGGTGCTGGGAATCAAACGCAGGTCCTCTGTAAAAGCAACAAGTGCTAACCGCTGAGCCTTTATGTTGGGCAGAAATAAAATGATACCTTAGACTTACGACGCTCTGTGGTTCAGAGGGAACCTTCATGAGCTGTGTTCTTCAGTGCTTAAATTTCAATGCTCGTGCTCCCATGGCATTTAAAAAGCTGAGCCGCATTGCTGAAACTTCACCTCTTGCTGGGTGCAGTGTATCTCTGATGTTGGAAGTAGCCAATCTCCTCCCTTTTAACAGGGAAGCCACTGAGCAAAATCATTGTGGATATTATGGGAAGGAACTGTGTTGAGGGTCAGATAATACGGCAAAGATTGATGCCATTGGTAAAACCGAAGGGGTCTTTTTTAACTGTTAAATTGGGGGTAAGCTAATTCTCTTGCCTTGAAATGGTGTCATCTACCCATTGCGCATGTAGATTCTTTACAGAGAAATTTAAAAGGCCAGCAAGAACCTAAACCAATCAAAGAGCACCCAAGCCTGCTCACTCTTATTTCCCTTGCTATCGAGATAATAGAATCTTATCTCTCTGTAGACTGATACATTTCTTCTGGTTCTTCTCGATCTTAAAATAATCATTTTAAAAATTAATAGCTGTCCACCATTTTTTTTTTAAGGACAAGAAAAGATCGTAACAGACCCCACAATTCATTAACCAGAAGTTTCATTTGCAATGAGACTTTGGAGTTTTAGTAGTTAAATACCCAAGCTCCTCCTGGTTCTTTAGTTCTCAAAATATCAGAGCTTTTCCTCTCAAATGCCTTTATACACAAACTTGTGAACTAGCAAGTGGAAATGACCCACCATTTCCTTCAGTGTTTTCATTCCCTATACAAAGAGACCATTGTAGGGAAGATGTGTAGGGATCCTGCTGCAGGTGTCGAGTCTAGGCGAGACACCTACAGAACCTGTATCTCCCATTTTGCTCTCTCCTGCTTCGAGCTTCGAAATCCTATTAACAGCTGTCAAAACCCGGTAAACTATTTAGGTGCGTTCACAATTTGTTTAATTGGATAGTTAGAAAATGGCATGCTAGAAAATCCTACTCCCCCCTTTTCTTTTAGCCTGGCTGAACATCTGTAGCATTAGGGCCTCATTATCTCTGAATTGGCATAGCAAATCAGTAGCATCATTAAAATGCCACATTAAGATGATTAAGTGTCTTTGTTACCCAGTTGACTTCTGCATGTGCTGAACATTTCACGATTATGACCCTCCATCCTTGTAAAACACTTGCACGACATCGCCCTTTCCTGTCCTCCCCATCCAACAGCCTCTGTCGTTCTGTCCCTCCTGGCCACATCCCGGGCAAACTTGAGGCTAATCGCTTCACCTCTGTCCTTCTTGGAGTTCAATTCTGAGATCTCGTGGTCTAGAGTTGAAATTCAGCGCCTCTCTTTAACTCTCGGGTGCTCCTTTTAGCAACGCGCCCCTCAAGGAGCCCAAGCCGCCTGTTCTGTGCGCCTTTGACAGTGTCTGCTCTCCAGCCGAGCGTTTTATGTGCCTGTAAAAACCAACGGAGACACAGTTGGCTGAGACTGCTATTGCCCCTGAAGGATTTCGATGCTGGATCCTCTCCAGGACCTATTGTTTTTGCAGGTCTCAGGTGAAACCAAAAATGTCTACTCTGGACTACAAGCCTTTCATGTGATAACCATCACCCCAGGAAGTGAAGTCAAGTGCAGCAGCCCCAGCGAGCCAAACCTTTGTTCTTTCCAGCCGACAAAACTCTCTCCAGGGGGTGCATGCGTTAGTGTGTGCCATCTTCCCAAGCCCCTCCAGAACACGGGCAGAGATGGGAACAATGGTCCCCCAGAGCAGCTCCTTAAGAAAGTTTAGTTTAATCTAATTTCCTATGGGTTAGATTCAATTTAGACATCGTTCCCTCCCTCTGGGAATGTATAGCAATTACTTTTATCAGCCATTTGTGGTTTGCAGTGGTTCCTTTCTCCATGAGTTCAATTATACAAAATTTACTTTAGGAAGCCTTTAATATTGTTTTTATTATGGAATAGATCATACATACAAAAAGGCAGATTATAATTAGATTTACAGTTTAAAGGGTAATAATCGAATGAGCATCTAGAGACCCCACCTCCAGACGTAAGAAATAAAATCTCGCCGGTGCCTAAGGAGCTTCTGGGTGCTCTTTGAAGAGTCAGTTCAAACTGTGTGTCTAAGAGACCTGATCTAATTATAATAAGGTTAGAATTTGCAAAACCAAGTGGGAGACGGTTCACACTGCAAACAGTTTGTTCACTTCACAAGACTTCAGGCTTTGGCTGGAAATGTAACTCAGTAGATAAAGCACCCCCTGCCTGGCTTGTACCAAGCCCTAGGTTCAAACCTGCGCAACCCCCACGTTGAGTCTCCAGCACCCTCACGGACACATGCCTTTAAACCTAGCTCAGAAGACTGAGGCCCTTCTCTCAAGTTAATAGATTAAGGCGATGCTTCCAAAATATCCAGATTTTATTTTATCCTTAGTGGGAAATGGGAGGCTAAGGGACATACATGTTACAGTGCTCGTGTGGAGGTCAGAGGACAATTTTCAGGAGACAGTTCTCTGACTTTGTTTTGATTTTGAGTCAGGGTGTCACTATGTAATCCCAGCCTGGACCTTCCCAAACCCCACCCCCATCTCCTACAGGTTAGAGCACTGACCTGTAGCACCATGCCTGCCTAGTTTGGTTATTATTATTTTTGGTTTTTGGTGTTTTTAAGGGGAATTTGGGAAATGGAGAGATGGTTCAGTAGTTTTAGGAGAATGGGTTACTCTTCCAGAGGACCTAGGTTTGACTCCCAGAACTCACATGATGGCTCACAGCTGTTTGTAACTCCAGTTCCAGGAGATCTGATACCCTCCTCTGGCCTCTATGGGCATCAGGCACCCAAGTAATGCACAGACAACCCATGCAGACAAAACACCCCTATACATGAAGCAAAATAAATCATCTTTTATTTTGTTGGTCTTGTTGTTTTTGAGACAGGATTTCTCTATATCCTGGCTATCCTAGAACTCGCTCTGTAGACCAGGCTAGCCTCAAACTCACAGAGGTCCTCCTGCCTCTGCCTCCCGAGTGCTGGGATTAAAGGCGTGCGCCACCGCCTGGCTACAAAATAAAATAATATTTAAAAGGAGCCTGGCAGTGGTGGCGCAGACATTTAATCCCAGCACTCGGGAGGCAGAGGCAGGCGGATCTCTGTGAGTTCAAGGCCAGCCTGGTCTACAAAGAAAGTTTCAGGAGAGTCAGGGCTACACAGAGAAACCCTGTCTTGAAAAAACAAACAAACAAGTAAATGGGACGTATTTTTGTATTTGGTTTTGTTGTTACATTGCCCACAATATTCTCAGGCGCCTGAGCTCTGTGGTCCTTCCTCCTCAGCCTCCTGAGTAGCTGGCACAACAGGTATGTACCATCGAGCCCAGCACCTCAGCTCTTTTTTTTTTTTAATGTGTGCATGTGTGCAGAGACATTCACATGAGTCCCCATGCCCACAGAAGCCAGCGGGAGCATCACATACCCTGCGGTTGGAGTTACAGGTGGTTGTGAGTTGCCCAGTGTGGGTACTGGAAACGGAACTAAGGTCTCCAGCAAGAGCCATATATGCTTTGATCCATGCCGCCACTCTCTAGTTCAGCCTGCCTTTGTGCTTATAGACACCGGCTACGTGATGTCATAGAGAACACTGGGTTACACATACACACAGAATCTCTGTGGCTTCTGTCCACAGAGGGACATAAGAGAGTGACACAGTAGGGAATAAGAGAGAATTTATAAGTAGCCTCGAGGAAGAAAGAACAAGCTATTTTCCAGCTGTGGGAATTGGGGGACAGAGCGGGGGAAATGGTGTATTCATTTGACTTGGGCTTGTGGCAGTGTTGGGGAAAGACCGTCTAGTCAATGGAAACAATGTGAACAAACCAAGGACACTCAGATGTGTAGTGGGATAAAGACAGCTGAGTAGTAAAAGCCAGCGTCCTCAGGATAACTTGAACCAGATACAAAAGGCCCTTTTAGTATTGTTTCTGCGTTTAGACTTTATCTTGTTGTAGGTGGAGAATAGTCAAGGGTTTTGGCAGGGCCATGACATGGCCAGAGCTATATATAGGCTTAGGACAACCAATAATACACACGATGAGCTGGAGAGGTGAACAGGATGGAGGCTCCAGATCGCAGGAGAGGGGTGGGGTCTTGGAATACAGAGGCGTGGGAAACAGTGGTGGAGATTGGGTAAGCACTCAACTGATGAGTCCTTGAAAGGGAGGCCCAAACAAGAAAAACAAAAGACGGTTGTGAGGCTGGGAAGAAATGCTTGACTTTAGAAGACTTGGAAAGAGGATTGAAGAAGAGCAAGGAGTCGCGGGTGGAGCTGTGTCTATCTGGGGATTGATCACAGACGGTGTCGGTTGGAGCCTTTGGGAATGGATGAAATTGCCGTAAAGTACTCAGAGGAAAGAAAACAGAGGGTCAGCCACAGTAA
Organism: Alexandromys fortis; assembly: GCF_014885135.2. Taxonomy (NCBI): domain Eukaryota; kingdom Metazoa; phylum Chordata; class Mammalia; order Rodentia; family Cricetidae; genus Alexandromys; species Alexandromys fortis. The sequence goes on along the minus strand of NW_026067974.1, from coordinate 10,447,539 downwards.
CTAGGAGAGAAACACGGGGAAGGGGACAATCAGAAAAGAGGTCCAGTTTCATCAAGAATGAAGAGCACAGAAGAACGGGGGGGGGGGGCGGTGGCTGGCGTCCAAGAGTTGTAGGGAACAGCAGACGAGAACTCGAGAACTCGCTGTGTTTCTGAGTGTGCAGATGACCGCAGGGGACAGAGCTAGTGAGGTATGGAGGCAGAAGCCAGATTCCAGGGAAGCAGTGAGTGTTGATCTGACTGGAAAGTGTCTGGGAGAGAGAGAGTGCTTAGATTCCTTGTGATGCTTGGGTCTATGTGATCTCTCATTCTCACACAGATCACAAAGAACCAGGAGAAGGAGTTTGCCCTAGAGAGTCTAAAGCCAGAAAGACCAACTCAGTGTGACGTTTCCAAACCAGTGTCCAGGGTCGAAGGCCTGAAGAAGAGAGTGCACCTCTTAGGAATAAATCAGTTTGCAGTCGAAGATTGCTAGTTTGATAGTAGGTGTGTGTGTTACTATTTCCTAGGGCTGTTAGGAAAAATCCCTTCCTTTCTCGAGCTCCTACAAATCTTCCTCCTAAAATACCGAAGAATCTCTTCACTAGGGGAGTCCAGTGTCTTCCCTGCTTTGGACTCAGTGGCCCACGTTTGCAGGCGGGGGCTGAGTCTAATAGTCTCTCAGGAATCCTCCTTGTGCCTTTGTCCCTGTGTAGTTGAGTTTACCCCCCTGTTTGCCTTTCCATGATAAACCATAAAGCTGCTGAACCCAGCAACCATGCAGAAAGGTTACCCAGGCTGTCTAGCTAAAACTGGTGAACAGACCACCAATACCAGGAGCTTTTTGGGTGGAGCAGTTGAATATTCTTCTCCAGTGCCCCCACCCATGTGACTCCCAGGCTTTCCAGACCTCCCTCATCTTAAACACTGCCTTCCTTGCTCTGCACCCGAGGACTGAAAAGTCAGGCTCTGATAGTGAGCTGGGCTGGGTGGGGTCCTGAGTTCCAGGTCTGGCCTCCACAGCCAAAATCATAATGAAAGATGCAGCTGTCCTCAGATCCCTGTATAGAGAAAGGGCCACGCTCAGGTCCCACTGTTTTCTAAAGTCACTGAGTGTGTAGTAGCCCAAGTGGAGTCACGTTCATATTTTCTCTTCCTTTTCATTTTTGCTTATCTTTTTCAAGGCAGGTTTCCTCTGTGTAGCTCTGGCTGTCCTGGAACTCGCTCTGTAGACCAGGCTGGCCTCAAACTCAGAGATCCACCTGCCTCTGCCTCCCGAGTGCTGGGATTAAAAGCATGCCCCACCACTGCCCGGCCTGTTCACGTTTTCTAACCCATATGAAAAGGATTCCTTTTGGCTGCTCCTTTCAATCTACTGGTTTTGGTTCTCGGTAGAAGAAGTTTTCCGTTGAGGTTCTTTTCAACGCCTACATGCAAACTGAAGTGCACTCAGGCTTTGGGGGGACGTCACCCACAGCTGGAGCGACAGAGGCAGAGAGGAGGGCACCAGCTCCCGGTCACTCTTCTCTTAAAAGTGAAAAACAGCAAAACCAAAAACAACACCCAAGGAAGCAGATTCTATATGAAAACAGGAAAGATCCATCCAGGGAGGGAGGGAGGGAGGGAGGGAGGGAGGGAGGGAGGGAGGGAGAGAGAGAGAGAGAGAGAGAGAGAGAGAGAGAGAGAGATTAACTTCTTCCCCATAGGACAAGATTCGTAGGGTGACAAATGTGGCCTGTGTTGCGCTTGCTCTGCAGCCATTCATGGCTTCAGTCAGGAGGCTGTGAACCGTGACCTGTGGTGGGCCATGGGGCAGTGGCAGCCGTGGAACAGTGGCAGCCGTGGCCCTGGCAGTGGGGGTTAGGCTTTGTCTCGCTCTATTAAGCAAGCACAGTTAATATAGATGAAAGGTAGCCTTGATAGAAGTGAAAATTGAAACTGGGTGGAAGGTGGCCCGTGCAGCTGCTCTTGCTCTTCCTCCTGCAGCAGCGGGATCAACACTTCTGATGTGTTTTGGAAGGGATGTAGCTTTTAAAAATATCATCTTTTTTTTTTTTCAGAGTGTTTTGGGTTTTTACATCGACCCCGGTGAAGGAAGGGCGTGGAATAGATTTGTTAAACAGCCACTTAGCCTTTTTTTGATATGAGTGTATGGGGGCAAGAAACTAACTGATAGTTTAAGTTTAGTTTTTTTTGTTGTTGTTGTTGCTGCTTAAATTTTTATTTTGGGCTGGAGAGATGGCTCAGGGATTAAGAGCACTGACTGCTCTTCCAGAGGATCTGGGTCCAATTCCCAACACCCACATGGCAGCTAACAACTGACTGTAATTCTGGTTCCGGGGGACCCAACACCCATGACAAAACACCAGTGCACATAAAATATAAATAAATTATTTTATGTGTATAAATCTTTTTTGTATAAATGTTTTGACTGAAAGTCTGTTTGTGACCTCCCGTGTTCCTGTGGAAGTTAAAACAGGCCATCAGATCCTCTGGAACTGGGGTTATGGGAAGTTGTGAGCCACCATGTGATGCTGGGTACCAACCCGGGTCCTCCGTGAGAGCAGCCAGTGCTCTTAGCTGCTGAATCATCTCTCCGGCACTAGCGCAGTGTCTTCATCACACCTGTGCCAGGAACTGGCCGTGCAAAACCGGGAAAGTGGCTGAACGTGTTTCTGCTTCCCATCTGAGGAACAAGAAGCTTGGAGAAATTGATCTCTAAATTCTCTTTCATTTTCAATTCCATCGGCTTGTGTTTCTTTGTGGAGAAGTAAAGCTTCCAATGTCTAAAAACTCGGTGTTTGAAAGAAAAAGCGCTTACATAGCTTACAAATGCTGGTCTCATGAGGCAAGTTTTTTGGATTTTTCTCTTCTTGAGGTGGGGGCCAGGCTGACCTGTAACTCAGTGTAGGCTACACTGGCCTCAGACTCAGAGATCTGCCTGCCTCTGCATTCCAAGCGCTGGCATCAAAGCTGTATGATACCGCATCCTGCATGCCTTCTACGTGTCTTATGTTATTCTTTTTTTCAAAACATTTTTATAGTTTATTTAACTTTATCTTATGTGCATTGGTGTGAAGGTGTCAGATCCCCTGTAACTGGATCTTCAGACAGTTGTGAGCTGCCATGTGGGTGCTGGGAATTGAACCCGGGTCCATCTGGAAGAGCAGTCAGTGCTCTTAACCACTGAACCATCTCTCCAGCCCAACTTATGTTATTCTTAAAAGACTTGTAGAGGGCTTAGGCAGTGCCTCAGTTTACCACACATGTGTGTTCCCCTCACTCAGGAAGGCCTGAGCTTTAATCTCCAGCCCCCAAATGAAATGGCAGGTATGAACGGGCACCTGTAACCCGGCACTGAGGGGGTGAACACAAGAGGATCCTGGTGCTCACTAGCTGGCTAGTCAGACTAGCCTGATCACAGAACCTCAGGTCCAGCTGAGGGGGGGGGGGAGTCAAAAACCAAGGTGAACAGCTCTTGAGAAGTGACATCTGAGTTGATTTTGGCCTACACACCTGCATGCGCACACACAAATGTAGCATACCTTGAGAGGTCGCTGGGAAGGAATGCTGGCCTAGATTCTGAGTTCCAGCCCTCTGTCTGTACCCATCTGCAAAAAAAAAAAAAAAAAAACAAGTGTAGCAGCCATTTAAAGAATGGTACTTAGAGCCGGGCGATGATGGTGCACGCCTTTAATCCCAGCACTCGGGAGGCAGAGACAGGCGGATCTCTGTGAGTTCGAGACCAGCCTGGTCTACAGAGCTAGTTCCAGGACAGGCTCCAAAGCCACAGAGAAACCCTGTCTCGAAAAACCAAAAAAAAAAAAAAAAAAAAAAAAAAAAAAAAAGAATGATACTTAGACCAGGCAGTGGTGGCACACGTCTTTAATCCCAGCACTCGGGAGGCAGAGACAGGTGAATCTCTGTGAGTTCAAGCCCATCCTGATCTACAAAACAAGTTCCAGGACAGCCAGGGCTACGCAGAGAAACCTTGTCTTGAAACACTCCGACATACTTGGACCAGTCCCTCTTCTCAAGCCCAGTCCTATAATCCTAAACTGATCTAGGAGCTTGAGCTTAGCCCTACTTAGATTAGGTCTAGCTATCTCTTCCCCTAACTGGGTTGGACCCAGCTGACCCCCATCCATGGAAGCTGGAACTAATCCTCAGGAGGAAGGAAAGCATCCTTCTGTCCTTCCCAGCTCTGTTCACTAACACAAGCGCTTCCTCTGCTCACAGTGCTGGCTCTGCCGCTTCCAAGACCGAGGAAGAGTTTTTCCCTCAGTTCCCCAGGAAGGAAAGGCAAAACATGGCTTCCACTCTCCCCCTCTCAATCTTAGCGCCTTGCCCGGAGGCCTTCGTAGCATCAAAGTGATATTTTCGTCTCGAAACCAAAGAGCTTGTCCCATTGTCTTTTTAGCTGCAGCCACCAAGAAAGATCTGAAACTGTTTCTTCTCTCCAAGAACCAGGGACAGGCTGTTCAAACTGTTTGTTTCATGGTCTCTTTGGATAATCACAGTTAAAACTAGTTAGCTCTAATCTTCTGGATGGCCTAGGACACTGCCGTGTGTGTGTGTGTGTGTGTGTGTGTGTGTGTGTGTGTGTCTAACTGTGGTTCTGAATTCTAATAATGAGTGATCACCCTCTGGGACTCTCTTGCTTTGTATGTACACAGTGTTCCGAGCTTCCTCTGTATTTATTCGTCAACTGTGGGCCTCTTTTCTGAGCGGCTTCACAGCCTCGAATACAGTCATTGTTCATTTCTCGCATGCATGTCCCCTGCAGAAGACGCCATGAAAGTGAAAGATGAAGACAGCGAAAGAGACGAGAGCGTGTTGAAGCCGGAGCCCCTGGGGAATGCGGAAGAGAGCGAAATTCCTTACAGCTACGCGAGAGACTATAACGAATATGAAAACATTAAGCTGGAGAGACACGCTCCTCCGTACGACGGCGGCAGGCCGACCGGTGGGAAGATGAACTGCGATGTGTGCGGGTTATCCTGCATCAGCTTCAATGTCTTGATGGTGCATAAGCGAAGCCATACTGGTAAATAGTCTCCTCTTTCAGTTCTCAGAACTGTCCGTGTGCGGCCGCGGGAGGGACAAAGCGGCGGAGTTTGGGTCTTTCTTTGGCTTCCTCTGGTACTTTCTGCTATAGTGTTGATGTTTCTCTCGCTCGCTTTTTGCACTGCCGTTTTACCCAGGGACCCTCGTTTCTGCTTCATCATGCATTTGGCAAACACTGAAAATACTACGAATAAGAGACTAACAAAGGCCTGATGGGGTGGCGCACGCCTTGACCCCAGCTCTGGGGAGGCAGAGGCAGGTGGATCTCTGAGTTCGAGGCCAGCCTGGTCTACATATGAGTTCCAGGGCAGTCAGTGCTGCAAAGTGAGACCTGGGGGGGAGAGAGAGAGGAGGTGGGGCAAGAGAGAGAAGGAGAGAGAGAGGCTGACCAATGAAAATAGCCACCGAGGTTAGCTGAATAACTCTCCTTCAGTTAGTGAGCAGGAGTTGGAAAAATCTTCCAAGTGTTTTGACACGGCACATCCGTGAAAGCGGGTGCCCTTACTGTGTTGGGTTCAGGTCTGATGGATAAAGGGATATGGGTTTTATTGTCAGTTTTAAATACATCTTCATGCGGTAAACAAGGAGTCCATAGGAAGGCCTAGGAACGAGTCACACTGAGTCTGTAGCCCTCATCTGGTGCAGGGACTCCAGAGTGAAAGACTGGGCCTTGACACCTTACATCTTGCATCTAAGCGCGTCTCAATGGCTCGATTCCATCACTCAGGAGACTGAAACAGGAGGACCATCATGAGTTCCATGCCATCCTTGGGTACAGAGGAATAGCCCTGCCAAAAAAGAAAAGATTAAAACCACCAAACGAAACAACGACCTTAGTCCCAGCACTCAGGAGGCAGAGGCAGGCAGATCTCTGTGCATTTGGGGCCAACCTGGTCTACAGAGAGAGTTCCAGGCTAGGGCTACATAGTGAGGTCCTATCACAAAAATACAAGAAGGCTTGACTTTCTGAGCCCTTCTTCAAAGGCGACTGCATTCAGATGCCAAGAAGCAGAAAAACCTCTAGGCAGCTCCCAAGGCTGCTGTGTCCCCTGGCTCTGACTCAGAGCAAGATCACCAGACTAGCTGTCCTAAGTGGGAGTGTTTGTTCTGCAAGGAAGAGGATCCCACAAGTCTCTGCACCTCAGAATGTAGTTCCCAAGCGACCTCTCAGAGAGGGCAGAACCGCCCAAGAGATGGGCTTTCGCCATGGGCGTCTAATCTGGGCACATGCTTTTCCACTGGCCTTGTGATGAGAGTTCTCCTTTTCCGTCCTCCCTGAAGGTGAACGCCCGTTCCAGTGTAATCAGTGCGGGGCATCTTTTACTCAGAAAGGTAACCTCCTCCGCCACATTAAGCTGCACACAGGGGAAAAACCTTTTAAGTGTCACCTCTGCAACTACGCATGCCAAAGGAGAGATGCGCTCACGGGACACCTTAGGACACACTCTGGTAAGTGAGGGACACAAGCGTTCCACATCTACTGGCTGTGGAAATGAGAGAGAGTTCCAGTCTGTCGCTCGCCCTCTGAAGGCTCGCCCTCTGAAGGGTTCTATCCGCAGAGACCTCTAGGGCTAACCGCCCTTCCCTTAAGGCATTAATTGCTCTCTGTCTGCCTCGGGGGAAACCATCTCCGGCATCCTTGTGTCTGGAGAATAGCAGACAAATCACAATGTCCTCGTAATTTTTGTGAAAAAAAAATCGTGGCCATCAATATTTTTATGGTAATACAAATATTGTATTTTATTTCTTAATACGCACACACCCTTTTTCCAGTTTTCCATTCACAAAACTACACGAGCAAATTATGTTTAGTTGGTAAATTATTAAAATGTGTAAAGCAGGGGTCTGAAGAGGTGGCTCAGAGGTTGAGAGCAAGTATTGTTCTTCCAGGAGATAAGGGTTTCATTGTTGGCACCCACACCCATTGCCTCACAGCCAACATCAACTCCATCTCCAGGAGAGCGAGCGGATGCCTCTGGTCCCCACATGTACAATATCACATGAATTAAAATAATAAAAATGAAAAAAAATGTAAATCAGACATAAATTTTTATTAGAGGTTCCTTTTGGTTGTTTTGGGATACATTTCTTATTCATTTTTGTTTGTTTGGTTGGTTTTGTTGTTATTGCTTTGTTTTTATTTTTGTTTTTGAGATGGGTCCCTACTTTGCAGTCCTGGTTGAACTGGAATTCACTATGTGTACCAGGGTAGCCTCACAGTTGAGCCGCCTTCCTGCCTTTACCTCTTGTGTGCTATAATTACAGGCATGTGCCACTTTACCCAGCTTCTCGCTAAGTTTCCTAACCCCAACTTTCCCCTTCCTCGCCCCACTTATTTTTAAGCCCTAAGAGCAACAACAAGAATTCTTAAAAAGCCACCTGCTGCCTCGGTCTTTTCAATCCTTATTTTAAACAAGCAAGGTGACACTTTTTTTTTTAACATTTAGAATTTCCCTCTTAGAAAAATAAGGCGAATCTTATTTTCAAAATTGGAACCTCGTGTTCTTGATGTTATCTGGCAAATGTTTTAATTTAAGAAGAGAGAGAGGGAGAGAGAGGTTTGTTTTTATGTCAGTCCACATTACTGCTTTGACTAAAGCCCAGTCTCAGAACTACTCACGATTCAGAGTAAGGTTAAACAAGCCGACCTCAGCAAAACCCACGAGAGATCACATGTGGCAGAGAGGGGTTTTCTTTCTCTCTCTTTCTCTCTCTCTCTCTCTTTCTCATTTGTCAGTGTAACAAAATAGTGACGGGTTTGATGGAAAGAAAGAAAAAGAAGATTCTCTCCTGCCCTTTTCAAGCAAAGTGCTGATAAGTCTTTTGAGTCAAATGCCAGAGCACCCAAGTTATACATAAATAAAAAATGTTTAGCCTTGGAAAACCTGTGATTTAGTTTGGTCTGGGGTTTCATAAGGATCTTCTGAGGGTGCTTTTACTCCCAAAGCATGAAGAATTGAAAAATAAAACATTTCATGATGAAGCCGGAGGGCTCACACTTTTTAGCTTGAGTTTTATCAAAAGATACGGGCAACTTGTGAGGAAAACTACTTTTGATTTGTTTTAGAAAATTAGTTGAAGTCATTTTTGCAATTAGTTCTTTTTGATCATTTTTTTTTTCAGACAGGGTCTCGCTATGTAGCAGTGGCAGTCCTGGAACTCACTCTGTAGACCAGGCTGGCCTTGAACTCACAGAGATCCCCCTGCCTCTGCACCCAGAGTGCTGGGATTAAATGCTTGTTCAGCTAGGCCTGGCTACTGCAACTCATTCTTAATTCTGTTATTAAGATGTTCTTTGTTAATCAGCCCTGTCTTTGGCCACGCTTGTTTAAAGCCATTTTACAAGAACAGCCCACACACTCCAAACACGTCTAGCCCAACCCTAACGCCCATGGACCACCTTATTCCTTACCTATAGTTAGATGGATATCACAGAGTAGGAAGGATGCCCTCCTATTCCTGTTAATTTTATGTGAATGAGCATTTTCCCTTGCATACATTAGTCCAAGGAAGTCAAAGGAGGGCATCAGGGCCCCTGGAATTAGATTCAGTATGGATGGTGGCGAGCTGCCCTGTGGGTGCTGCGAACCAAGCCCAGCGCCTCTGCAAGAGCAGAGTGCTCTAACCATCAGGCGACCTCTCCAGCCCCAGTAGTTAAGTGATCTTAACTGCTGAACCATTGTTCCAGGTCCCAAATAATTTTCTTGGTTTTGGTTTTTAGATAGGGTTTCGCTATGTACATCAGCCTGGCCTCAAACTCACAAAGAACATCCTGCCTATGCTGGGATTAAAGGCGTGTGTCACCACACCTGGACCCATTTCACTCTTACCCCACACTACCCTTCCTCCTTGAAGAATAAAGGATTCTTGTCTGTCTGTCTGTCTGTCTATCTATCTATCTATCTATCTATCTATCTATCTATCTATCTATCTATGTGTGTGTCTCTGTCTCTCTCTCCTCTCTCTCTCTCAGGCTTTCTTTTTAACTCTAGATCCCCTAGGGCTGGCGTTACAGCCAGTATGAACCACCCCATTTGGGTGCTGGGAACCAAAGTTCAGTCCTCTGGAAGAGCAACCAGTATCCTTCAGTGCTGAGCCATCTCTCCAGTCCTGGGACCTGCTTTGGTTAACGGAAAAGAAGCAAGGTTTAACCCACAGCCAAACACTAAGAAAAGCAACCGTTACCCACTGCAGACTCATCCATCTGCGATAGGACGCCATCCTTTTAATACACTGGTGGAAGAGCCCCTCCTAGACCATAGTCCTGTTTCAGCTTAGCAGATTTGACAGTGACACAGACTTGGAGGCGTGGGTCTGGCTGGGCCAGCAGCCTCATCCCTAGAGGCCAGTGCCTTCTCAGAGCTGGGTTCTCGGTGTGTGGGGTCCCTGAGTGCTCTGTGTCTTCCTTCCAGTGGAGAAACCCTACAAGTGTGAATTCTGCGGAAGGAGCTACAAGCAGAGAAGCTCCCTGGAGGAGCACAAGGAGCGATGCCGTACGTTTCTTCAGAACTCCGACCTGGGGGACGCCAGTAAGTTCCACGGGGCCCATTCCCCCCACTTGTCAGTGAGCCTTTGCCCTCCTAGGCGGTGGAGCAGGTTATAGATAGACAGAGCGAATGAGCAAGGAGAGATGGGAAGTGTTGTGGAGAGAAACAGAGCAGGAAGTGCAGGGTAAGGGTGCCATCGGGAAGGTGTCCACCAGGTAATGTTCTGGTGGACTTGAAGGCGTGGTAGCGAGCCCCACAGATCACTGGTGATCAATACGTGCGAAGGTCCTGATGCTGCAACTTAAAGAGATGGAAATGTAGGCTCGTGTGCCTGGGACAGAATGAGCAAAGGGATACGAAGCCAGAGGGGAAAGGGGAAAACTAGATCTTATCAGGCCTCGGAGGCCATCGTAAAGCCCTTTGAGCAAAACTGAAAATCTTTGAGCCCAGACAGGTGACATCATCGGACTTCTCATTCGTAAGCCGCCACCCTGTTTTGTTCCTGAGAATAGACTGCCTTTTGGACAAGCTAGATAGATCTTGGGGAATCCAGCTGGGAGTCTGTGGCAAGAATTCGAGCCAAAGGGAACTGTGTCTTGGCAGTGGTGGGAGTTAGGGTGTTCTGACTCAAAGGCAGAGCCAGCAGGCTTTCCTGGCTATGGTGATCTCAAAGGTGATGGAGGCTGGGGACTGGTTAGGGAGGAATCAGGAACATGCTCAAGGATTTTCTCCGCACAGGGCCCAGTGGTGATGTCCTGGTCTGCCCATGGGACTTGCTATGATGTTTGTACTTGGCTTCGAGGGGTTTCCTATTTTCCCCAGGGATTTGAACTGTATAGCTTCTGGCCCCAGATTTTAACACCGTGTGTGTCCTCCTCCATGTCCAGTGTGGTCCTTATTTCTTTCTCATCCTTTCGTTGAGTCAGCCTAAAGCGTTTCTCAAATGGCGTCTCTGGCAGTCAACCTTCGTTCAACCCATTTGACCCTTAACCCGGTTCTTCAGCTTGGGGTGGGGACTTGGTTCCTAGAGCCAAGTCCCTGTGGAGAACGGGAGGGATCCTCGTGGGCATTGGTCTTTGACTGCAGTAACTGCGCTGGGACATTCTGAGCAGCCTAAAGCAGATGATTACAGAGGGTGTCAGAGCGGTGTGAGCATTACGAAAAGCAGAGTGGAAATCCTGAGTGTTCACCCCACGGAGTGGAAAGAAACTTGGGCTTTAGATCAAGGCCGCTTCCTGGTTTAGAGGCTGGCCAACCGAAGCCCGTGGGTCTTTGCTTGCTTCTACCTTTTATCCTGACGGCATCTCGAGTTTTATCAAAGGTTCTTATTCCTCCTTGTTTCTAAAGAATGCCACTTGCTTACCTTAAGAAAAACAACGGCGGCTGGTGTTTGCCATCTTAAGTGGCATGCTGAGTTGTGAGTTAGTGTTTGCCCATAAAAGAAACATCTATTCCTACCTTCTCCCTTTGGAGGTGGGAAAACAAAGACTTGTCAAAATCCAGTGACTAACTTAAAAATGATTAGCACCTCTCGAAAATCCAAAAAAAAAATGACTAGCGCTTTAGTTTGCTTGTTTAGTTGGGTTTATGTGTGCACGCAGGCATGCATGTGTACATGCGCACACACGTGCACACACATGTGCACACATGCATTTGTCTGGCAGTGTTTTTTATTTTTTATTATTTTTTAAACCACGTTTTTTAAAAATTCATTTTACATTCCAACCACAGTTCTCTCTCCCATTCCACCTCCTGCTCCCTGTATTTTTTATTTTTAAAATCAATTCATACTCTATAACAGCCAGGTGTGGTGGCACATCCTTTCATCTCAGCAATAGGAGGCAGAGGCAGGGGGATGACTGAATTTGAAGCCAGCCTGGTCTACAGAGTGAGTTCCAGAACAGCCAGAGCTACGTGTAGAGACTCTTTCCCAAAAAACAACAAAGACTACAGTAAGAAATAAATAAAACTGGCAACCATCATCATTGTCTAATTCCAGAACGTTTGCCACTCCCAAGAGAGACGCCCCGCCTACCACCTCCATTTTCCTGCCTCCTGTGACTGGCAACAGCTCCCCTACTTTGGTTCTCTGCTGATTTCCTTGTACCAGATAATGTCACATAAGTGCAGTCACACAAGGGGAGCCTTTTGAGTCTACTTCTTCTAACAGACATACGGTTTTTGGTTTCAGCCATGTTGAAACTGTTCTCGTGCAGTTCACGTATGGACTGACCAGTGTGCTTTCCCAGGCATCGGTTCATCGGTGGGGGATTTTCTTTCCATCTTGGGAAATAATAAACTATATTTTAACAGTTATATATTACTTGGACAGCAAGAGAAATATGCAACATATATTGAAGAGACACACACGTGTGTGTGTGGTGTGTGTGGTGTGGGGGTCGGTGTGGGGTGGTGGGGTGTGTGTGTGCTGTGTGTGCTTGTGGTGTGTGTGTGGTGTATGTGTGCCGGGGTGTGGGGTGTGGGTGTGTGGTATATGTGTGTGGGGGTGTGTATGTGGTATGTGTGTTGTGTTTGTGTGTGTGTGTGTGTATATATATATATATGTGGTGCATGTGTGTATGTGTGTGGGGTGTATGTGTGTGGTGTGTGTGTGTGTGTATGTGTGGTGTGTGTGTGTGTGTGTGTGTGTGTGGTGTCTTGATTCTCCTGGAAATAGGAATAAGGGAATCAGTGATTCTACACCATATGCAATAATAAAATGATGATTTTTGAAGTAACCCCATGCCATTTTAGGAATTTGAAGTTTAAAAAGTTATCAGAAGTTTTAGGCTGTTGAGAGTGCTGGGGCAGGAGGCATTGAGCTGCCGACAAAGCTAATTTGCATCCATAGGGCTGTTTGATGGATGCGTGCAACAGAATTTAAGTCTCAGCAAAAAGTCAAGGGTTAACCAAGTCAGCAAATTTGATTGCTTTTTTTTTTCTTTTCTTTTTTTCCGAGATAGAGCCTCTCTATGTAGCTCTGACTGACCTGAACCTTCTGCTATGTGTGCGACCTGCCTGGCTTTGATTTCTTTTTTCTTTCTTTCTTTCTTTCTTTCTTTCTTTCTTTCTTTCTTTCTTTCTTTCTTTCTTTCTTTCTTTCTTTCTTTCTGACAAGTATGCCATAGTTGTGGTTTTAGGTTACAAAATGGGTAAAGTCACAGCTCAATCAAGTATAAATACCACATGCCTGTTCTATGTTTCTGGGTCTCTTGGGTTTTAAATAATGCCTACACATTTTTTCCAGGATCCAAATGTAAAGACCTTTTGTTCTAGCTCGAGCCCCTCCTTCACGGGCACCATTCCTTCTGTGGTTTCCATGTCTGTTTCCTTCCTGTAACTAGGAGTCCAGTATGGATGGATACAGTGTTCTATTCCAAGCCTGACCAATGCAGTAATGTTCCCTTAAACTTGAACTTCTGGTTTCTGCCTCCACCTCTCTCCACAGTGGAATTGCAAGCATGTGCCTCCAATGCTCGGTTTGATGCGATACTGGGAATAGAACCTAGGACTTTGTGCAGACTAGGTACTCAAGCAGCTATTTCTACTTATTTCCAGCCCCAGGGCAGTACATCCTAAATCTTTATTCCTCGTGTCACTTCTAAAACGCTATTTCAGGGCTCCCGTGTGTGGGCACTCACGCAGCAAGTGCGTGTTTAAATCAAAACCCAGCTGGATGTGGCAGCAGGAGGCTGAGGCGGGAGGGTAGGGTAGCAAGACCCTGGCTCTAAAGAAAGAAAAGCAAGTTAAGCTGTGGTGTAGTGTGAGAGCCAGCGGGGGACAGAGCTGTCTGTCCTGGAGAGCAGGCCTCTCTGGAAGGGGATTGATGAAAGGTCTTTGAGAAAAGACCAGCCTCTGAAAGAACAACAGTGTGCAGAGACAGGACTTCTGTCTTGCTGGTCCTTGCTTTTACTCAGACACAGCTGATTCGGTTCTGTATCATGACCTGTTTGCAAAGATGAGGAAAAGCTAAGCCCCTACCCCTGAAGAACACACAGAGCATTGAGGCACTGGGCTGATAATGGAGACATATGAGTTATTGCAAGTTGAGTTTAAGTCTCTACAGCAGATGCCTTGCAAGAGGGACGTCGTTGCAATATTCCCGCTGCCCAGTGGTGTACAGATGGCCAGAAGGAACGGCAGATGACCATGGCATTCATCTTCTTGATCTTTTTGATGTTACTGTGGCCTCATTTCACACAACTTATACTTGTAGCCAAAGCTTTCGTGAATAATCATGAGTTCTAGCAATAATAAGACGTTTTGTTGGCATCGCTGAAGCTCAAACCCAGGGCCTTGCACATTCTAGACCAGCACTCTGCCGCTGATAATAGCATTTATAAAGTAAGTGACTAAAACCAGAGGTGATGACATATACCTTGAATCCCAGCACTCGGGAGGCAGAGGCAGGGGATCTCTTGTGAGTTCAAAGTCAGCCTGGTCTACAGGGTAGACTCTACATAGACAGTTCCAGGGCTACGGGAACATAGAGAGATCCTGTCAAAAAGAAAAAGCCCTAAGCGGATGGTTGATGATGTTTAGTTGTGAGTCTGGGAGTTCATTTTTTTTTCTCCTTTCTCATTGCTTCAGTGGAGCCAATACAAGGGTTTCAGGATGAAATCATATTTTATCATGTAGCTCCACCTTTTCTTCTAAGAGTTAAAAAAAAAAAAACCAACACCAAGTCTGTATTCCTAACAGTCTCATTTGACTTGCTCCACAGGGCAACAGTTACATGTAGCTTTTTTGTTTGAACCTGCCTTGTCTTTGATAGCAATCTGTTGTTAGACAATCTCCTTGCACAATGACTCCACTTTGTTCCTGTCTCCATTAGCTGCTGACCACACCATAGAAGAGACCGGATGCAATGGCTGCTTTTAGCTCCATTTAACTCTTCGAGCCCTGATGAAGGATTTTGCAAAAAACAAAAGCAGACCATGAACACATAGTCAAAGCTACAATTACTTTCAGGTTTAACAATGTATCACGGAAGCAGTTAACAGTTAAGGCTTGTGCAGGGATTAAAGGCAATTTATTTTTGTAATTGGGGTTATCATGACATTTTATTATTTTTTCAACGTCTCTAAGATCCGTTGCTAATAAAAATTGACCCTTACCTACTCCATAGTAGACAAACGATGTGGAGGGAAATTGGATCAAGAATTGCAGCCCTGCCCCTGTGCCCACTCAGGTACCAAATGTATCAATGTCCACCTTCCCAGACCCCCGCCCCCACCCCGCAACACTAAACTGCCGAACACCACCTAGGAACGGATTTCCTGTTGCATCATTTAGACCCATTATCTTATTCCCTTGCCACCTTGCCAAACTCGTTTTCTTCCACTTACGTTTGTGGGACTCCTTGTAGCAAGTCTAGACTGCCTGAGTGGACAGTTGAGTCCTAAAGGCGAGGGAGGACCAGAAGTCAGAAGGCCTTCCTCCCCTTTCGTCTTAAACAATCCCCGAGCTCAGCTAACTCCGACAACTGACTTGGTGTTTAAAAGATGCCCGTTCAGTGGTTTTGTCCATCCACCGTCTGGCGGTTCAGAGGTAAAAAGACACGAAGTCTAGGGAAGAAAGTGGACCCCATTTTGTTGCCTGTTAGCCTTTGTCCATTCCAGTTAAGTCTGTGAAGGGGAACTCAGGCCCTGGGGTGTGCTCCCGTGGTTGGGAGTGTCAGTGTCCTGCCTGACAGCTCTGGGAAGGGTGCCGTGGGCGAGCGCTCTCTCGGTTTCTCACAGGAGGCCTTTCCCTCTGAGCAGAGCTGTGGAAGTGGGAAAGCCTTCACTTGTGCCCCCAGATTATCTTTTCACCCACGAACACTCCAGAACGTTCCTCTCTTAAATGTCAACCATTTGGCCACTGATTGACACGGTGAGAGTTATCTGGAAATGACTGCCAAGACCAGCTTGGTGGGTAACCAGGAATGAGGAGGGTGATGTTATCTCAGAAGGCTGCCATTTAGTGACATGCCCTAATTACAGTTATTTAGGTCAATGTGTCCATGCCTCAGCATCCTCCCAAACACAGAGGATGTCGTCGCGTGTGCCCACAAAACTGCTGCCGCTGCTGCTGGGGACTCTGGTGAAACATGAACAATGACTCCTAAGACATAAGTGGGAAACTGAGGCGTCATGCTTAGGGTGGGTCCCAGGTCATGATTTGGCCATGAGGGGAAGAACTAAAAGGGACCAAACACAGTGGTGAAGGGTGCTCAAAAGTAAAAATTCCCCAAGTATTTGTTATCCTCATTTCAACCTAAATCATTTCCATAACAGATACAGGCCTGGTGCCTCTGATCCTCTCATAATGCTCCTAGAGTACACATGGCTACCTTTACCCTACTTCTAAGAAAAAGGAACAGCAACAACAATAACAAAGCAGTAATCCCTTGTGTTGGAAACTGACTTCAACTTCCAGGCCGTCTTTCATCTCTCTGCTCAAGGGACTTTGGCTAGTGCCACATCTGGCGGTGGTTTGTGTGCAAGGAAATAATACGCATGATCATTTCCTGTTTGGTCATTGTAACCTGTCCCTGGACTGAGCAGAATTTGACCCCCTTCACTCCATAGCAGCGTCCTGTCACCAAGTGCCTAAGTCCAAGGACTTTACCAAGTCTGAAAGCTGCCTAGGCCCCTGGTCCTGAGCGTAATCTTCTCATTTAGGTAAATCGGTGTTGACAGCTGGAGCAGATGTGGGGATAGGTTTCTTCAGAGTTATTGTTGACAAGAGCCCACGTCAAGTGATGTGGCGTTGCCAATATACTTGTTTTTTCACTTTTGGAGACAGGTTTCCTTTATGAGTGATTTTTAAAAACCACACAAAGCTCTGCATTGTATAACACCCGAAACAGAGTTCTTCTGGTGATGGGAAGAAAGTGGAAAACAATTAAGACTTGAAATGATCATTTTCTAATCTGGCATTGGCGCTCTCCGGTCCAGCCTCTCTTGCCCTGGAGATCTTTCCGGGTCATTCATCCCTTGCAAAGGTAGCCAGTGTCCCTTTCTTCGGGACATGTGTCTCACAAACCATGGAATGTGTGATAATTCTGTATATTGGAATCTCTTCACATGGCAAATACCTCAGACTCCTTTCAGGACAAGAGTAGACAGTTCCCAAACCTGTGTGGGCACTGAGCTAGGGAATATCTCATTCTGCAGATATCAGTTTTACCTTTTTAACTCTAGTCCCTTAAAAAAAAGTAGATTTTTTTTTCCTTAGACACATTAGAAATGTATGACCTTCTAGTTTAGACTTTCGGAAGTGCTCAGACGAAACAGAGATATAATGTCTCAATATGTTTGCTTGGGCGGGGTGGATGCACCATGGCCCTGGGGTCAAGGGCAGCCATCAGTCTGTTTGTATACAGGGTTTTTACTGTTTACTTATTTATTGTGTATGTGTGGTCTACGGAGGTGTCCACGTTTGTGTGTGTCTAGGTGTGCCTGGAGGCCAGAAGTCGATTTTGAATGTCTTTCTCAATCACTGTCCACCTTAGTTCTTGAAGCAGAGTCTCTCACTGAGCCTGGGCCTTGCCCATGAAAAGCTAGAATGCCTGGCTAGTGCCTGCTGTTGCTGCTTCCCCGGTGCTGGGATTACAGGCTTGGGCTCTTTAGGTGGGTCCTGGGGATCCAAATCCAGGTTCTTATATAGCAAGCATGTCACAGGCTGAGACATCTCTCTGGTCCAGTTTTTACATTTTAGCAGAGATGTGGAGCAGAGAACACTAATATAGAAAGGGGCTGTGCATCCCACAGATTTAAAAATAGTTGCCGCCAACATGAATGTAGTGCAGGTGTGTAATCCCAGGACTTGAGGTTTGGGGCCAGCCTTGGAGCTGTGAAACAGAAAGACCCTGCCTCAAAAGTAGTAATGATTGCAAATGGTCACACACAGTGTTTACTCTTTGCTCTTTCTACAGAAATTCTTTACTGGTCCTTGATTCCAGCATTATAAAGTTTTGGGCCTTCTGTTTATAGCAGCTAGTGCGTTCTAACTTTTTAGACGTGGTGTCTCGTTGGTTACCGCTGGCTGCTCCAGAGTAAATTACATTTGTTCTGCTTTACTATTTAAGCGTATTGGCGTTATTTTTATATTCATCTAGTGCACTGAAATTCTGGCTGCTCCCCCTCCCCAGTCTCACATGGTAGCCTAGGGTGGCCTGCAACTCATTGTGTAACCCAGGCTAGTCTCAAACTCATGGCCATCCTCTTGCCTCAGTCTCCCAAGGATTGGAACTATAAGCATGAGCCTCGTCGTCCTGTTATGGCTGCCTTTAAAAATCATCCGGGGAACTTGGAAAGCATGCTTGTCCTGGCCCCACCGCAGAGTGAAGGGGAAGCTGCCTGTGGATATCTAAGCGTGTACCAGGCAATCAGACTGGACTAATTCACAGCCAGGTCTGAGAACTCCAGCCCGTGCCACTCAGATGTCTGTCTGTGGGTCCATAACCAATGCACACTCTCGGGCAGTTCCTATTGTCATTTTTTTTTCATTAGGAATACAATAGAAACGCAGTATACAGATTGCCCGTTAATTTTCAGACAACAGTATGGCTGAGGGACACGGTAATGGAAACAATTTTGAGATGTGTGGAGAACTTATGAAGCAACACACGGAACCCAGAGAAACGGAATTTGAAAGATAAGAACTGAGAGAAACGTAGTGAAGAAAAAAAAATGACTCAGTATTTCAATACCCAAATCACTGGGTAGATTTCTTGCTATCTGGGCGAGTGTATCTATTTTCAAAAGTCTATTACCATAGCCAGAGCGGTGAATCTGGGGCACCGTGCCTTTTTTTTTTTTTCAAAGTTGTTAAGAAGAATTATATCAGCGTGCAGGTGTCACATGCAGTTACTCAGAATCAGAAAGGAGCTGCCGGGGGTGAAAGGGCCTCCATCTATCTATCTCTTTGCAACCAACCACGTCCAAGCTGTTTCTTCAATACTTCCTCTTGCTAGTTAAGGTACTAGCTGGGGATGGGTCGGGCTTTCCCGTCTCAGCATAAGACTGCAAGATTTGAATGTGCCCCAGAATCGGTCTCACTGACCACAGCAGGTACCCAGGGCAGGAAACCAAGCAGGACCCACAGGTAATGACAGCCCCGTGCATCAGCCCCCCAACCCCTTCCCCATTCTCCCCATGTACCAATGTATTCCTCTCCCTCTTCTTCCAAACCAGCAAGTGTGGAGGCAAGACACATCAAAGCCGAGATGGGAAGTGAAAGAGCGCTCGTTCTGGACAGATTAGCAAGCAATGTGGCAAAACGGAAAAGCTCAATGCCTCAGAAATTCATTGGTAAGGATGCACGGCCCTTTCTTGCTGCCGCCAGCAGATAACTTGACTGAGATAACATGGGGATGTTTTTACCGCACTTGCCTCTCCTAGTGCTGTTAAAAACGGGTTTCCATTGTGTTCTTATTGGCTGTGGTTGGTTCGTTTTGATGGCTCTAGTATATAGAATTAAAAATATTATCTGAGGAGTCTTAGCTACAAAGCAGGGGAACATTTGGTATTGTTTCTTAGATGGAGTTGGTGTTAAAGATGCTGTTCCTTCCTCTTCCCTCTGAATGACATCTGTTGCATAGATTTATGCAACTTGCACCAGTAAAATGTTCAAGATAGCATCTTGGTAAAATTTTGTAATGATATGTTACAAGTTGGTTCTGTTAGCATGCTCTAACTTTTTTTTTTAATGTTCTAAAACTTATCGCCATATTTTCTTGAATTTGATTGAGAGCTCGCTTTAGCAGAAAGTGATTGGAGAAAAACGTGGACTTAAATCACTCAATTTGAATTGATCGCTTGTCTTACTGAAGTTAGTTTTTATGTCGTCGGTTTTCACATTGTCAGAAGCCACTGCAGACCGAGATGACTAAGAGGCAGTTACGTCCATTTAAGTGTTGGGGACTTGCAAATGGTGGGGCTATTTCATGATTGCCCAGATGTTTGCACACTCGTGACCACAGTATTAAAATAGATCTGGAGTTGCAAGCAGCTTAGGTGAATGTGTCAGTTTTATTATTAAATTGGATGCTGGCGGTGTTGAGCAAAAATAGTTATCACGTGAATAAAACTCTTCCTCGGCACTAATAACATTTGTCAATATCTCTTTGTAAAACTGCTTGCTGCTCTGGAGTCTGTCTTCTTGTATTTATTCTTCTTAGTAGCTTTTCTACATCCCAATTGCCTGTCTGCTTTTGACTCTGAGATTATTCCGGTATAGGAAGCACTTTATAAGTAGACATTCAGTTGAATTCTATGTTGAAAGAATCCATAGATTTTGAAATTACTGAAGTTGGTATTTCTGCTTATCTATTTTGCTGTTACTAGTTGGTTATCTTTTGCATGCTTTTAGTCACTTCAAGAATAAATTGTAGCACGTGTCTTTAATCGCAGCACTCACAAGACAGAGACGGGTAGATCTCTGTGAGTTTGAGACCACTCTGGTCCACATAGTGAGTTCCAGGCTAGCCGGGGCCATAGAGAGAGACTCTGTCTCCAAAAGTAAAGCATGTGATATATGAATAAAATGTAATCCAAGGATATGGTGGATTATTCCTACATCCCTAACACTTGGGAGGTAAAGGCCAGAGGATCAGGAGTTCTAGGCTATAAACACTGTATAGTAAGTTTGGGGCCAGCCTGGGCTATATGAGAGACCCTATCTTAAAAGAAAGGAAGGAAGGAAGGAAGGAAGGAAGGAAGGAAGGAAGGAAGGAAGGAAGGAAGGAAGGAAGAAAAGAAAAGAAAGAAAGAAAGAAAGAAAGAAAGAAAGAAAGAAAGAAAGAAAGAAAGAAAGAAAGAAAGAAAGAATCTGTCCGTTAGTGAACCCATCCCTAAATCATGTCAGACTGAAGTTGGTGTGTTTCAGTTTAAGGAGCTTCCCTTCTCTACTCTTTTTACCTCCCCTTGAGGAGACACATCAAGGGGTCATGTGGTGACTTCCACAGACAGTCTATGCCCAGCAGATCAGTCAGGATGCCAAGGCATTACCTGTGTACCTTTGGACCTTGCTTGTGTGAGTGGACACTGATGAATTCAGAAGAAAGCCGGGGTTATCCGACTCTACAAGGGAATCTTAGCTGGAGGACTGTTTAGACTCTAGAAATGGCCGAAGCTGATGTGGGAGGAGCATGGGATGAGACCGGCAAGGAAGTCCAAGTAATGAGTCTCAGTTTCAGCCCAGAGAACTAAAATCTGAGAGAGAGTACCTCGTCCTCACAGTTGGCTGAGCCAATGGCTGAGGCCAAGCCTCTTACTGTGGTAGGTTTTTGTTTGTCTATTTTCATGTTCCCAATGTCCAGATCCTCTTGGCTCTGCTGTTGCCTCGGAGAGCCATCCAGTGGTTTCTGACGATAAGATTTCAGACTCTGCAGACACGGACTTTAGAAGGTCTACTTTCTCTCTTTTTTGAACCACCAGATCTTCTGGGAGCTAGGATTGGGAACTTGGCTTAGTTAACTCTTTTTGTTTGTTGGTAAAGCTTGTTCTTTGACAATTTCGTATTCATGTACGTACCTGGTTACTCTCCTGTGGGCTCTCTCTTATCCCCACCCTCACCTCTTCCAGCTACCCCTCCCCCTTCCACAGACCTCTTTCCCCGTATTCACGAGTTTGGTTTCCTTTAGTGTCCCATAGAGGTCATCTGGGGCTGTCTGTGTGTCCAGTGGGCTCACCAGGGTTTATCAGCTGGGCAGAGTTGCTCTTGAAAAAGCAGCTTCAGAGCCCAGGATAACTGAGGGCTTCCATCGCCCCCCCCCATCCACCCCCCCCACTGCCACCTTTTTCAGTATTTGGTGGTATAGTACAATGAAGAGACACTTACCTGTGTTTTCGCAGCCACTTAGGAAAATCCCAGAATGCTTTCTGGACCTCTGTTTACTCATCTGTGAATGAGAAAACGAACCAGATGATGGAATGACCAGAGGCCCCTCCCATCCACGGGAGATGAACTAGAAATGTCAGGCACAACCAGTCTGTCTTCAAGACAGCCTGATCCTGTAATGCTGGCAACCTCTTCTCCAGGCTCTGAAGATAGAGTACTTGTGCCATACACCAGTGTCGAATTTTGAGGTGGTGTTTGTTTGCTTATTTGTTTGTTTGGAGGATGGCTCCTAGGGACCTCAATGATTCGGGGTAAATGTTCTAATACTGAGCAAATGAGCAACATTCCCAGACCTAAAAGGTTTGTGTTGGTTAGGTTTTTTTTTTTTTTTTTCTTGAGGAAAAGACATTACTACAGCTCAGACCTAAATAAATAATCACATTTCCTCACATGCGTACATTCACTTGGGACAAGCTTCTGGTCATTCATCACACAAACAGTAACCTGGGGGAGGCAGGGGGTGGGTATCACGTGTGTCTGAACCTTAGCGCTTAGGAGGTGTAGGGAAAAGGATTTAGAGGTCAAGACCTCCTTTCAATGCCAAGGATGCCCGCATGAGATCTGCCTCGGAAAGGAAAGAAACGATGCTTCTCGGCCCTTTGGCTAAGAACAAGTGTAGTGTCTGCTTTTATCAGTTTAATATCTGATATGTCCTCTATCCGAGGACAATTTATTAAATGGATTTTTGGAGCTGGGACCTGGGATGGAAGCTTACCGCCCACTCCACAAACTGACCTTGTATTGCAGTACCTCCAGGGTCAGTGCGGGGAAGAAATAAAGAGAGTTTTCTTGTCAGACACATGGTACTCGTTGACTCCTATCCTAAGCCTATGCTCATGAGATGTTTTTTTAGGACCCTCCAGAGTTAGATAGAGCTCTGTGAGTTCCAGGTCAAAGAGTTCTGGGTCAGGAAGAGCTAGATAGTGGGACCCTGTCTCAGAGGGGAGGAGGGGCTGCTCAAACATGAGGACCCTTTCTGCAGTCACCTCCCCCCACAGAAGCCACATAAAAGCTTTTGTAATGCCATCAGGAGACAGGCAGGTCTAGTCAGCCGGCTTCTCTGACCAAACTGGAAGCTCAGGTTCAGTGCGAGACTGGCTCAAAAAATAAGAGGGGAAATGATCAAGAAAGACAGCCAAGGTGGACCTCTGGCCTCCACTTGCACATAGGTGGACACAAGCATGCACGCATGCGCACACGCACACCAGGGTGTTCACGAACACACTAAAAAAAGAAGAAGAAAAAACACTTAAAGGGGAAACTCCTTGGATCGTTTAGCTAAACCAACTGTTGTGCTAGAAAACGGTGGAATCACGGGAGGGAAAACAGGACGTCCCCTGTGGCAGGCATCATATGGAATGCAGCATCAGGAGCCCAGGCTACTGTCCCCTCCCTCTCTTCTCTCTCCCCCCTTTTCTCTCCAAGGCACCATTTTCTAAAAAGCTCCTGCCGCCAGGGAAATGGCACCGAGTGGGCTGTGATGAATGAGTCACCCCCTTTAATCCTTGCTGAGAGTGAGCACACCACTCACACACCAGCCCTTGCTGCCCTGGCCTCTTGAACCATGAGGGCAAAGGGCAAACCGAGCCCTCAGGTTAGCTGACCCTTTTTCTCGCAGGGGCAGTGTGTTTCATCCACATCAAGACGATTTTTTTTTTCCAAATGACAAGGCGAACTTGCCTCTAGCGTCCTAACCTGAATCCTGTCCTGTTATGCGTGATGTTTGCCCATGCTTTAGGTCAGGCTAGCCTCGAATAGTTGGCCCGGAGTAGAGGGTGGATTTCTCTCCCACAAGGAGGAAAGACATTACTTGCTTCTGACTTTTCCTTTTTCCTGGTTTTCATTTGTTCCCCCTTTGGGAGCAGGATTCACCACATCTTTTGAAAAAAAAATTATGCATTACGTTACTAACGAAAGTTCCCATGTTGAAAAGATCATTAAAAAAAAAAGATTTTTGTCACTGGTGGTAAACATGTAAGTGAGGTTTTGACACTTCTGCAGGCACCATCAGCTTTCTCTGTGAAGAGCTGGGATGAAAAACTCACCTACTTTGGGTAGCGGAGGAGCAGGAAGCAGTTTAACCCCTGTTAAAGGGTAGCAAGCCTCCTTTCTCCCCCCCCCATGCCCCCGGTTCTGTATGCATTATGGTGTCTACACATTTAAAAGATGTTGGGAACCTCCAGAGAAGCCCTTTGACTCAGGAAGGAGTCAAAACCGTGAGGAGACACAGCTAGACAGAGCAGGGCCAGACCCAACTCTGCGTGGTGCTGCAGTCTGGGGTGGCCCTCTTTCTCCAGGAAGTCACTAGAGCAGCTCATGGCACCTGTGCTGAGGGAGCTTTGGGTAGCCAGAAGTTTGGTCCCTGAGAGCTGGTGGCAGGGAAACCCCGCAGGCTGTTGTTCTGTGTCCAGAGTATGTCCCCTTGAGAAAAGAGCTGTCGTGGCCTGTGGTTCCTTGTGGACAGATGACATCAAGCAGCATGTCTTATGGGAAGCACACATATGAAATCACACTCTGACATCACAGACGACAGAGACCCCTGCAGCAACACAAGGCAGTCTCCAGCTCAGCCCCCTGCCTGTCCCACCCCGAGTGTTTGCTCTCTCCCCATTCTGGCTGCTGCCTGACTCCTGGCTCCCAGAGTGAATGTTAGTAAAATTCCAGTTTCTCTTAGGTTAAGATTAGCATCCCCACAAACGCAGGGCACCCCACTTTCCTTGCTTGTCTCCCTGCCCTTCCTTCCTTCCTTCCTTCCTTCCTTCCTTCCTTCCTTCCTTCCTTCTTTCCTTCCTTCCTTCCTTCCTTCCTTCCTTCTTTCCTTCCTTCCTTCCTTCTTTTTTCCTTTTTTCCATGCCTGCAGGAAAGTGAGTAAGAATACTTATGAGCTATAACAGGAGGCAACAGGAGACAGACTAAAGTGACCTGAGAAACCTCAAGACTCAAATAAAGTCCATGTGTTTCCACTCCCAGACACTGACTGTAATGTTGTGTTTGCAGTGTTTTTCTGGAATTCAAATCCTGTTTGCCTTCCTCTTTAGATGATAAAACCCCTTTAAGTTGCTCCTCAGTAGAGTGAAATCTAAGACTTGCCTCTCCTACTCCAGCAATGCAGCCCACCCAGCCTCCATGAGCTGTGCCTTCTCCAGGCTTCTCTGGACGCTTTCCCACTCCTGTGCAGCGCTTTCCACATTCTGGGTCTGGATGTCCTCCCTCCTCCCGCATCCCTGTCGCTGGTCCTCCTTGTGCCCATTCCTGCTCTGCACAGTGCAGAGTTCTACCTCTTGCTGTGGCTGCCTCCACCACCACCTCTGACTCCCAGGACACCAGGAAGGATAGATTCCTATGTGCCCATGCTATGTAGCACATCTTTGGAGTGTCTCACAGTTTCCTCTCCCCGTTCTCTTTTCTACAAAAATACTTGGTTCCTCCCTGAAGCCAGTGTGGAGGATGCTGCCTCGTAATCAAGTAATATCAATGCTGCATCTCACCTGTGGGACTGCAGTGATGGCTGTATGTCTCAGAGCATAAATAGCAACCACAGGAGTGCTGGTGTGTGCCAGGCGCTCTGTGAAGCACCGTGCAGACATCCCAACTCTGCATTATCGATGCTTCTTAATGTATGTGCTTATGATTGGGAGAAAAAAAAGAACAAAATGCCACCGTTGTTGCCACTAAATGCTCTCTGCCGTGCTGTGGGAACTATCCCAGCAGAGTATCTGTAGTCACTGCCTATGAAGGGCTGAGCCACCACGGGCAGGAAAGCCTCTAGCGTGTGCAGAGACATGACTCTTAGAATGTGCCCTGGTTCTCCATTCACCATGGACAACCTTGGAAAAGTGAAGCCTCTTGTCTGGGCTCTCAGTTCCTCGTCTGTCAGAGACGACAGTCCACCTTAAGAGCTTTTAACCGTGAAGGACCGATGAAGTGGGATAGTGAGCTAAGTCTCTAGCACGACACCCAGTACTGTAGGACCACAATAAACGTATTTATCCTTAGTATCTTATCTGTAAAGTGCTGTGTGGACTGGAAGAGAAGGGATTTGACCGTGGATCTTGTCCCTAGACCCTGAGGACAGGGCTCTAAGTTTACGTGCCCACTTTGTGATTCTAGGCTTCCAAGTTGACAATCAAAACCAGCAACCATGTCGTCCCCCCCATGGCATCCATGCCGGTGGGCAGCTGTCCATTTGAGAATTACCAAAATACAGGTGGAACACCTTTAAGAAGGTTCTTAAGGGAGGGGTGGCCCAACCTGGCAGGCTCGGCTTCTGCATTTAAGACACATTGTTGCCTTTTGTGTTTTCATCAGAAGAAAACCTCTGTTCCTCCTGAATCTGTTAAACATGAATCACCGAGAGGCGTGGTTCGAGGTGACTAGATCCGGACCCGAGGCTCTGAGCGGCCTTGGAAGCAGTTAAGCGCTTGTGGTTTGACTAACCTTTTTTATGAGTGTGTTACTCAAGAAACGTGAGCTATTGGCTTTTCGATTACTGTAGCCTACCTCTTCTGAGTTTCATACACATTGAGTCATCGGTCCGCAGGCAGGTGACAGATTGTCATCTGCAGTGATCAGGTTACGGTAACTGGGAGATGAGGGGATCTGATCAGGGCGAGCCCTGTGCGCGTGAAGATCTGAGTCGCTCGCTCGCCTCTCCACCTTGAACAATGGCCTGTGCTAACCACACAGCTCACCTCTTTCCATCCCCTCAGGAGCTTGTTTCCCCCCCTCCTGCTTTGCCTCTTTCCACTCAGCTGTTTGCTGAGAGGTGCTGTGGGTTGTGTGGATTGTGAATTCACCAGCGTGGGTAAGGAAAGCACAAAGCACACCCCTGGGAGAAAGGATGGAACAAAAGGGGGTGTGTCTACCCAGCCCTGGAATCCTTCCCAGAGCCTCTCTTGGACTTCTCCTGGTATTTAGGAAGTTTGACAGAGCCAGGCACACTGAGAAACCGTCGATGACCTTGGAAAGACTAAGGAACCAGATTTCATCAACCCTGCATCTTTTCCAGGGGAATGAGTGTGTGTGAACTCAGCGTTGCCTGTTCTTCACGTAACTGCTGCAGCCAGCCGTCATCAAGGGAGCTGGAAGTAAAATCACCACCGTTGGTTACTTTGGCAAACACATCCATTTCTGTCGTTTCCTAGTGAGCTGCCAAGTTAGGGCATTTTTCTTTTCTTTGTTTTCTTTTTCCTCTCAGACATTGGCTTAGAAAGTATCATGTCTGTAAGGTGGTGGGGATGCATGTGTGCAAAAGCATCTGCTGGACCAATCTCCTGGCTGGCCTTCCCGCCTCCAGCCTTGTTCCTGGCATGTCTCACACGTTGCTGTTACATGCACCACAGCCCCTTTTCCACAAAGGCATTTGGCATTTGCTGTGTGGTTGGTTATTCAGACTTTTCAGTCTATCATTTGGCCCTACTGTGTGTTTTCAAGGGCTCTCTGATTCGTTATGATACTCGGATTGGACCTGGGGCCTCATGCGTGCTAGACAAGCCCTCTACCATTGAACATATCCCCAGACCTGTTTTGACTTTTGGAGACAAAGATTCACAAAGTTGCCTGGGCTGACCTTGAACTCCCTCTGTAGCCCAGGCAGATCTTCAGCCTTATTCTCTTCCCTCGGCCTCACAAGTAATCGAGATCTTAGACCTAGCTCTTTCTTTTTGTTTTTTTCCCCAGATCTTTCTTTCCCACAATATGGGACAGCACACAGGACATTCATAGACTTTGATCCCCATGAAAAGAATACTAGGTCCAGTAAGATGGCTCAGTGGACTAGGGTACTTTGGTATCAAATTTGGCAACCAGTGTCCTAAACCGAGGTCTCACGTGGTAGAATGAGAGAAGAGATACCCACAAGTTGTCCTTTGACCTCAACAAGCATGCCACCAAGGAAGGAAGGAAGGAAGGAAGGAAGGAAGGAAGGAAGGAAGGAAGGAAGGAAGGGAGGAAGGAAGGACATGCTGGCATGTCCAGGTGTTGTGTAGGTACCTGGCACTGTCCTTACACTGACCCTGTGAGGGGTTACTGGGTTCATTTCACTCAAGGTCATGCAACCAGTAGCCACTGGAACCAGACTTAAACCGGCCCAAACTAGCCCAGGTGACTACAGCACATCTCTATCACCGAAGCACCCCAGTGTAGGGACAGATGTTGTAGTGTGAGACCACTGAAGTCTGAGAAACCCTTTATACAGCTCTCTCTTCCTGTACCTGTCCTTTCGGCCTTCATCTTCTCCCTCAGACGGAACAATCCAGATCCTGCCAGTTCATCAGGCCCTTCCTCAAGAGTTAGATTCCCTAGGACTGGAGAGGTGGCCTAGTGGTTAAGCGAATACTGGTTGTCCTTCCAGAGGACTTGGGTTCAGTTCCCAGCACCCACATGGCAGCTCACAACTATTTTTAATTCCAGTTCTAAGGGACCTACCACCCATGGCAAAATACCAACGTGCAGAGAGTAAATAATAAATAAAATTTTAAAAAAGAGTTAGATTTTTTTCCAAGAATTTGTTTCCTCTCCAGAGTCCTTCCAAAAGTTTTGCGTTCCCTTAATGTTGAAATATACAGTTGATACCAAACGGCCTCACTTTGCCTGTATGAGATCTTATAACACACCCCTTTTTGATTTTTTTCTATCCTGACTGCAGTTTCCCCTCCTTGCTCTCCTCCCAGGCCGTCCTTCATCCCAACCCCTATCCACTCCTCCTCCATTTCTCTTCAGAAAAGGGCAGGCCTCCCATGGATGTCATCCAGCCTCAGCATATCAAGGTGCAGTGAGACTCGGCACCTCCTCTCCTACTAAGACTACATGAGACAGCACAGGATAAAGGGTCCTGAGAGCACAGTTCCCTGCCTCTCTCTCTCTCTTTCCCTCTCTCTCTCTCTCTCTCTCTCTCTCTCTCTCTCTCTCTCTCTCACACACACACACACACACACACACACAAAACAAAAAAACAAAAAAAAAAAAAAACCCAAACAGAATATGAGGTCCTCGCCTGGTTCAAACCTCAAATGGGACGCTTAGAATACAATCACAAGCTCCATAGGTGGGCAGCCCTTCCGTGACATTCATACCATAGTCTGGCTCCAGTTTTAGGCCTAAGCATCTTGTTTCTGTCCTGCTAGAGTGGAGACCACTCAAGGATAGACACTGAGTCCCCATCCCTGTTTTCTCACCGTGCCATTTTCTTTCTTTCTTTCTTTCTTTCTTTCTTTCTTTCTTTCTTTCTTTCTTTCTTTCTTTCTTTTCTGAACCCTTTTCTGTGAGGCAGTGACAAGTTTGGAACCCTGGCGAGGCTAGGGAATGTTACAAAAGAGAAGGACCCAGCACTTCAAACCCCTCCAGGATTCAAAGTTAGCACAGCTCCTTAGAAACCACATTGGCATTGTCCCATCTCCCATACTGTAGCATTGGAGCCTGTCCTGGAACTAGCTCTCGTATACCAGACTGGCCTCGAACTCACAGAGATCCGCCTGCCTCTGCCTCCCTGGGATTAAATCCCTGGGAATGCTGGGATTAAAGGCGTGCACCACCACCGCCCCAGCTAAACCTCCTCCTCTTTCCTAAAGTGAAACACTTAGTGTGTTGCTGGCGGCTAACTCTATTTTCAGAGTTTCTCAGCAGTTTGGGTCCTAAGGATCCAGATGCATCTAGACTACATCTGTCATCTGTCAATCAAAGATTGGTACCAAGTGACAGGCGTGGTGACCTAACCCTCATCTCAGCACTTAGGAGACTGAGGTGGGAAGATAATTAGCTAAAGGGCAAACTGGGTGACACAGAGAGACCCTGCCTTAAAACAATGAGAAAACAGGCCTCTAAGCCCGGCAGTGGTGGCGCACACCTTTAGTCCCAGCCCTCAGGAGGCAGGGCCAGGTGGATCTCTGTGAATTCAAGGCCAACGGGGACAACACAGAGAAACCCTGCCTCAAAAAAAACAAAAAAAAAAAGAAAAAAAAAGAAAAAAAAAGGGGGGGAGAAGGAGAAAAAGAAAGAAAGTAACGGTAGACGTTTATAAAAAATCTCGTAGGGCTGGATGTGACTCATTGGTAGAGTATGCGCCTTGAATGTACAAAGCCCAAGCCGTATTCTCAGCATTTGTGAAGTGATGGCTAGAGGATCAAAGGTTCAAGGTTATCCTCAGCTATATATTGAGTTCAAGGCTAGCCTGGGATACAGAAAACCCTGTCTTTTTTTTAAAAAAAAAAAAAAGGAAATAAAATAAGTTAGGAGAGAGGCAAGCTGAAAGCCGCAAGCTACAAGCCACTGCAGCGCATCGCTGAGGCCCCTGCGCCTCGCTGTACCTAATATTTAACAGTACAGGCCGAGTAACAGTTTGGAAGGTGGCAGCACTCTGGAAGCGCACAGTGAAAGTGCAGAGGCCCCGGGTCCTGCCCAGTGGTAGCCCACCCACCCTCTCTGCCCCTTTCTTTCATCCATTGGCTTAATTTTGACAGTTGAAGCATGTTACTGGTGGATAGCACCCCCTAAGACTATCTCCCTGTGGAATGGAGCTCCCAGTGCCCCCGTGGCTGGCTGCCAGTGAGCAGCAGCCACAGCCTACCCTTTCTCTCTTGTGGAGGACCCCGCTCTCCGCTTCCTGCTCTTTCTGCGGTAACCTCTCCCCTCCCTTGTTCCAGGGGAGAAGCGGCACTGCTTTGACGTCAACTACAACCCCAGCTACGCCTATGAGAAGGAGACTGAGATGATGCAGACCCGAATGATGGACCAAGCCATCAACAGCGCCATCAGCTACCTTGGGGCTGAAGCCCTGCGCCCCTTAGTCCAGACGCCGCCCGCTCCCACCTCTGAGATGGTCCCAGTTATCAGCAGCATGTACCCTTTAGCTCTCACCCGGGCTGAAATGCCCAATGGGGCCCCCCAGGAGCTGGAAAAGAAAAGGATGCTCCTACCAGAGAAAAACTTGCCTTCTGAACGAGGTCTGTCCCCCAACAATAGTGCCCACGACTCTACAGACACTGACAGCAACCATGAGGATCGCCAGAATCACGGCTACCAGCAAAGCCACATGGTCCTTCCCCAGGCCCGCAACGGGATGCCACTTCTGAAGGAGGTCCCTCGCTCCTTTGAACTCCTGAAGCCCCCTCCCATCTGCCTGAGAGACTCCATCAAAGTGATCAGCAAAGGAGGGGAGGTGATGGATGTGTTCCGGTGTGACCACTGCCATGTCCTCTTCCTAGATTACGTAATGTTCACCATCCACATGGGCTGTCATGGCTTCCGTGACCCTTTCGAGTGTAACATGTGTGGCTACCGAAGCCACGATCGCTACGAATTCTCCTCTCACATTGCCAGAGGTGAACACAGAGCCATGTTGAAGTGAGTGAGCATCAGTCTCCGAGCTCACAATCTAAGGCCCAACGTTGTTGTTGTTGTTGTTGTTAAAAAAAAAAACTAATGATAGCCTTACCCAGGAAGCTGAACTCAAACCCACAGTCCTGCCCAGTTATGTTAGCGTTCAATCATATTCACACCAACAATTAGGGAAACACTGTCTTCATCCAGAAACAGTTTGCAGAGCCATCACGTTACTCTGTGAAACCTTCCTTTCCCATCAGTTGAATTTGATGGGATGTAAAAGCCAAAGAAGTATCTGGTTCATTATCTTTTGTAGCCATAGACAGCCATCCGCTGGCGCTCCTTGCCAATTGGAACAATCTTCAGTGGGCTGCAGGAGACATTCGCTGGGATATAGCAGCCATATGCGGAAAAGCCTTTTGATCCCATGCCCAGATCCACACAGTGGAAGAGCTGACCAGCTGCCCTTGCCCTTGGGCACTAGCACAGGGCAGAAGGGTTAGGACCTAACCTCCCCTCCTCCCAGTCTAACGGTAAGATAGGGACCGCCATAGAGTAAGGACCTGCTGCCAGGAATGGAAGAACCTACCCTCAGAGCTTTGATTCGCTTCCTGTCACACAAACAAACAAAACAGAAGCCATCTGAGGACCCTTCTGCTTCACCTGCCAGCTCTCTGGAAGAAAATTTTACCCAGAAGAACCAACCAACGCTTTTAAACACGGACACCCAGGGATTCGCCACTGAGGGACAGTGGTATTTGTTTTTGTTTTTGATTTGTTTTTTTTTTATTGAGATTGGCCAAGCAGGCTGGAGACATAGCTCAGTGGTACAGTGTTTGCCAAGTTCAACCCTCCCAGCACCAGGGGACAAAGAGGAAAGAAAAGGGGGAAAAAGAAAGATTGGCAGAGCAGAGTGTGTAAGGGCACGTGGGTTGTCACTGTCGTGGAGTACTGGGTGCAAACCCAAAGAACACCTGAAAGTGATTTTGCACACACACGTACACAGGGGACCCGGAACATGCCCTTTGCCTGCCCCACAGGAGTGAGAGCAGGAACACCGATGTTCTGATCAGGATGCTGCGAGGTTGCGTTAGAGATGGGTGACTTTTATTTCACTTTTAAACCTCATTGCCTAGATGGGGCCTCGAGCTCACCACTAGCTGAGGGTAGCCAGGACTCTGATCCTCCTGCCTCAGCCTGCTGAGTGCTGGGGTGAGAGATGATCACCGTCAGGGTGTTTGCCGCCACATTCCCCTGAGAGTCTCAGAAGTCTGTCTCGTGCTGTAGATGGACTCTGTCACTACACACACAGGCATCGAGACATCAAGGAAACCCGGAATAGAGGTCACAATGCGTGTGTGCCGAGCTCCTATCTGCTACTAATGAGTGTGTGCTTTTGTACAAATCATTTAACTCTAAAAGCTAAGCTTCCTCAACCATAAAATAAGAGTTGGATTTAGGCCTTCTTGATTGTCCCACCCGGCTTCGATACACGATTATTCCGTAACCACGGGTTATTTTTAAACCTCCCGATGTGTGGGCACTAGGCAGAAGGGTCCACACATGAAAATGTGTTTCATATCTCTTTGGTGTGAAAATATAAGTGTGTTAAGTTTTTCCTTCAGCCACTGAGTCATGGGCGTGAGGAGACCCTGAGGAGGAACAAAAAGAACAGGAAGGTGATTTGGTCTTGCCAAAGTGTGCACACAAACTGGCATCCGCAGCTGCTTGCCGGGGCCCTTTTCCTCCTTTCCTTTTTAAGAACTGGTCTTCGGGAAAATAAGTTCTGCTTACGGGGACAGTTCCACGGAGCCTGTTTACAAATGAAGAGCGAGCTTTATGAACATTTCTGCCAGAGCCAAGAATCCCGAGTTCCTGGTAGATTAGCATTTTCCTTCTAAAGAGCTTACGGATTCGGCTCTCGCTCAACTCCTTTATGCAATGCCAGCAATTAAAGCGTTCCACCTCAGACACACAAATGGCTTAGCCTGCTTTGTAGCACGGTGTCTGTCTCAGGGAACGGGGGTGGGGGGGCATGAAATTCCATGGCAACAGTTCCGTGTTGCCCGAGGCTTCAGTTAAAGGGCTGGGTGTCTTCAGCACACCGCTGTATCTTAGCAGAGTTGGATCTGAGCTGTGCCACGCTGTTTGTGCCCATTGTGAAAGAGGACCTGCCTAGTCTACGCTTGAGATGGTTCACATCCTGTTGACTTTGAGGGAGGAGGCCGATGGGAGGGAGGCAGGGAGGGAGTTGGAAAGCGGGGACTTAGAAGGAAAAGATGCAGAGATGGGCATTTCCACCAGAGTGCTGTTGAAGTCTGCTGTAGACACACACACACACACACACACACACACACACACACACATGCACACACGTATGCATTTTGTCATCTCAAGATGGTGAACTACTACTCTACCAGCCCAGAAGCCTCCACAGGTCAGGACGGACTTGCTGGATGGCTTCCATCTCCTGAGGCCACCTTCACAGAGCCTTGACCTTCACAAAACCGTTCTGAGCCTGAGCAGGAGCCCTCAACTCCTGCTGAAGTTTGAAGAGTGTAGCAGTTGAGCCTGGTGGGGTGCCGTGGTTAGTGGGTGGTTAGCACCGCCGGTGCATGTGTTCCTTGTGCTACCTAAGGGCCCCCCTTGATAGAGGTGGGGCTGAAGTGAGAAGGGTAGGGATTTGCATCCTCCATGGGTCTGTGAAGTCCTGGGGTAGCTTCAGCTTTCTCACACAGTCCCCCCCATCATGAGCTCTGTGGGTCTTTCCTTCCTTTCCCACCAGCCCTCTTAGACGCAGGCTCCAACCACACGCCCAAGGGGGCTGCAAACTGGGGACCAACCAAACCCACAAGAAGTTCCATTGCAGCCAAAGTGACAGAGTTGGGGTGAGGGTGGGAAGAAGGGTAGAGCTAGCTCTCCAAATGCTCTCGCCATGCTGAAGTGCTGCCCAGAACTCAGCAGAGGTATCCCCCCATCACCCCTCGGCATTACCACCAGAAGAGGGAAAACGCCACCGACCTTCATATGGCTTACATCACTCCCCCAGAGAAACAGTTCCCCCCCCCCAGCCCCGGGCACTGACAAGCCAGCTAGCCTTGTCTCTCCTGCTCATTCTCAGCCCTTCCTGACTTTGCTTCTGTATTCATCCATGACAAAATCCCTCCCCTTTTATGGACTAACCACTTTGGTTGGCCCATCCATATTCACAGCACCCTCCCCCCTCCAAGAAAATGGCCCCAGGTGTCTTTTGCAAAGGGATATTTTAAAACACAAAATCTTACTTAATTGAAATATTATGTAACTAACAAATGTCACATTGGCATAGAAGTTTTCCAAGGAGATGCGTATCACTATTCTCCTCGGCTTCTTTGTCCCCCTTACTAAATAAAAGTGAAGACTTAGTAAGGGGACAAACCTTACTGCCAGGCTAGGGTGTAGCTCAGTGCAAGAATACTTCTTGCCTAGTGCTAGCATGCGAGCCCTGGTTTCTAAGCCCAGCTGGAAGAGAAAGAGATCGACAGACAGACAGACAGACAGATGGAAAATTATACTTTTGAAACATACCCCAGGGCAGGCAGGAAGACCACAGGGATAAAGGTGGTCCATGATCCTCACTGTAAAGTTCCCTCCACTGAAAAACATGCTGGCCTTAGTGAGGCCTGGGAAACTGAGACAATTCAGACTTGTAAAAAAAAAATGCTTGGACATCTTTGAGGTTTGAGCATGCAGGAGCCTTGAATTAAGACTTCTGCACTCAGGAAGGAAAAAGAGTGGAGAGAGGTTTTATTTTTTCTGTTTTTGTTTTTGTTTTTTCTTTGGTCTAAAAATCATCACCTCAGCAGAAAATGAACCATATATACTGTCATGTTTTAAAGGGTAAAGATGCTATTTTATACAGAAGGCTGTTCAGGAAACCTCAGCAGTGTTCTGGGCAAAAAGATGGGGAAGTCTACATTCTTCATATGAAACCAAAGGCTGAACCCTGGCTACTCTAGGACTGTTTTCTAAGAAGGACCATTCATGGGAATAATAAGTGTGTACAGAGATGGGACCACTGGTTCTAAAGACGGTGGACTTGGAAGGGCCTGGAAGATGGGTGTGGGCTTTGACCTAGGGTGAGCTTAAGACCGCATCTGTCTTACCCAAGCTGTAACCTCCATCACCCACCAAGCCATCGATAAGCTCAACAGGTCTTTGCCCTTTGAAGAAGCTGGAAGTGTTGTTCCCTCTAAACATTCCAACTGTGGACTGTCTTATCCACTGATACCATATGACCTGTTACCTGAAATTGGAACGTTAATGTTTTGATTAAATATGTAAAGTCATAATGATGTCTACCTTCCAAGGTGTAGTGAGGTTTGCTGTAGTCTTGTCTAGAGAGGAAAGCTGCTTTGGGGGAGGGGTGTTAAACTGTCCAGTGAGAAATGTTCTGCTGTGAATCCTGTGTCTGCTAAGAAGGGCATGAACGGATAGGCCAAGAGCACACGAGGGCCAGTGCCGCTGCAGAGGAGAGGCCACTAAGGTCTAAGAGTTTCTTTGTCCTTATGCTGCATAAGGTTAGAGAATGTGCTGGCCCCCGGGAGCACACAGAACACTCCATGGTCTTTCACCAGGACAGCTTTGCTCCCTCCCTGTCTGTAAGATCACAGCCATTGGCCCTCAGAGTCTTAGAATTTCCCATGCAGTCCTCACCCTCTATCACTCCAGTGAGCACATTCCCGAGGGCACAGAGAGGAGCCCCACTGGACTCCCCAACTTGGTTTCTTTGCCTCCCCCAAAAGGCACACACACGCTAACATGGTAGGGAAACGGAGCAGTCTCTTAATATGATTGATGTGGCTGTCAGTGACTCATCGGTGAGGACTTTTCCAAGCCAGCAGGCCAGGCTCTTCCTGGTGGCTCTGCCTCTGTGGATTCACGGAAACCAAATTACTGTGGGTTGCAAAGAATTAGCAGGTCATTTTAAAAGCAGACATGTCTTCACCCAGACTGTGGTTTCGTGTGCTCGGGTTCTCAGTCTGTGAGCACCGGGGATGATCATTTTGGCTACTGGAAAAAACCATAGCTTATTTTTAATTTCTGGTTGTCAAAGCCACCACACGTGTGGTCTGTGGATGACCCTTGTCTGCAGAGTGAAGGAGGAACAAAAGGTGCTTTGGGGCTCAGGGAACCCTCAGCCAGAAGTTACCACAAGGCCTGTGCTATTGGCCGTGCCCCCTTGCCTGTGTTTCTCAGAAACATCCCCTGCCAGTAGTGTCTCATTTCCCTTCCCTGGAGTTTCACCTGAATCCCACCATTGGGAGTATTCATTGTACAGTAACTCGGCACTCTATAAACTCTGTCCAAAGTTCATTTTGAGTGAACCGCGCTAACCTCGCCAGAACATAAGGAATGCCTCTCCTGTATGAAACAGCTTGCTGATACTGTCAAGTTTTCTCTATTGTGTTTGATTTTTATCCTGATAAGTAAATAAATAAATAAAGTCCTGGTGTGTTTAAAATTAGTGCCGTAGCGATTCTTACCACTTGTCAAGGCTGCCGTCAGAAGACGGAGGGATTTCATTCTGTCTCGGGGAATATTTCCATAACTTTGTCTCGGCTTTTTCTTAAAGCCAAAGTATCAAAATCGGTGGAAATAAGTCAGGCGGTGGTGGCGCACGCCTTTAATCCCAGCACTCGGGAGGCAGAGGCAGATGGATCTCTGTGAGTTCGAGGCCAGCCTGGTCTACAGAGCAAGTTCCAGGACAGGCACCAAAGCTACAGAGAAACCCTGTCCCGTCTCGAAAAACCAAACCAAACCAAATAATAATAATAATAATAATAATAATAATAATAATAATAATAATCATCTGTGGAATTGCCACAGGAGTCAGGTACATTCTCTCCCTGTCACACGGCTGAGCCTACCTATCTACCTATGGCGCCCTGCTGGTCCCCGAGGACACAGCAGAGTTCTGAGTGCACACATCCTATCCCTGGGGATTCCAGCAGACAGGAATCTGGACACAGCAGGATCCGAACTCTCAGAAGAGCCTCCTTCCTCCACATCACTTGGTCATGCCATCCTCCCCTCCCGCAGTGGGTCTGGAGAGATAGGCGGGTAAGTAAGCCTTGGCTTTGTCCAATTGTGGGTCTCTGAAACAGTAGGGAATTCGGCCAAGTTACACACAGCCTGTACATACTTGGGGACTCAAGCCTAAGGTGAAGCAGGGCATGGGGGACTCCTAAAAGAGCGACATGTCCTTGCCTTGCTTGCCTGGTATTGCTCTCCAGACAGTTGGAGGAGTCTGAGGAGTCTGACTTCTGTCACCCTCAAGTAAACTCACTCAAAGCCATGTCGAACCTGGACCCATAGATCACACATGGACAGGGACAACCATGAATGCAGCCCAACACACAATCATGAACTTGAACAATGAGATTTTGTTTAATTTGCTGTGCAGTTCTCAGCTGCGAATTATGTCATAATGTCAAAAGGCTGGACACACATGTCTCCCTTGCCTGTCTTGATGAGGCTTCTGCAGTTTGGATCTAACAAGCTCAGTCCTTGTGCAGGTTGGTGGCGGGGTACCCCACCCCCAGCAACTCAATTGCCCTCCCTTTTGCTTTGAGGACTTGGCAGGCCAGTCTGCCCTTGTATTTTAGCATAAATCACTCAAAAGCAGCCTTCCCTCAGTTAACCATTAGGCCTGCCCCAAACCCACTCCCTCTCAAGTAAGAGTTGGGGGGAAAAGGGGAGACAGGGAGGCCTTGAACCCTTTGCAAGGAGGTGGGTGGGGAGCAGTTCCCTCCAGCCTCAGGACACTTTACATTCCTAGCTCCAGTGATCAGCGTTGCTTAAGAGGAGTGGTGGCCCTGCCAGAGAGGCCACCTCACACCTGCAGCCTCCCCACACCCCAGCACTCCACACCCAGGCCACCTGCAAGGCTGGAAGACCCAAACCTCCACCTGCAGGCAACTGCCACCTGAGGGTAACAAGGCAAAGGACCAAGTTCCCTTCCCTCTGAATCCATCCTTAAGATCCTGGGGCATTGACACCAGAGTTCCCGACTACCAGGAATGGCCTGAGGGAGATAGTGAAGTGGGATGTCCTACCCAGGCCATAAATTCTGCCCCTGGAGCATTCCCAGGCAGACGGTTGTTTGCATAAAAGCCAAAAGCCACTGCACCTGGGCTGGGGAGGCCCTCTAGGGAGGTAGTCCTTGGCTTGGGGGAAAGGAGGAAGGAAGGTGTCATGGAAAGTCCCTGAAGGACACGGGTGTTGAGTTTGCTGCGGTTTTGTTTTTAACTCTGTCTTGACCTGTGAAGTGTGCAGCTGCCTCCCTGTCCCCCAAATAACAGAGCCCCCCCCCATATATAATAAGCACATACACAAGGAAAAAGATGGGCAGTGGAAAGAATGGAGGTTAGGGAGTGATGTAACCCGCTGCACCCACCACCCCCTACCCAGGAGTGAGGGGGCAGGAAGCCCCAGAATTTTTCCCCCCATCAACTCCCCCTCCCCTCTGCCCCCTGGCCCCGAAGAGCAGCCTAGTCAAATAAACCACAGCCCTGGGGGAGGCTGGTGGATGGGAACCTGGGAACCAGGGGGGCAGGTACGACCTCCCCCACCCCAAGTTGGTCCCACCACCAACTCAAGTCCCCTCCCACCCCCACTGGAATTACATTCTCAGCCTTTCTGGCGGAATTCCTGCGTGTGTTGGGGGAAAAGCTGAGCAAAACTCAGGACAACTTGGTGCCTGTACTCATCATGGTCTGGTCTTCTCAGCCTTGCGACTGTCTGGGTGATCTCCAGCGAGTCCTTTCTGGATCTTAGTTTTCCCTGGAGTCTGAGCTCTACTTCAACCCCATTGCCTAGTAGACGCCAGGCCTGTCCTTTAACAGTAGCAAACCCAGGGCTGGGGAATCCCATTCCCTTCCCCCCCTCTTCACCTTAGGACTCCTAGGGGGCGGGGGAAGGTGCAGGAGGTTAAGGGGTGTAGCCTGGGATTCTCCCAAAATGTCTGGGCCAAAGAAGTAAGGGACAGAGAGGTACCAGGCTCCTGTCTCTTCCCCTGTAGAACCGTGCAAACTCTGGATGTGGGTGCTAGAGTGCTCTAAACCCCTTCTCAGGGTGGTCACAGATTCCGGAGTCCGGGAATCTGGAAGAGACAACGCGGTAACACGGGGAGGAGAAAGGGGGGGGGGCGAGGTGGGAGCCCAGGGGGTGAGGGAAGGGCCAGCTACATTTCTGAGAAACAGCCCGGCGTCCCAGCAGCCAGCAGCTTAACCCCGGGCCTGCGGCTTCACAGCTCTCCCCTCCTGCCGCCCACGCCGCCCGGCGCCTCTTGGGGGTCTTGCAGCCCCGAAGGGGCGGCGGTCGCTGCGGACACGCAACAGATCTAAGGACTGTGGAGTGGAGCCTAAGGGCGGAGGAGAGCGCAGGAAGGCGTGGGTCGCGTGACACCCCAGGGGTCCCAAGCGCCAGACCCCGCCCGCCAGCAGGTACCGCCCATGCCGCCCCCACCCAGGTCTTCCACTCCCAACCCCAGCGGAACGGGATCCAGAAGTGAAACCACCGGGGTCACAGCCCAGCGCCGCTGCTGCGCCGCGCCCCGCCCTTCCGGGCACTGCAGAGAGGTAGGAGCACCTCGCGCCCCCGAGCGCAGCTAGGAAACGGGGGAGGGGCAGGGGAAGTGCGCGGGAGTCAATCGGGGAGCCTCGGAGGCGCCGCCCACAGTTCCCAGAATGGCCGCTGGGTGGCACTGCAGTAGCGCCGCTGGAACAGCTCGAGAACTCGCAGAGACCCGCAGAGCATCAACACCAGGTCGCTGCGCGCACCAGCCGGTCTTAGGGCGGCACAGGGTTGGAGTCGAGACTTTGATGTCACTCCAGACTCTAAGGAGGGTCGGGGACCGACCGGACGTGTTTGGGCCCTGGCCACGCAACATTCAAAGAGCGTCAGGCTGTCAGCATTATCATCATCGTGCAGGCTGTGTTGGCAGCAGCAGGAGGGTAGCCAGGAGCACCGGATCACTTTGAACACACCTATGTGGGTGGGACACCGCGCTTGCTCTCCAATCTCAACCTGGTCTCACCAGTCGGGGACCTCTTCTTACTCTCTAAACCCACTCCAGGTCCCTTCACCTCCCTTAGCCCCAGAAAAATCCCCACCAAGTGCATCCCTTAGATACGTGGGCTTGGGTGGCTCCACAGTTTAGGAGCAGGGAAGCCAAAGCTGTGGAACCTGTATACACTCTGATGGCAGTAGGAGAGCCAGGTAGGTCAGGGTTGGCAAGGGCTGAACGTGCTGGAATCCTGTGGGGAAAAAAGGGGGGCAGGTACTGAGAAGGAATGAGGGGGTTCTACTATGTGCTGGAGGGTGTGACTCACGCCTTAGAGATGGACGGGTTAAAGAGTGCAGAAGCCCTCCGTTATGACGCGTGTGTGCTGTGCATGCAACGCATCCCACTCCCACTCAGCTTTCCCTGAGTCAGAAGGCCTATTTCCACCACTGATGCCCTAGTGAAATACACATATGCTGGTCCCAAAGGGAGGCTCAGGAGGAAAGCAGGAAGACAGCAAGTTTAGTCTGGACTGTAAGACTGATATTCTCTCTCATATATGTATGTGTACACTCACAAACATACATATCTCATATATATAAGTATATACACATATACACATAATCATTTATATGAGAGGATGGTTTAATTATATTCATTTATTATAATTTTTATAAGTATATTTATTAGTGTGCATGTATGTGGGCTGTGTGTTCATGCCATTGTGTGTGTATGGTGTGTGTATGGTGTGTGTGTGTGTGTGTGGTGTGTGTATGGTGTGTGTATGGTGTGTGTGTGTGTGTATGGTGTGTGTGGTGTGTGTGTGTGTGAGAGAGAGATGGTCAGAGAACAATTTGCCACAGTTTGTTCTTCCACCATGTGACTGGTACTGGTCGGGATGTCAGGCTTGGCCACAAATGCCTTTACCCGCTGGGCCACTTTGAAAGCCCTCAAAACATTTTTACAGGTATTTACTTAGAGGGAAGGTCACATGTCATGGTGCGCGTGTAGCAATGGAGGTCAGAGGACAGCTTACAGGAGTCAGCTCTCTCCTCCCACCAGGTGGTAGCTGCCACCCTCCAGCCCTTGGCCCATCCAGCTCCTCCTCCAGGGCTGGAAAGGATGGCGTCTGTCACCTGCAGCCTGGGCTGGTTGTTTCCAACTTTCTCTGTGACCCCAGGTGGGTCACATGCTCTGAGACTCAGTTTTCTCTGTGTAAAATGGAAGGCATATCGGTCTCTGAGATTCCGTTTGGCTGGTTGACATAGAAGGGGTGTAATCCCCTGTCTAGTACCTCAGGTGCTGAGGAGACGCTGGGTTTTCTTGGGGGCGGCCTAACTCCTCAGACTTGCTTAAAAGGTGACTAATCTTGGCCCCTTTCCTGGGATCTTGGCATGAATACCTCAGGAGTGGCACTGGGCATCCATGGGCAGTACACTCCCAGTTCCAAACTTGAGGAGCAGCCAGAAGACAGGCTAGTTCTAGGGACCATGGCAGGTGGCCAGCTGTGGAGGGCACTGATGCTTGCCTCAAGACCTGCAGAACAGCAGTGAGAACGGCAGTCCTTGTATCGAGGCCACAGTGAGCTCTGCGGGAGGAGGTCCCAGCATGCACCAGCCTGGAGTGTGCAAGGGGTCTCTTTGTCTCTCTTTGTCAGACCTGGCTCCAAGCTCCCTAGCCTGGCATCAGGCAAGCGTGGGTTGTCTTTGTCCCAGTTGGCCACCGATGCTGATGAACTTGGCCCAAGTGCTCCTTGAAGTGGCTGGACCTTTGAGGTCACCTCAGGCCAAACCTGACTGCAGAGACAGGCCCTACAGAGTGCCTTTAGAAAGGCCTGTTCTGAAGATTAGGATTTGTACCCGAAGGCCAGCTGGGGGGGGGGGGGACAGAATGTGCCCAGACCTGGCACCCAGGGCCAGTTAGATATCCCAGCTGCCCTAGAGCCTGCCCTCCCGGTTCCCGGGAGAGCTAGGAGTTGAACAAGGACCGTAGTGTAGCTGGCAAAGCAGCTGTTTCCTTACCTAGCGCTCAGCCGGTCTCAGTGCTTTAGAAAGGTTCTCTATTTTTAAAAAGTTGTGAGATTTTTCAAGCATATGCAGAAGTAGTGAGGGCATCAACAAATCTGGATCTTTTGAAAAATGAAGCCAGGCTGGACGTGGTGACACATGCTTCTACTCTCTGCACTAGAGTTTGGGGACTGTGGTAGTTTAAATGTAATTTGGCCCCCATAGTCTCATGGGGAGTGGCACTATTAGGAGGTGTGGCTTTGTTGGAGTGGGTATGGCCTTGTTGGAGGAAGTGTGTCCCTGTGGGGGTGGGCTTTCAGGTTTCCTCTACTCAGGATACCAACCAGTGTCTCAGTCGACTTCCTGTTGCCTGCAAGATGTAGGACTCTTGCATGCCTTTAATCCCAGCACTTGAGAGGCGGAGGCAGACAGATCTCAGTGAGTTCTAGGCCAGTCTGGTCTACAGAGCTAGTTCCAGGACTGGTTTCAATAGCTACCGAGAAATCTGTCTCAAAACAACAACAAAAACAAACAAACTATGTTGGACTCTCAGCTACTCCTCCACCATGTCTGCCAGCACGCTGCCATGCTCCCCACCATGGTGATAATGGACCAAACCTCTGAATCTGTAAGCCACCACCTCAATTAAATCTTTTATTTTTTTAAGAGCTACTATGGTCATGGTGTCTCTTTAAAGCAACAGAAACCCTAACTAAAACAAGGACGGGGGATGGGGGTCTGCCAGAGGCAGGTGGATCTCTGTGAGTTCCAGGCTAGCCAGCCTGGTCTACATAGCAAATTTCAGCCTAGCCAATATACAATGAGAGTCCTGGGAAAACCAAGACATCATGTCATCTCACCTGAAATACTTCAAATGAGGACTGGAGAGGTGACTCAGAGGTTAAGAGCACCTGCTGCTCTTCCAGAGGTTCCAGGTTCAATTCCCAGCAACCACACGGTGGCTCACAACCATCTGTAATGAGATCTGGTGCCCTCTTCTGGCCTGCACGTATATACGCAGACAGAACATTGTATGCATAATAAATATCTTTTTTTAAGAAAAAAAAATTTAAAAAAGGATTTACTTCACATGAGTCTCCCTCCCACTGAGATGTTGGTGTATTTGTCTCATCATGTAGCTCAGGCTTGCCTGGAACTTGCCAGAACAGTGCTGGGATTTTGCCGTCTCACCCAGCTAGAATAAGTCTTTTCAAGGGGTGGGGTGGAGTGAAGAACTATCATGCCATTACCATATCTTAATTTTTTTTCTGAACATTAGGTATATTCCTTAATATCATGAGAGTTAAAATGACCCCCAAGTGCTCATGGACGGGCTTTTACAGTGATTTTGGATTTGAACCATCTGGTTACCACACTCAATTTCTTACAGTCTGGACAGTCCCCATCTTTGCTGTTCTTGTCATCTCTGTTGTTGCTGAAGCAGAAACTGAGCCATCTCTTCTGTACCTTCCCAATCCATCTGTCAATTCAGGCGTTCCTCTAGCCCTCATATTTCAGGCAAACTAGTTATTAAACCCACAGAATCAGAGTCAAGTTTGACTTTCGGCAAAATAATGTCTTCATGGGGTTCACATCCTAAAAGATGAGTCTCTGCAACCGGAGCAGGAGGTCCGGGTGTTGTTGTTGGAT
The DNA here is from genome assembly GCF_014885135.2 of Alexandromys fortis. NCBI lineage: Eukaryota > Metazoa > Chordata > Mammalia > Rodentia > Cricetidae > Alexandromys > Alexandromys fortis. The sequence continues at coordinate 10,404,098 of NW_026067974.1, read as the reverse complement.
ACATTTATCACAAAGCTCCTATTGGCTGGGTTAGATGAAGGCATTAAACTCTTGGGGGAAATGCAGCCTGGCTTCAGGTCTGCACTTTGGAAAGGTCACTCTGGGCTGGATAGGGTGGACAGACTGGCAGGGGAGGGAGGCAGGGCGACTGTGTATGCACTCCCTGTCTGGCTTTCTGGGTGAGAGGCACTGTAAGGACAGAAAGCAGATCCAGGCCAGGAAAAGAGGGAGAAGCTGGTGAAACACAGGCCTGTGAGAAGTGAGACCATTTTCTCTGCTGTGACGTCTGTCAGTCTGTCAGGGGTCACTGTCCACCCACTGGTCCAAGACTTGCTGTAGACTCATCTTGTTTTTGTTTATGGGGAGAGGGAAGGTGGGGAGATGGGGTCTCATGTAGCCCAGGCTGGCCCTAGAATATTATTCCTACTGCTACTACCCAGGTGCTGAGATTCCAGGCATGTACCACTGTATCTGGCTTGTCTCCAGTTCCCAGGCTCTGAGAGATCTGAGTTCCATCAGAAAAGTCCAGTCCCTTGGGGCTGAAGAGATGGCTCATTAGTTAAAGGCACGTACTGCTCTTGCCGAAGACCTGAGTTTGGCTCCCAACATCCGCATCAGACAGCTTTTGGCTGCCTGTAGATACAGTTCCAAGGAATCCAGCGCCCCCTTCTGGCTTCCTTGAGTACTTGCACTCACACGTGCACATACTCAAATGCACACAGACATAACATATAATTTTAAAATATTTTTTTTAAAAAAAGAATGAAAGGGGGCTGGAGAGATGGCTCAGTGGTTAAGAGCATTGCCTGCTCTTCCAAAGGTCCTGAGTTCAATTCCCGGCAACCACATGGTGGCTCACAACCATCTGTAATGAGGTCTGGTGCCCTCTTCTGGCCTGCAGGCATACATGTAGAAAGAATATTGTATACATAATAAATAAATAAATATTTAAAAAAAAAAAGAATGAAAGAAAAGCAGTCTCTAGTTGCCCACTGTCCACTCATTCATTTAACCAGCACTGAGTGCCTGTCAGGTACTTGCTAGGATGTGCAAGCTCCCAGGCAACTAACACCATTTTTGTGCTCAGGGCGTATTCTGGTTCACCAACACCTTCACTCTGCTGGTCTTCTTGTTGTCAGCTCTTGCCAATCAGAACTCATGGGTGTATGAAAAAATAATCTTTATTGTCACTAGTATAAAACAGAGCAGATCAACTGGCCTCTTAGTCTGTACACAGTGTGGGGCATGAGGCCACCTGGGCTGCCCCTGCTTCTCTCATAATGCCCCTGACTGGAATAGTGCCTCAGGAGCTCCTGGGGAGAGGACCACAGATGCCTCCCTTCGGGACAGAAGTCAGGGATGGACAGGGTTAGGGGAGGGAGGTAAAGGTCTCAGAGGGCCACACGAGCGCAGCAGTGGCGCAGCACGCAGGGCAGGATGCCTCGGTTCAGCTGGTGGAACTCCACCAGCTGCAGCAGATCTGTGAACCGGGTCTGGCCGTCGTCCATGCTGAAGTAGAGGCAGCCCTCATCTTCGCTCTGTGGTGTGGCCAGAGGGCAGGTCAGAGAGCGGTCCCGGGTGGAGGAGCAGCCCACGGGGCCAGCAATCGGCCCCCGTTTCTTGTACAGGGAAAAAGGAGGAGCATCGTAGGGCTTCAAGTCACGGACCCCCTGGCTACAAGAACCCAAAGTAGGAGTAGGGGGCGTTACTCACTGGTAGAATGAGATAATGCTTGACTTTCTGCAGGTGGCACAAGGACAGGACAAAGCCTTGGGGGTTGCGCTGGCTCTCCCGGACCAGAAACACACTTCGGAGAGAGAAAACCAGATTACCAGAGAGTCCTGGTTGTCCCTGCCCTAGGTCTCCAGGTCTATTACTCCACCCAGTCTAGCCCCTTACCCATCCACCAGGCCCTGCTGTCCAATTAGCCGCTGGCTCTCCTCCCGGGAAATGCGTCCATGGAACCAAGGCTGGGTGCGGTGGATGGCTGGGGTCCGGAGAAGAGATGCTGGTTATTCCAGGAAGGCATGCCCGACCCCAGCCAAGATTGCTCAGAACAGCACCGCAGCCCACCCTAGGAACCCTAGACCACCACCCACCTGTGCTGAGACTTGACCCAGAGCATGGGGTGGGCAGGCTGAGGCGGTGGTTTGTCTTCTTCTGCAGTGGGGGGCATGGGATCCCATTGGCATTGGGTGTCGTTGGCATTCACCACCTCCCCAACCCCTCTTCCTCCCTCCCACTCCACAAAAGCTCCTTGGGCACTGGTGCAGCAGACACACACACACATGTGCACGCATACAAGATGTCCTTACCCTCCAAGCCTGGGCCTCCTCCATGGCGGCATTCAAAGCTTCTCGGGGGTTCTCAATGACACGCCCAGCATGGCCAGAGAAGTCCATGGCCACTAGGGTATTATCCGAAACGCTTCTCTGGGAAGAGAACAGAAGGAGGAGGAGGGAAGGGGTCAGAAGAGCTGCCCTGAGCCTGTATCCCCACCTTCCCTAATACCCCTGAGTATACTCACCAAAGGCGGAGACCCCAAAAAGGAAAGGCGCAGGTGACGAGATTGGGTTTGCTGATAATTCTTATATAACTGCACCCCATACTGGAGGCAAGGGAAGGAAAAGGAATTCTGAGGTCAAGAGAGCGGAGATGGACTGTGACACCCCTCAGGCCAGATTTCTCCAGAGCACAGGGCTGAACCCTTCCTGACAGGTATTCTCAGAAGGCCCCCCCCCCCGCCCCCCACATGGTGACCTCTTACTGGGAAGACTTCCTGAAGGCAGAGCTATGCCACCTCCCTCAGGCAAGGCTAACCCACCCCCCATTGTTCAGGTCTTACCTTGAAGAGACGGAAGGCAGTCAGCCAGCAGGTTCTGCTCTGCTCATCCTCACTGCAGAAGATGTGGAGCCCCTTGTGGCCATTTCGAAGCTTGTTGGGCTGGGGGAGAGGAAGTGGGCTGTCCTATCTGATCCTGTGCCCAGCTGCCACGGGGGCAGCGAAGGACCCAAGGACTGTCCCATCTTGAGGAACCCGGCCTATTCTGCCTGCGCATTTGGACAGTCCTTGGGTCCTTCCCCCAGACCGGACCAGGCCAGGCTAAAGCCCTCACCTTGACACAGAAGCCAAAGTCCGTAGGCATCCCATAGAGCTTGCGGCCCTGGGTCACCACATACGCATTAGACTCGTTCACGTCGGCCACGTACTGCAGGTGCCTCGGGTCCTGGGCATCGTGAGAAAGTAGGACTTGGTACACATAGGTCCTATCTCCGCGTTAGCGTCCCACCAGGTAAGGAAATTTTTAGGACCAGGGAGAGGCAGGGAAATACCCATCATGCACAGCGGATGAAGGCGGAGGGCCGAGGAGATAGCTCAGCTGGTAAAGGGATGGCTGTACAAGCAGGAGGGCCTGCCTTTAATCCCAGCTCCCACCTAAAGGGCTCGATGTAATGCGACACCCTAATCCCAGTGTGGGGACAGGAAGTTCTTGGGGCTCTCCTGCCAGTCAGCCTAAACTAATCTGCAAGTCCTAGGTCCTAGTAAGGACCCTGTCTTCAAAAACAAGGTAGACAGCTCCAGAGGAAGTCCACCTGAGACTGACTGACATTCACACACACACAGCAGAGGCAAATTCAAGTTCCCTGTCTTTTTTACCTCCATTCCTACCTAGTGTAGGTGAGCCAAACAGGGGTTGGGGTAGATAGATGCCAGGCATGGCCTGAAGACAGCCAGCCCAAGGGTGGAAGGGCCTCGGAGTACCAGTGAGGAAGCAGGACATGACAGGCTAGTGCTGACCCTCCAGAGCTCACCTTGGACGTGCCCTTGGTGGAGTAATAGAGGCCGGAACGACGCAGAAAGCAGAAAAATCGTTTCCAAAGCTTTCGGCCTGACCCCCGGCCCGAGCCCCGAAGCTGCAGGAAGCCCTGGATCTCGGGGAAGCTGCCGGCGTTCAGGAAGTTCTGGGGACAGATGTGAACAGGTGGTGAAAGGCTCACCTCCTCTCAGGCCTCCGGGGGAGGCGCGCTGACTGCCACCAGTTCACCGGCAAGGTCACCACGCGATCAGAACACATGGCAGCAGCGGATAGAAACACTGGATGACTCTAGGGGGGGATCGTGGATCTATGGTGAAGACCTCACCTGGATGAGGTCTTCATGGGATATGCCTGTTTGTGCATCCAGACAGCTGGAGACCATCTTTTCTGGGAACAGGGTATGCTGGGAAAAAAAAGGAGTCAGGGATCAAAGGTCAAGAATTCAGGCTGGGGATGCCGAGGGTATGTGTATGTGTGCACACCCAGGTTCATTCTCACTCACTGGGGGGCTCTTGAACAGTTCATACTTGGCGAAGTTTTTGCGGAAGACAAAGCGACTATCTCCACCAACAGGCCAGGCCTCCTGCACTTCCACCACGAACTCATGGTCCTCCACACCCCGCTCTGAGACCAAGGGTGACAAGGCAGGGGTTGGTAGAGATTAACCAAGCCTCATAGATGAGCCACCCGTCTTGCCCAAGACACTGCCCCACAGCTCCCTGTGCCCCAACTCACCCAGTGCTAAGTAGGGGTGGCACTCCACCAGGCCCCAGCTCTCATCGCTCAGGGCATGCGCTCGCTGGACCAGCATTTCACACACATGGCGAGCTGTGGCTTCTGCTGCCACCTCCACAGACCGGCAGGCCCCGTCTTCGCTGTACACCTTCACCACCTGCACCCCGGGAACCGCAGGTGACTCGGGGTAATGCCAGGCGGCGGTCTACTCTCTGACTTGTACTATTTTCAGGAACCAAGATACCCCACCGACACCAAAGAGACACCAGCACATCTGGCCAGGGCTGGGGCAACTCTGTCCCTGCTTCTCCCTTTTCCCCAAACGACTCACGTGGAGGCGACCGGAATCTCGAGGAAGCAACCCCCTTGCACCGGAGGAACCCCCAAGAATAGGTTTCTGTGAAGGCGGGCTGCAGAGCTCGGGGAAGGGGTTGGGGATGGAGGGTAAAGAGGTCGCCTGGAGCTCCTCTTCTCGAAGTTTCCTATGGCAGAGGTGAGGGATGGAAGCCCCTATGCGTTAGCCAGTGCTGGCTCACCTCCCTGTCCCCGGCCTTCCCTACCAGTGCGGCTCACTGCCCTACCCTACCTGCCGCCTGGGATGGGCAGAGGCTGGGACCGCTTCACATCCCCTGGCGGAGGGTTATCCGGGGGCGGAGGAGTCTCAGGAGGCGTCCCAGGAGCTGGGCACACATCTTCTGGGGAGCTGCTGAGATGAGGTGGGCTCAGGTCCAGTTCCATGGCACCTGTGAAGGCAAGGTAGACCTGCTGACGCCATGTGATGTCACCGATCCCTTCAAACCGCAGCCTCCTCAGGGCCCTCAGAGCCCAACAGGACATGCCCACTTTAGAAAGGGACATGGACTCCTGGAGAGGAAGAATGCATGTGTCCAGAAGTAGTCAGCCTGGTGCTTGGGATTCCGAAGCCAGTGTCCCTCCTCCAGCGAAAGCAGCTCAGGAGAAAGATCAGGTAGGCTCCGTGCCACATGCCCCTAGCTGCAGCCACAGGGTCAGGGCAAAGGTTGCTCATTGCACTGGGCTCTGCCCCAGATTTTTCTAGCACTTTGTTGCCAGAAGCAGTTGCCAAGCCTGTTGTGGTAACACCTGGCGGAGTGATGAGTGACACAGAGAGGCGGTGAGGAAGGACAGCAATCAGGAGGGCAGGACCTGTGTGTTCAGGTTGAGGGGGGGGGACAGAAGACCCCAGCAACTCCAAACTCTGTGGGCCTTCCCAGACCCTCTCATCCCGCCAACTTTTCCCCCGAAGCCTCGATGCTTAAGCTACCTCCTATGTATGAGAAGTCCTCTTGGTCTTGCCACACTCAGCCTGGTGCTGGGAACTCTGCCCCATTATTGTGCACCTGTCTTATCCCAGCTCTGGTCTAAAAGCACCTGGCACACACCAGAGTCTCACCTATGCCTTAGCGCCCACGGTGCAGGGAAGCCAGGACAAGTATCGACAGGCGAGACCAGGCAAAGACAAGGGGCAAGGGTCCCAGCCCTTCTCTGCAGGAACCAGCAGACCCCATGATGCTGAACCAGGCAGGACCCAAACAAAATACCAATCCTAGCACCCTGCCTGTTCTCCAGACCATGCACCAGAACTGTGAGACTGCCCAGAACAGTCACCAGGATAGGACAAACACTTGACTCTTCTGCAAGGGCATGAAGGAATCTGGGGGACAGGTGAGTCAGGGCGGGGCGGGACTGCTATGCCCTAGGCTCTCCATTCAACTTTGACTCATCCATAGGACTTCCTGGCTGAGGAGGAACACAAACAACCTGCCTCTGCCCTCAGTCCCTGACTCCCCAACCTACAGGTAACCTGGGAGCAAGGGGTGCGAACTGGAGAAAGATGAAGATGTGGGGAGGAGCAGCCGGAGGCTCCTCTGACATCACCCTCCCCACCCTTGGCCAGTGTCCAGCCCAGGTGGGACTAATTGTCTTCTGCCCACCTTAGTACCAAAACATCACCCTGCCTATAACCCAGAGAGGTGGGAGGAAATGCCCGGCCTGGATCCAGGAGCCTATCAGGATTGGAGCCCACCTCCCGGTGGTGTGCAAGTACCATCCAGGTCTTCCGAGCCTGGGTCTGGAACCTACAACTCTCTTTGCTGTTAACTACCCTGAGGATGTAGGCGATGCATCTGGCCTTGGGGACTCCTATGTATTGCTCTGTGGAAGAAGGTCTCTGGGATGTACTGACTGAGGGACCAGAGAGGAGGTAAAATACCCAAGAGGGCCAGACAGTGGTGGTGCACGCCTTAATCCCAGCACTCTACTCGGGAGGCAGAGGCAGGCCGATCTTTGTGAGTTCGAGGCCAGCTTGGTCTACAAGAGCTAGTTCCAGGACAGGCTCCAAAGCTACAAAGAAACCCTACCTCAAAAAACCAAACCAAACCAAACAAACAAACAAACAAAAAAAACACCCAAGAGGACAGGCAGACAGACCAACAGAGCAAAACACTCCCAGAAGAGCCGAGCAGAACAAGCAAGGCACACCTGACACTTAGCATCCTCAAGACACCAAGCAAGGGGCATCAACACCGGGCACCCACTCCCACCCATTTGACCTTCATTTCAGGGAAAGATGGGGGGGGTGTTTCTGCCGGGATGACCCTCCCTCAAGGTGAGAAAACAACACTCAGCTGGACAGGTGTTTGAAAGGAGAGGTAGGGGCTGGAGAGATGGCTCAGTGGTTAAGAGCATTGTGTGCTCTTCCAAAGGACCCGAGTTCGATTCCCAGCAACCACATGGTGGCTCACAACCATCTGTAATGAGGTCTGGTGTCCTCTTCTAGCAGGCATATATGCAAACAGAATATTGTATCCATAATAAATAAATAAATTAATTAAAAAAAAGAAAGGAGAGGTAGTAGATTCAAGTCAGATTACGGTCTAATGTCAGAAGCCCAGGTGCAGACTGCGCTAGGGTGAGCTTCCAGATCCCTCCACCCCACCCTTCAGCTGGAGAAGGCTAGAAGCAGTCAGGTACCCAAAAGGTAAGATGGGGCAGCGGAGCCTGCTGCGGGCCCAGCAGCCTAAGCCAAGCTTCCGTTGGAGGAGTTGGTCCCCCAACAAACTAGTCCTCCCAACCAGGCCTCTCCAGCCCCAGCAGCTCCTGCCCCACCCTCCCTCCTACTCTCCCAGCTGCCTTGTTTACTTCCTGAATCTTGCCCCACCTAGCAAACCCCAAGGCAAGTGGCAAGGCCTAAACGTTTGAAGCCAACAGCAAACAAGGCCACCACCATCCACTCTTCCCAGGTTTAGGGGAGGGCTTGGTGAGCTAGTAGCCCGGGCAGCCTGAAGTCTGTCCGGTTCCGGTCCAGTACAACCAAGCCAACCTCCCCTCAGGACTTAGAGAAGGAAGATGGGACTTAACCTTTAGAGGTGCTGGGACCAGATGAGGAGGTAGGAAACCCTTAGTTGACCCGAAGTTGATGCTCCGCCCACTCCGCTCAAGAAAAAAAACATCCAATGGAATAAAGGGGGGCGGGACAACTCTTTTAATGTTTAATTTGGGAAGAATGCTCGAGTTCCCTGTAGAGTTAGTTAATCATTATTTTGCCTTTGGGGAGGTATACAACAACACACACACACAACACACACACGAGGGAGAGCAGAGTCCAAGCTAGCAACCAGGAGGCGTTGCATTCTTGGGGGGCAAAAGCAAAAAAAGCTGAAAATACTACCATCTGGCCCTCAGGTGCACTCTGTCCCCTCCTGCCTAGGTCTCTCCCCAGCGTCAGCCTCAAGGCAGGCCCACACGCCACGCCACACACTCTCCTCCTGCCCCAGCCCTGCAGCCCCTTCGCACAGCACCGGCGCCTCCCGTCTTTGTCCACTAGCATCCGCAGCCAGGGCTCCTCAGCCCGCCGGGCTTCCACATCCGAGGTGGCAAAACGACGACGTGGAGAGGCGGAGTTCCACCTTTGCGGGAGTCCCTCTCCTTTACTCCCTCCAAATGGGAACCCCAGATTGTAGGAAACTGAGCTCAGCAAGGTGGTGAAGGGCCACCTCCGGATTCCCCCACCCCATCCCCCAACTAGTTGATCCTGAGTAGAAAGAACTAGTTTTAGCCGGAAAGTCCAGATTTCCGGAGGTGATTGAGACCCTACGAATTCCCTGGGTGAGAAGGAGGGAGTGTGAGAGGCACAAAATGAAAACACAGGAGGTCGGGGGCGGGAGGAGGGGCGGGGGGGGGGCAGGGAAGCAAGATGAGGAAGGTGAAGGATTCGAGATGCTGAGCAACAAACAAAACAGCACAGTGAAAACGCTAGCGAGCATCAGGAGAATGAATCTTTCCTTAGGGACCCAGCCCTAACCTGCAGCCCACCACAAAGATGAAGTTCCTGCTTCTTACCCAGACCTTGAAAGTCCGCACACCTGCCTGAGGCCACCGGTTTAGGGAAAAGACTCCAGGCCTTAACTACCACCTCCCCCCGCCGCGCGCGCGCCTGTGGCCTGACCTCACCAAGCGAGGACATGGGGGGGGGGGCTGGCAGCCTCCGTGCCATCTACCTGGGCAGCGGGCCAGATCAGCCCGAGGCGGGCACAACCTGAGGCCCTGGTGAGGCTGGGGGTAGGAGTAAATTGTCTGAGACCGATCTAGGTCGCCTTACCTGGAGGAACTCTAGTAGAAGGAGCCGGACACCGGGCGCAAAAGTGAGGCTCTGTCTAGGGATCCCAAGCGCTTGGATTTGATTTCAAATCCACTCTCTCTTCTCTACTGGTGGTTGGAGGGTATCACGCCTTTGGATGATGAGGCGGGAGAATATGGAGAGAACCTTGCGTATCCAGATTCCAGGCTCAGGGAAACTAAAATTATCTTGGGCAGGTGAGGGCGGGGCCTAAGAGGCGCCCTGGAGAAGGAAGCGCTGGAGGAGGGGTGGAGACTCCTCACAAATGCACCGCCTGGGATTGTTCTTGCCCTTCCTACTGGGCAGCAGGTGCCAGGAGAGAGAGCAGGTGCCTAGGGAGAGACAGGGAAGAGTCAAAAAGAACAGGCTGGAAAGAGAAAAATCTAGTCTGGTGTCTGTTGGTTAGATAAGAAATGGTCCCGCCCACTTCTACTTGTCCCTCGATGAGGGTCAGTTCATTGGTCAAGCTAAGGGGCCGTCTTCTGCTCACCCCCATCCCCCCACCCCCAGCCAGGACAAAGGGCACTCTGCTTAAGAGGGAAGCCTGAAGAGATGCTCTGCCCTTTGACCTCCAGCTACAGTCTAGCCACCCAGGCTGTTGCCCTGGCCCCTCTGAGAGACCCAAAGTACACCCTCCCTTCCTAGCCAAGGCTAGGGTCTCACTTGCCCAGTTTCAAATCTAAGAGTGGCTAAGTGGCCTGGTGGGAGGGGCCACGGTGCCCTGGCGACTGTTGTGAGCCAGTGCAAGAGATTCCTGTTCGAACAGGAACTTCAGCTTTCTGGGTCAGCCCCTCAGCAAACATTGGGGGATCAGAAAGAGGGGCTGAGAAACCGGGATCAAAGACAGCGGGCCACCTCCCAGCTTCCTGTGGGTGGCAGTTAAGAAAAACAAACAAGGGCTGGAGAGATGGCTCAGCGGTTAAGAGCATTGCCTGTTCTTCCAAAGGTTCTGAGTTCAATTCCCAGCAACCACATGGTGGCTCACAACCATCTGTAATGAGGTCTGGCGCCCTCTTCTGGCTTTTAAGCATACATGCAGACAGAAAGAATATTGTATACATAATAAATAAATATTTAAAAAAAAGAACGAGGAACGCAGTGGCTGGACTGGATAGCACCTCTGGCAGAGCTGGATAACACATCTTTAAAAAAAGAAAAGAAAAGAAAAACAAACAAGACACGAGTTGATAAGGGGTCTGCCCAGAGGAAGTGCAGCCTCAACTTTTCGCTTGAAAAGCTGGCTGTGGAGGTGCATGCCTTTAATCCCAGCACTCTATAGGCAGAGGCTGGTGGATCTCTGAGCGTTCTATACCAACCTGATCTACATGGCAAGTCCCTGGACAGGGGGGACTATACAGAGAAACATTGTCTCAAAAAAAAGCAAAAGCAAAAACAAACAAAAACGAAGAAAGAAAAAAGAAAGATTTAGTATGAATGGTGAAAAGCAAAGAAACGGGGAAGGGGGCACGGTAGCATGGGCAGGGGAAAAAAAAAAAAAAAAAGACCGCACAGGAGACATCATATCCAACCATGGAAGCACTTAGCAGATCCGGGCTTGGGGAACAACAAAACCAGACCCGCCCTTAGTCTGCTGCAACCCAGTCAGGGAGACTGACCTTTTAGAGCCACACAAATAGGAAATGACAAGGGACAAGTACGCCAGGTGAGTGACTCACAGCTGGCAGGAAAGGCCTTCTTTCTGTGGAAGTGAGGGAAAGCCGAGGAGCTGCTGCCGGAGGATGGGAACAAGAAGGGTTAACCATCCCTGGTGAAGGAACAAACACAGAAGACGCTGCTAGGCGGGAACACGGAACGCAGAGCTAAGGGGGTGGGGGTGGACAGGAAAAGCGGCCACGCCGGTGAGCCTGGGCAGGTTGTGCAGGTTGAGAGGGTGGAGAAAAACCTCGCCGTTCTTAAAAGGCGGGAACCCACGTCTCCCAAGCTGCTATGGAAAACACGGCTCCTTGGGCCCCTGCTCAGCCAGCTGCTGGAGTCTGCATCTCTGAGGCAGAGCCCCAGGAATGTGTGGTATTGACCAGCCCTCGGGTGGCTGTTTTGCAAACCAGTTTTGAGAGCCATCCATCCTGTGTGTCCAGACTGGCAGGAGTGGTGGGCAGAAGCCAGACCCTACAGGTTGTATCTGGTCCCAAGGAGAGACACAGATCACTGCACTTGGAAAGATCATTGTAGATCCCTCAGGATGTTGAAGGCTGGAGGGAAGCCAGACCGAGTGATGTAGAATTCCATTTCTTTCTTTAATAAAGACTTTTGTTATTATTTATGTGCACATGCCTGTGTGTGCGTTACACTGTGTGGGTTCCTGCAGATCTCGCACAGTTGGAGTTATAGGTAGTTTGATTCTCTGAAAGATCATCAAATGCTCTTAGCCCCTGAGCCACCTCTCTCCAGCCCCAGGATTCCATTCAGAGGAAGTAGGACTGTAAGGGGACAGGGCAGATCTGAGGCCTCAGGGAGGAGACAAGAGGTGCTACCAGTGAGGGGACAGAGGCTAGTAATAGGAGCTTGGGAGCCATTCTGTCTGGGACCTTACAAGGTAGACGCATAAGGCTATGTGTTTGTCGGATCCACTGAAAGTTCCTTACACAACTATTGCGTTTTGTTTGTGTGGAGAAAATGGGGGCTGTGTGTCACACTCAGTGTGTGTGTGTGTGTGTGTGTGTGTGTGTGTGTGTGTGTGTATGTGTAGAGGTTAGTGAGAATTGGTCCTCTTCTTCCAGCAGATGGGTTCCAGGGATCAAAATTCATATCATCAGGCTTAGCATTAGGTGCCTTTAACTGCCTAGCCATCTTGTCCATAGAAGATAAACTTATGTATAAGTTAATTTAGGATAAAAACTTATGTATAAGTTAATTTGAATTAAGGATAAAAGTCGCCACAAGGTGAATGTGTAATCCTAATACTCAGAAGGACTGAGAGTTCAAGGCCAGATTGAGGTATACCACAGTAAGAGTATCTCCAACTAGACAAAACTAAAAGACACACAAGAAGGAACCGATTTACTGCTGTCCCTTGTCTTACGATGTTATTACATCTGGACAAAATCTAGTCTTTGTTGTTGCATTGCTTTGGTTTTTTAAGATTTATTTATTTTTATTTATGTGTATGTGTTTGCCTGCATGGATTTAAGCATAACACATTGTTGACTGGTGCCCAAGGAGGCCAGAGGAGAGCGTCAGATCCCCTGCAACTGGAGTTAGGTGGTTATGAAGCACGATGTAGGTGCTGGGAACCGAACCCAGGTCCTTGGCTAGAGCAGCACTGCTCACCACTTCTCCAGTCCATTTTTGGTGCTTTCCAAAACGGCACCTTGGGGTCTTGCTATATATGTAATCTTCGCCAGCCTCAAACTCCCTCCTTAACTGAAGCTAGTCCTAAACTTGTGACCACCCTCTTGCCCCTGCTGGGGTTAGAGACTTACGCCCTCATGAAATACCTTGATTTGAAGAAACCTGGGAGATAGCTCCACAGGTAACGATGCTTGCTGCAAGGCTAATGACCCAAGTTCAATTCTCAGGGACCACATTAGGTAAAGAGGGGACACCCAAAAGTGGTCCCCTGACCTCCACGTGGGCACTGTGGTATTGATGTATCCACATCCACACATACATACACACTCGTGATGAATGCTTTTATCATTTTAAAAATACCTGGATTGTAAAATGTACTTTATATCTAAACTACCAAATATCAAAGTCCAGTTTCTATTGAATCTATATCAAGTAATCAAGTATACAGCACTGTTAAAAATTCAAGGAACCATCTGTACTGATCGAGGAAAAGCATTAAGAGTCCAAATTTAACCGGGCGATGGTGGCACACGCCTTTAATCCCAGCACTTGGGAGGCAGAGGCAGGCGGATCTCTGTGAGTTCGAGACCAGCCTAGTCTACAGAGCTAGTTCCAGGACAGGCTCCAAAGCCACAGAGAAACCCTGTCTCAAAAAAACAAAAAAAAAAAAAAAAA
>NW_026067974.1:10369383-10390647 GCF_014885135.2 Alexandromys fortis | reverse complement strand
CCCCCCCCCCCCCCGCATGCTTATTTGTTTATTTAAGATTTACGTATTTTGTGTATAACGTCCTTTCTGCATGTATGCCTGCAGGACAGAAGAGGGCACCAGATCTCATATAGATGGTTATGAGCCATCGTGTGGTTGCTGGGAATTAAACTCAGGACCTCTGGAAGAGCAGACAGTGCTCTTAACCACTGAGCCATCTCTCCAGCCAGACAGTAGCTTTTTTGATAAAGCTATTTAATAAACAGATAGGATCTTTTTAGTCAGCGTTTTGCTATATTGCCCAGAATGTTCTTTTTTTTTTTTTTTTTTTTTGGTTTTTCGAGACAGGGTTTCTCTGTGGCTTTAGAGCCTGTCCTGGAACTAGCTCTGCAGATCAGGCTGGTCTCGAACTCACAGAGATCCGCCTCCCTCTGCCTCCCAAGTGCTGGGACCCAGAATGTTCTTGAATTCAGCCAATCCTCTTGTGTCTCCCAAGTAGCTAAGGCTGCAGGCATGTGTCACAGTACCTGATAGAGAAGACACTGTGACAGTTTAATACTTGCAATGCCAAAAGTTTTTTTTTCTTTTTATTTATTTATTTATTTATTTATTTATTTATTTATTTATTAAAGATTTCTGTCTCTTCCCCACCACCGCCTCCCCTTTCCCTCCCCCTCCCCCAATCAAGTCCCCCTCCCTCGTCCGCCCAAAGAGCAATCAGGGTTCCCTGCCCTGTGGGAAGTCCAAGGACCACCCACCTCCATCCAGGTCTAGTAAGGTGAGCATCCAAACTGCCTAGGCTCCAAAAGTTTTTTTTGAAAAATTTTAAAGATTTATTTTATTATGTATACAGTGTTCTGTCTGCATGTATGCCTGCACTCCAGAAGAGGGCACCAGATTTCATTACAGATGGTTGTGAACCATTATGTGGTTGCTGGGAATTGAACTCAGGACCTCTAGAGGAACAGCCAGTGCTCTTAACCTCTAAGCCATCTCTCCAGCTCCCCATAACAAAAGTTTTAATTTAGCTCTTTACTTCCCATAATGCACAAAAATAATTCTAAACTGAGACCCTAAAGGGCTGGAGAGATGGCTCAGTGGTTACGAGCATTTGCTGCTCTTCAGAGAACCCGAGTCCAGTTCCCATCACTACCGCCCAATGGGGCTCACTCCTGCCTGAAATTCCAGCTCCAGGGGATCTGATGCCCTCTTGTGGCCTCCACAGGCACCCGTATACACATGCACATTACCAGAGGTATCACACATGTAAGTAAAAACAACCATTAAAAATGAATCATAGCCAGGCATGGTGGCGTATGCCTTTAATTCCAGCACTCGGAAGGCAGAAAGGCGCAAGTGGATGTTTATGAGTTCAAGGTTAGCCTGGTCTACATAATAAGTTCCAGGGCAGTCAGGTTATATATAAAGACCTTGTTTCAAAACAAAAACAAGAAAAAAATAGATCATAAACCTAAACAACAGAATTGAACCTATAAAATAATAAAGTCACAATAAAACATCAAAAACAAAAATTAAATAAATAACAATGAAGGAAGGAAAGTCTGTAGTATTGAGTTATGCAAAGGATTTTTTATATTTATTTATTTATTTACTCATTTTGGTTTTTCAAGACAGAATTTCTCTGTGTAGCCCTGGCTGTCCTAGAACTCACTCTGTAGACCAGGCTGGCCTTGAACTCAGAGATCCACCTGACTCTGCCTCTCAAGTGCTGGGATCAAAGTCATGTGTCACCACTAGGCTTGCAAAGGATTTTTTTTTTCTTTTTTAGTTTTTGGGGCAGGGTTTCTCTGCATAACAGTCCTGGCTGTCCTGGAACTCACTTTTTAGAGCAGGTTGGCCTTGAACTCACAGAGATCTGCCTGCTTCTGCCTCCTGAGTGCTGGGATTAAGGGCATGTGCCACCACCATCCAGTACAATGAATTTTTTTAAAGAAAAAAAATTTGTTTAATAACTGTGAATCCCCATGAGATGAGCCATCTCTTCAACCCCAAGAAAAAATTTTAATTGACTGTATTAATTTAGAATGTGTATGTTGCAAAAACAAAAAAAAACTTGTAAATTATCCATTTCNTTAACCCTGCACTACTGGGCCTGCACTCCACTGGAGCAAGTATGACAAGAATTACTGTAGTCCTCTGATTTAGTGTAGCTTTGTACTGAATACACACTATGTACCATCAGTAATTAGGGTTATCTCACCAATTCCTTGGGTTTTTTTTGTTTGTTTGTTTGTTTGTTTGTTTTGTTTTTTCGAGGCAGTGTTTCTCTGTGTAACAGACCTGGCTGTCCTGGAACTCGCTTTGTAGGCCAGGCTGGCCTCAAATTCACAGAGATCCACCTGCCTCTGCCTCCTGAGTGCAGGAATTAAAGGCCTGTGCCACCAACCCCGAGCTATTAAATACCAATAATAAGGAGATAAGTAGCCCAATTAAAACTAGGCTATAAAGCTGAGCATGGTGGTGCATGTCTTTAATCCTAATGCTCAAAAGGCAGAGGGAGATGTATCTCTGTGAGTTCCAGGCCAGCCTGGTCTACATAGGGAGTTCCAGGCCAGTTAGACATACACAGTGAGACGCATTTCAAAAACAAAACAAAACTGTCCAGGTGGTGGAGGCACAGGCCTTTAGTGCAGCACTCAGGAGGCAGAGGTCAGTGAATCTCTTGTGCTCGAGGGCAGCTTGGTCTATAGAGTGAATTCTGGGACAGGCCAGGGCCACACAGAGAAACCCTGTCTTGAAAAAACAAAAATTAAAAAAAAAAAAAAAGAAAAACCAAATGAATGTTTCTATTTCAAGTAATATGTATGAATGGCTACTGAGCACCTGAAAAGACGGCCAATAGCCTTGCCTACCAGAGTAGGTATCATCAAAGAGACAGGAAACCAATCTGTGTGATATCAGGCTATAAGGAAACAAATCCCTGTGTGCTGTATTGCTCTTGGTAGCATAAAACGAGACAGCTGCTTGGGAAAAACAAACAGGTAGGCAACTCCATGAAGGGTTAAATATAGATTTCCCAGGTAGCCAAATAATTCTACTCCTAGGAATCTACCAAAGAGAAACAGTGGCACACACCCACAAAAAGACATTACATTTATAGCAGCATTATTCAAAACAGACAAAAACCAAAGAAACCCAAATTACTGTCAATAGGTAGTAACTGTGCTCTGTCTACACAATGGAACGAAACACTGCTCATCAGTAAACAGGAACTCTGGTCACCACTGGAGTGAAGGTTGTTCAAAAAGAAACCAGAGCAAAAGCTGCGTGTTGTATGAATCTATTTATGTGAAATATCCGGAAAAGAACACAGAAAGCGGATCGGTGATTGCTCAGGCCTGGAGCTGGAAGCGGGATGGACGGCAGGCAAATATGAAGGGCCTTCTTAGACTGACGGAAACATTCTGTGTTCTAACTGGATGGGACGACGACAGAACTCAACACACAAAAATTGAGAAAACAATAAACAGTTTAAAGAGACACCAGAATGGGTGCCTTGTTATGATACCGTGATGCTTCAGGGAAGGAAGAGGCAGTTCCTCGGGCTTCCTCCTCTTCCAGAATTACAGGCTGGGCGTGATGACCCTAGCCCTCTATCGAGAGGCTAGGATGCGATGGGTGTGCAAAAAGTGGGTGCCCGCGAGGAAGCATAGCTTGACCGGCATGTACTTCCTCTGCTTTAGTTGCAGGAAAGAGTTAAAGGTTTGGAAAGGGCACCCACTTGGCCTTTTAGAGTCCAGAGAACTAGAGTGCTGGGCTGACGCGTGGCTGAACCTGTAAAGATATTTGCGACAGAGCCTGACAGTCTGGATTCAATCCCTGGAACCCACAGGATGGAAGGAGACCGACGCCTGAGAACTGTGCTCTGACCTTCACAAGTATGCTGTGTGACACGGCCCCCACCTCCAATACACACTTATACTCAAATTAATAAAGTAATAAAAGTTTTAAGAGACGCCCTCACATGCACAAATTCACACTCACATATATACATAGTTAAAATATTGTTAAAAGTTACAAAAAGAAAAAAGAACTCAAGCATGTGACTGACGGCTGGTTTCAAATGTCATCATCATGCTAGTGAGAAACAGCAACAATCACAAAGCATCAGCTACTTCGGCCCCATCCTTAGATGCTTGCTCCATTTTCTCCGTCTTTTGTAAATGGAAAAGAGCTTTGCAATCAGAGGCAGCTCGTTATTTAAGCAAATCCATGACGTCCAGTGAGCAACGGAGGCCGAAGAAATGCAGGGCTCTCAAAACCCAGACCAGGGAGGGTTTGGATAGGTTAGCCCTGCTGAGTCCGGGATACTCGCTCTCCTTATGCAGTACAGGAACAAGACGTAGCAGTAGCTGGTGACTGCAGGGGGCGCCCAGGCGCAAGGAGAGGTCAGTCACGCCCGTGGCCACGCCCCTCACGTGATTTGGCTGCCGTCACACCCGGAAGCAGCCCTGCAGCGGAGCGGGCCGCAATGAGTGGGGAGCCAGGACAGGTGTCCGTAGTGCCCCCTCCCGGGGAGGTGGAAGCAGGCAGTGGAGTCCACATCGTGGTGGAGTACTGGTGAGCCACTGGGGCTGAAAAGGAGCCCTGTGTTCGCCGGCAAGATGGGGTTGGGTCCACGGGAAGCCCCACCCCCGAGCCCCAGCTCACCCCACGTCTCTTCTCCCCAGTGAACCCTGCGGCTTTGAGGCGACCTACCTGGAGCTGGCGAGCGCCGTGAAGGAGGAGTATCCGGGCATCGAGATTGAGTCGCGACACGGGGGAACAGGTGAGGTCCGCAGAGCACCTGCTGAGTCAGTCTGTATTATAAACCCCAGCTCTCCTGCCTTCTAGAGCTGACTGTGTATAAACCCCCTAGCAGGGTCTGGCACATTGAAAATGCCTAGTGTGGGTTTGGAGTGAAAGCCCTTAATGGCGTGATGGAGGGACACGCAGGTGAGTCTTCCCTAGGTTCTTGGGCCGAATGGCTTAAGGATCTAAAACCCGGGTCACTCATGGTGTCAGCGGAGACCACGAACCGTCTTGCTTGTAGTCTCTGGAGTGCCAAGGCCCTCCCTGGATGTCTGCCTGTTTTTAGCTCACTCTTGCGTTTGTTTCATACCAGGGGCCTTTGAGATTGAGATCAATGGACAGCTGGTGTTCTCCAAGCTGGAGAACGGGGGTTTTCCTTATGAGAAAGATGTGAGTATCGGCAGCTTGGGAAGCATGGCTGAGGCCCACCCTCCTCCCCTATGCTTACCACTTGCCCCCGTCTCTGTCCTCTAGCTCATCGAGGCCATCCGAAGAGCCAGCAATGGAGAACCTTTAGAAAAAATCACCAATAGCCGGCCTCCCTGTGTCATCCTGTGACAACACGTGATTCTTGGAAGCTTGGTTCTGGGGTTCAAACCTGTTTCCTTGGGGCTCCACTAGGAACTTCCTCTGCCTTTTGCCCCTCACTTAGCTCCACTTAGCCCCTTTGGGCACAAGGAGGGGCTAGACATTTCTATGGTCTTGGAGGCAGAAAGAAGATGGTCTCTGTGGGCATTTCCACGACCATCTCACACCCCTCTCCTGGGATCTGTGGTGCCCTCTGCAGCTTGGTCCTCTCCCCAGCTTGGCAGTTCCCGTCACATGCCACAGATTCTGTAACTTATTTTCCCCGAGTCCTGGGCAGTGTCAGCTATTGGCAATAAAGAGCTATTAGCGCTACAAACACTTGTGCAACTGGTGTGTGTTTATGTCCAGCCTGCAGGAGCACGGAGGTCAGTCCAGACCTGTTAACACCTACTGGGTTGGCCCTCTCTGGACAGAGGCAGCTTTCTTAGGCAAGGAAGATGAGCCACACAGACAGCCCCTTCCCCCAGGGGGAGAGGACCTCATTCCGGTGGTGGCCTTGGAATGAGTATGTCCAATGGAGAACGACCCTGAGCCAAAGGGTCCTCAGAAAGGAATCCTAACTCCCCAGTCCCCTAACCCCAAACCAAACCACCTCAAACTACCCACTCGCTGGGGGGAGAGCTGTGTGTCAGGTGAGCAGGACGGCCTGGCCCAGAGCCACTCCCAGACATAGGCTGGCGTCCTATTTTACAAATCTCACTGCAAATGGACAAAGAGGCACACCACTCCCTAACTTCCATATAACAGCCACTCTCCCACAGTGTCCTTATTTCAGCTTTAAAAAACAAAAGTAAAAACAGAACAAAATACACTCTGTACAAGGATGGTCTGGATGCTAGCGCAATCCCTTGCCTTGTGGGATGCACGCACGACTCAGTCCTAGTGGGTTGTCCTGTTCCCAAGATATTCGCTTGGGGGCCTCTTCCCTTCTAGGCTGAGTTTCCCTCAGTCCTCAGAACCAAGAGAGCCAGGCCAAGCGAGAAGCCATGACTGTAATATCCACTGGACCCTACGGACTGTCAGGGCAGAGTCTGGAATCCACCGAGGCTGTCCAGTGTGCCGTCTCTTCCAGCCACATGGCCCCTCTCCAACCACTTGGGACGATTCAAGCAGCGAGAAGGGCTCCATAGGGCAGGTTCCTGACACAGCAGGCTGCCCTGGATGTTATGTGGCCAGAGGGCCTCTCCCTGCTTTGCGGTGAGGGAGAGCACAAGCCAGGTTTCCCTCCCTTTGAAGGCAGAACAGGGTCTCTGCAGACGTAACCTCAGACGGGCACATCCAGGCCCAAGTACTCAGGGTTCTCTGCCGTAGGGGTTCCTTCAAAGGTACTTGGTGGAGACCCCTTCTCTGATGGGTTCTGGTCCCAGTAATAGAGGTTGTCAAAGGCTGGGCAGAAGGCAGGAGAAGGGTGAGGCTGAGAGGCAGTGCTTCCTCTGGGTGCTAAGTACTCAGGGTTTTCCACAGCACCCCCAAAGGAAAAAACGTCTTTGACAACCCCATTCTTCCCAGGAGAGAGAGTCTTGGGTCTTTCTAGAGTAGCAGCAGCAGGCCGGACAGGAGGCAGAGGACCCTCTGGGGTCAAGGGGGGCTGAGGCCGAACCTCTGGCTGGTTCACATATTCTGCAGGAGAGAAGAGCTGTTAGGGAAAAGAACTAAGATGTCCCCGCCCCCCCCTCAGTGGGTGTGGCCTGAGGGTTCCCAACTCCCCTCTTCCCAATCTCTCAGGCCTGGATTCCATACCGGGCTGGGGGCTGCAGGCCAGGGGAGCAACGTAGCCATCATTCTCGGCAGGCAGGGGTACTGTGGGATCCTCGCTGTACCGCTGTAGAGGGCTGAGGTCGTGTGGAGAGATGCTCGGTAGCCCTTTGGTTGCCCCCATTCCCAGGTCACCATCAAACACATCAGAGCCAGCCCCTTCCGAGGGAGCCAGTGGAGACCTGGGGGGCTCTTCTTCTGAGGGCTCCAGGCCCAGTGTCAGCTCACCACCTCCACTCTGGGGTAAGAGAGGGTCATGAGAGAAGTTACTCAAAGGTCTGGGAGGGGGACCTTGGCGGGGAATGATAGGTTCCCGGGAGAAAAACACAGGTCACCTTGGAGTCATTATGAAGGGAATGGAGCCCCAAGAGTTGGAAAGCAGTACTGATCATGGAACATTAAGGGAAGGTAAATGTCGGGGAGCACCAAGGGAAGGGACCTCAGTAGCCTCTGCTCTATGATGGGCACTGACCCTGGTAGACGAGCTGCGGTGCCTACGGTGGGCTGTGCTCCCTGTGCCTGGAGCAGGGTCTGGGCAGAAGAATCCCTGCTGGGGGACCAGATACTCTTCGGCATCTACCAGGTCCCCCATGTCATCATCCTCGAGCAGTGAACGGTAGAAGGTACTGTCCAAGGGGCTGGATGGACCCAAGTCCTCGTTCTAAGGAAAGAGACACCAAGTGACAGCCCTTCCCCAGCCCAGCGTTAAGTTCCCCAGAAAGGTTCACCAAGCTTGGACTAGAGGTGGGGGCTGGGCTTGGGGAAGTGGTATCCAAGTCCCTTCCCTCTCAGGTCTCTGCAGGAAGGAGGATGCTGTTAGGGGGCAGGGATGATTGTGGGAAGGCCCAGTACCTGGATGACCACAAAGCGTTGGGGGTCCCTCGCCATGCGGGAGAATTCTGACACCAATTCCCGGAATCTCGGGCGACATTCAGAATCTATCATCCAACCTAGTGCAGGAGAGAGCTCAGCATCAGGACCAGGCTGAGGACCAGCTGCCTGGCCCCTTCCTGCTCCCTCTGAGTCTGGCCTAGACGACCCTGGCTAAACCCAGAGTCCTCACATGGCGGAGAGGCACAAGTGGACTCTGGATCTTGAGCCGGAATCCTGAAGTGTTTCTCCTAGGTACCCCCTTTAAACGGGCATCTTTCCCTTCAACAGCTGTCCTCTCGAGCAGCTAGGACTTCCATTGTGAGTGGGACAAAGCACCTTTGGAGGCTTCCTTCAGGGACACCTCTCCATTCATATCTCACTCTTCCTCCCCCAGAACCCATACACACACAGGTCAGATCTACACCTGAGGCTCAGCCCCGCCCACCACGCACATTTGACCATAATCATGTAGACATCGATAGTGCAGATTGGAGGCTGAGGCAAGCGCTCTCCCTTCTCCAGCAAGTCAGGGATCTCCCGGGCTGGGATCCCATCGTAAGGTTTGGCCCCAAACGTCATCAGCTCCCACACTGTCACACCTAGGACAGACAGGCATCAGGAGAGGGGGGTGTACAATGAGAGAGGCTAGCCAAAAGGGAGGATCAACTAGTTTCCTCATACCCCAGGTGGGCACAGGCCAACGCAGGGTGGGCATCAGCAGCCCCCCCCTCCATACCCACCCTCATTCTCGTACCCGTATCCCACCCTGCCAAGGCTCGTCCAACCCTCCCTATCACCACCGCCACACACCATAGCTCCACACATCGCTCTGATGGGTGAACCGCCGTCTAAGAATGGATTCCAATGCCATCCACTTGATGGGTACCTGGGAATGCAGAGCAAAAAGTCCTGAATGGGTGTGGTATGGACGTGACCCTTCTGAAAGTTCTCCCGACAGCCAGATACCACCCCACCCCTCCCTTCTCCAACCTTGCCCCCATCTGCATGGTACTCTGTCTCATCAATGTCCAGCAGCCGTGCCAACCCAAAGTCTGTAATCTTGACATGGTTGGGACTCTTGACCAGCACGTTCCGGGCAGCCAGGTCCCTGTGCACAAGCCGTACATCCTCCAGGTAGCTCATCCCCTGAAAAATGGGCACCAGTGTAGAACCGGAGTCTGGATCTTACCTTACTGACAACCCCCACCCCATCCTGGCCCCAGATGAAGACAGGGATTCGCACCCAAAGGACCTGCAGGGTCAGAAAGCCCTCAAGCACATACCTTGGCAATCTGAACACACCAGTTGAGCAGGTCCTGGGAGCCCAGGCGACCTCGGTGTTCTCGGACATGGTCCAGAAGGCAGCCATAGGGCATAAGTTGTGTCACCAGCTGCACTGTGGATGTCAGGCAGATACCCAAGAGGCGTGACACATACGGAGAACCCACACCAGCCATCACGTACGCTTCCTGCAGGGAAGGGTCCACTGAGATACAGGAAATCACCTACTCCCACCCACCATACTCCCCTCCTAGACCCTCCCATCCCTGCATGGTCTGCAGACCGGGAAGATCAAGAGGCAAGGTTTAGGGGTTCCATCTCAAGCCCTAATGAAGAGAAAGCAGCCCAGATCTGCAGCGAGGGGGGCCTCTCACAAGTCCCAAGGGAGAAGGTAAAGGGGCTCACATCCAGGATTTCTTTGTTAGCTTTCGGGGATGTGTTTTCTCTCAACACCTTGATGGCCACGGGGATTTTCACGTTCTCCCCATCTGGGATCCAGATGCCCTGAACAGAAAGAAAAGGACTTGAGTCAGGTCTGTGGTTCAGATCCAGCAGGTCCCCAAGAAGCCATTGAGGAGTAGCCCCTCTCCCCTCCAGCTCGGCCCATTTCTCTCTTGTCTACGCCCCTCCTGGCACAGCCCCTCCGTAGCCACCGGTGTCGGGACCCGGCCCCTCCTTACCTTGTAGACGGTGCCGAAAGCTCCGGATCCAAGCACCTTCACCTTCCTTAGCTCAGTCTCTTTGAGGATCCGCATCTGAGCCTGGTTGGGCATGGCCCCGCTGGGCGTCAGTGGCTCCACCAGCTGGATGGAGAGGGTGGCAGGGTGAGCGCCAAGCAGGCTGCAGGTGGGGGAGGGGCTAGGAGGCCCTCTCCCCACCTCACCTCAGTTTCCTGCAGCAGCCTTCGCATTGTATACTTCCGGATCTTCTGCCGCCTCCTCTTGATCAGGATCCCAACAACCACCCCTATGACCAGGAACAACAGGATGCCGACCACAGTTGCGATGATTGATGTCGCCGGGCTGAAAGCAGAGACCAAAATCGAAGATTAGGGCTAGGTCTAGGGAGGAAATTTGAAGAGACCCCATGAAGGGACGGGAATGTGCTTTGGCTCAAAAACATCATGGGAAGTTGGACGCGGTGGCACACGCTCTTAATCCCAGAACTCAGGAGGTAGAGGCAGGCGGATCTCTGTGAGTTCGAGGTCAGCCTGGTCTACAGAGCGAGTTCCATGACAGCCAAGGCTATATAGAGAAACCCTGTCTTGAAAAACAACCAAAAACCAAAAAACAAAAACAAAAAAACACTTCATGGGAGATAATTCAACAGAGACCTTGCTAATCTGTACTATGCCCACCCCAGGGATTCTGCCACACTTGGAAATGGGATCCAGGAATGTGTAACCCAAGACTCTAAGGCACTAGTCAAAGCTTTCTCCAAGGAGCCATGGTTTCCCATGCTTTGTGGCTGTTACACCGAGGACACCCATTACCAGGACCCCAATTTCTTCTTGATATAATCTTTTTATGACTCAGCTCATCCTGGGGCACACAGGGCCCCTTGATAGTCATCAGGCCATTCATGTGTTGATTCACTTACTGACTGTATAGCCCAGGCTTACATGCGTGTGCCTCCATCTTCCAAACGCTGGGGTCATAGGTGTGTGCCACCTGCCACCATGCCCAGCCATCCTTGATCCCTTTTACCCCATCTTGCTCTGCACAAGGCCTGCCATATATATAGCAAACATTTCATGAATGTTTGCTTCGTGAGCGAACAGCTCTTTAGAGCAATCCCCAGCTTGCTTTTCTCCTTTCCAAAGCTCACCTCTGGCAATCCGTGGCACAGTGGTCAAGAACTCTACTCTTCATATCTGGCCCTCATTGCCTCATCTTTCACCCCTCTGCACTCTGCGGATCACTGTACACACCCTAAAGATCTCTTTGCTACTCTAGACTTGCCTGATCCTCCACCTAAGAGCAAAGGAAGCACAGCGCCCCCTCCTGGAAACCTCTGGCTACCCAGCTCGAACACTGAGGCTCTGCATGCTGCCACAGTTTATCTCCAGTTCTAGGTACTTGAACTTGGCCAGTGTCCCTAAAGAAGCATCACCAGGGAGCCTCTTGGGACACCAACCACATTCCTAGCATCCTTTACCCCACAGCATCCTGAGCAGGTCCTCATCCACTTGTTGAAACACAAGTCAACAGAGAAAGACTGGGCTAAGGAGGGAGGCACGTGTGGCATGTTGGGAAATCCCTCTCTGTATTGCGGACCACCCGGGGTCAATGAAGGAGTCAGGGGCAATGGGGTACCTCTGGGGCTCAGGCCCACCTGGCTCTCTGCTCTGCTGGGCAGCCTCGTTCATCCAGGTCCACACAGCTGTAGAAGAGAAAGGCCATCATCAACCCTGGGAACAACCTCCTGGCGCAGGTGTGGCGGATTATTATCCCATTATGTCAGGCAGAAACTGGGCTGCAGGTCATCAATTTGCTCTGTGCCAGCCCACAGGAAGATTCCTTCTTTAGTCTGGGAGCCCACCTCCCCTGTGTTCCTGTAACTTCCTGGGTTGGGCAGGAAGGGGGGCACAGCAAGGCTGAAAAATCAGCTATTCCCTCCATGAGAGAGGTCCAGGGCATACGGCACACAAGAGGAGAGTTAAACACCGTGGGGCTGGGCTGCAGCTTAGTGGGAGAGGGTCTACAAGGCCCTCTCTACCAACCAAGCAATAAAAAAGCAACAGTTCTGCCTTAACAGCTAGCACTAACATGCCAACACCAGGCCACAAGAAGGCATGCACACAGATGCCCCTTTGTATGTGGAGCTGAATGGCAATGAACTGTTTAAAAAAAAAAAAAAAAAAAGCAAGCAAGAGCAATATCCCTCAAACGGGGCTGCTGCCGAGGGACATACTACCAACTGAGAAGTCTGTAGAGGGGAGACCGAGGTGTGCTTACAAAAAAGGATGTGGGAAGCGGGTGTGCAGAGCACAGACGACGTAGAGAGGAGTTGTATTACATTAAGAAACGAGGGCAGGGGACTGCAGAGATGGCTCAGCACTTAAGAGAACTGGTCGTTCTTCCAGAGGACCCAGGTTCAGTTCCCACATGACACGCACATGGCCAAACACAACTGTCTGTAACTGCAGTTCCGGGGGATCCAATGCCCTCCACAGACAAAATACCAATGCGTACGAAATAAAAATAAATACTTTTTAAAAAAAATGAGGGCAGGACAGGAGGTGGTGGCATACCTTTAATCAAAGAGTTTGAGAGGCAGAGGCAGGCGGATCTCTGAGTTGGAGGCTAGCCTGCTCTACAGAATTCTAGGACAGCCAGGGCTACACAAACCCTGTCTCAAAACAAACAAACAAAACTGAAAGAGAGAGAGAAAGAGTGAGAGAGAGAGAGAAAGAGTGAGAGAGAGAGAAAGAGAGAGAGAAAGGGGGGTCAAGAGCAATGACAGGAGGTACAAGCACTGACTGCTCTTCCAGAGGACCCGGGTTTGATTCCCAGCACCCGTACAATGGCTCCCAACACTCTGTAACTCTACTTCCAAGGGATCTCACTGCCTCTTCTGGCATCTGCAGGCACCAGGCACACACATGGTGCACATAGCTACATGCAGACAACAATCTATACTAGCCATTTTTACTTCAGCTTGCCATAGGCTATAGTCACTCGAGATGAGGGAACATCCACTGAGAACGTGCTCCCTCAAGACCGGCCTGTGTCGCCGGGCGGTGGTGGCGCACGCCTTTAATCCCAGCACTTGGGAGGCAGAGGACAGTGGATCTCTGTGAGTTCTAGGCCAGCCTGGTCTACAAGAGCTAGTGCCAGGACAGGCTTCAAAGCTACAGAGAAACCCTGTCTCGAAAAACTTAAAAAAAAAAAAAAAAAAAGACCGGCCTGTGTGCAAACCTGTGCTGCATTTTCTTGATTGATGACTGATATGGGCGGGTACAGCTCACTACGGGCAGCGTCACTCCTGGACTGGTGGTCCAGCAAGCAGAGTTCCTTCGCATCCTCTGTGTCGATTCCTACCTCCAGATTCCTGTCTAGAGCTCCTGCCCTGACTTCCATGGATGACAGTGGACTGTGATGTGGAAGTGGAAGCTAAATAAACCTTTTCTCCCCGAGTTACTTTTGATCACGGTGTTTACCACAGCAATAGACACCCTAACTAAAACACCCATACACCTGAAATAAGACAATGCAGCTTAAAGAAAAAGGAAAAGAGAGAAAAAAGGAAGGACGGAAGGACGAATGGAAGGAAGAATGGATGGAAGGAAGGAAGGAGAGAAGGAAGGAAGGAACAAAGAGAGAAAGAAAGAAAGAAAGAAAGAAAGAAAGAAAGAAAGAGAGAAAGAAAGAAAGAAAGAAAGAAGGAAGGAAGTGGTCACAAGTCCGTAGTTGGTAAGATGGCTCAGCAGGTAAGGGCATTTACAGCCAAGCCTGAAGATTACATCATTGGATCCCTGGGATCCACACGGGGGAGGAGAGAATCAACTCCCAGGGGTTGTCCTCTGACTTCCACCTGCCTGCCTTGCACATGAATGCCCAGCATGCATACACATACACAAATAAATGTAATTACAATAACACATTAAAAATTTTAAATTTCCAGGCGAGATAGAAAAGAATGCTGCTGGCAATTCAATTGTGAATAATTTGGACAGTTCCCCCTGGTGATTTAACGGAAATCATCAGGCTTTTGAGCAAGTGCCTCTGCCCACCGAACCATCATGCCAACCCCTAACGAGTTATTTTTAGTTTTCTATATCTGTAAGTGTCTGAGTATATGTGTGTACCTGCAGGGGCCAGAAAAAAACCCTTGGAGTTCTGGAGGCTGGAGTTAATAGAAACCACGAGTCTCCCGAGGGACCAAACGCCAATCCTCTGAAAGCTCAGACAGTGCCCTTAACCACACAACCACCTCTCCAGCCCCTTACGTGTTATTTAGTGATTAGAGAGGAAATACAAAAATGACATCTCAGCCAGGTGGTGGCGGCGCACACTTTTAATCCCAGCACTTGGGAGGCAGAGGACAGTGGATCTCTGAGTTCAAGGCCACTCTGGTCTACAGAGAGTGTTCCAGGACAGCCAGAGCTGTTATACAGAGAAACCCTGTCTCAAAAAATACCAAAAAAAAAAAAAAAAAAAAATCTAAAAAAATTTACATCTCAATATGAATGAAGGGTTTATCCTCCTTTCAGAACAAAAGCGCCAGGGGGTTCCTATCATGAAAGCCCTCCTTTCTACAGAAAACAACTCCCTCCACTCACGAGTGGGTGCAGTTGATGGGGCACGGCTGGCATATGCCCTCCTCATCCGGGTACTTCCAGATGGGCATGTAGGAGAGGTCTGGTTTCACGCCACTGGGGCAGCGAGCCACACAGAAGGGTGAGTCCTTGTAGTGGGCGCAGGCCTTACACTCATCAGCCTCCTGGATAGAGAGGAAGAGTTGAGTGGGGGGGAGGGGGAGGACCACCATACCTACACAGAAGGACCAAGCCCCGCGTCCCTGACTAACTAGCAACACTGCCTCCCCATCACTGAGGTAAACATCCCTGTTCATTACAAGGAAATGGAGGCACCCAGAGAGGGACGTGCCTTCTCCAAGGTGTGACAAGTGACAGCTATTATGTACAAAGTTTTCTCCGTGCTTGGGCGCTGTGCCAAATCCCTATTTAATTTCATTCTCACCACACCCCAACCGGGCAGGAACTATTACAACATCCTCCCTATAGAAGTGAAAACTGAGGTTGGAAACAGGACCTGGATTTGGTCCTCAGCACAGCCACATCCAAGGACACAGGCCTTCTTGGGAACTGAAGCCTCACCAGCATGAAGAAGTAACTGAGGGTCCACAGCCCAATGTGGGCAGCCTCTCCCCTCCCCACCCTCTGCTGTCCAGGTCTAGGCTGAGCCTTCTCTGGGAATATTTTACCCTGGAGCAACCTGCCAGTCCCCCCCCCCCCCCCCCCAGCACCTTACCGATCCAGTGCAGGTCTCTGTGTTGTTTTGAGGCTGACACTCGGGGTGACATGGCAGACAATGCTTGCCACTCACATACTCCCTAGGGAGCCTGCAAGAGAGGTGGGTGTAGTAAGGGGTCTGGGAGGAGCCCTGTGTTCCCCTCAAGTCATCCACTCTTCTGCCGCTCGTACCCCTTCCGAACTCGGCACTCCTCCACACACTCCTGGCCCCGAAGGAACTGGCTGCAGTTGACACACTGGGTGGGCCCTGGTCCCCAGCAGTGCCCGTTGGCACACAGTGGGTGGCAGGCTAAGCCCTCGAGACCTGCAGTGAGGAGAAAAGCAGCAGAGGTGTTCAGAGAGGCCCGGGTCTAAGCCGACAGGCTGTACTGTAAGCACGGCTCTGGGCTGAAGGGATAGGGATGGATGCTGGGACCTAGGGAAAGGAAGAATCCTGTGGTTCAAGAAAGAGGAAAGGGATGGGTGTTTGGGCAGCACGGAAGGACACAGCTGGAAGCCATTACACAAGGCCAAGCCATCGCAGGCAAGAGAAGAACAAGGCTCTAGCAGGCATAATGGCTCACGCCTTTAATCCCAGCACTCAGAAAGTAGAGGCAGGCGGATCTCTGTGAGCCTGAGGCCAGCCTGGCCAACAGAGTGAGTTCCAGGACAGCCAGGGCTACTTAGTGAGATCTTATCTCAAAACAACAACAAAAAAAAGGACTCTAAAAACAGGAGGCTTGCACAGGCCAGAGGCTACTGATACTCCTGTGCACTGGCCCACAGTGCTGGGCTTCCTGTCTTACCACATTCTTCCTCTGGCCGGTTCCCAGTGTGGAGCAGGGCCTGGTGGGGGTTCCGGAAGAGCTGGTCCCAAGGTACAGTGTGTACGAAGCAGAGCCGGGTGTTGCGGTGAATGAGCGCCAGTCCGCTGCCCAGCTCCCGCAGTGAGCGCAGCCCCAGCCAGCGGATTCCCAGGCCTTGCAGCGCCAATGAGTAGGCACCACTGTGGAAAGGAGGCTTCCAGTTGCAAGAAGGTACCTACTCTAGGCTCATTTTCTGCCACCAAAAGAGCCACTGTCACCCTCCTCCTGCCTCAGAACGCTCTGCAGACTCGTGTCAAAGCTCCGGTGGTGTCACTGGGGAGCAGGGTACTCATGCCTCCTCGGCCCCCTCTGCTCACACTTACTCATGGAGAATTCGTCCCCGGATGACTTGAAGGTTCTGGAAGACACTGAGGTCACGGAGGCTATCTGGCCATGCTGAAATGTATAGGTAACCTACAGGCAGAGTAGGGGGCTGGGTTACGCAGAAAGGTCCAGAACTCCTGCTCCCCCCTCCCCCAAAGCAGGACACAGAAAGACAGCCCACCTGTGATCTCCTCCAGGGTTTCAAACACTTGGAGTTGCTCAGGCTTCAGGGGGGCAATGCCGGAGGCAGGGTTCCTGGAAGGATCAGGAGGATGGAGGTCAGGAGCCCTAGTTGGCCTGAGACACCACTCCCCACCCTCACCGACACCTTCACTTAAAGCCCAATCAAGTGTGGGCTGTTCCCATCCTGAGACTCAAAGCCTAGGGTCCAAATCTGATAGCGCAACATCTGTGTCCTTTGAGCTAGAAGTCTCTCTTGCAGAAGTATGGCCAACAGAGACCCTGGCTTCAGCTGCTAGAGGCATCAACAGGCTGAGCGGTTTGTATGAGAGACATCTGAAAATGGCCCAAGCAGCCATGAGTGAGCAGGGTTCATAAAACCCTGATCTCTGCAGGCTCTGAAACACAGAGAGCGCTCAGGGTCTGTCGAGCCCTGTTCTAAGAGCATCCCAAACATTAACTCTTTCAGACTTTAGAACCACCTCACAGGTAGAGCTGTGATGTATGACGGTCCTCATCCTGCACACGAGGGCTGAGACATAGAAGAAGAAGCTAATGAGTAGGCCTCTGCCGTACAAGTGTGAGGACCTGAGTTCAATACCCAGAACCCACATAAAAATGCCCTTGTGTGAACGGCGAGCTTGCAACCCAACCCCAACATGGAAGTGGTAAAGACAATTCCTGGGATGCCCTGGCCAGTCGGCCTAGCCTGTTCTGGTGAGCTCCAGGCCAGTGAGGGGCCCTATTTTGAAAACCAAGGTGGATGGCTCCTAAGGAGTCACACCTGCGGCTGCCCTTCAGCCACACAGACGCACAGAGGAAAAGACAGTTCCACACTGATGTATAGACACAGACACACACACGGGGGGTAAGTTTCAAACCCAAGTCTGGACTCTGCTGCCTGTCTCTGCTGCCTCCTGTTCTATAACTATTATAAGAATGAGGCAGTCTGAGTGCTGAAGAGATGGCTCAGCGTTTAAAAGCACTAGCCGCTCTTCCAGAAGACCTGGGTTCAATTCCCAGCACCCACATGGCAGCTCACAACTGTCTGTAACTCCAGTTCCAGGGCTTCTGACCCCTCACACAGACACACATGCAAGCAAAACACCAATGCACATAAAATAAAAGTAACTTAAAAATAAAAAAAAAAATTAGGCAGGCTCAACAAAACTGTCGTGAACAACTCTCCAAAGCAAGGGTACACGGCAGCTTCAATAAGCCAGCCTCGCCAGCCGACACTGTCTCTCTGTGTCCACCAATCTCCAGAAGTCCTACAGGAACACACTGAACTTTAACATTGTCCCCTCTGGGATGGGAGCACTGGACTTCATCCGGATGGTTTGATTACCACGTATGACCATGTCTATGGATAACAAGTTGTTTATAAAAGTAACCTTCAGGGGCTGAAGAGATAGCTCAGAGGTTAAGAGCACTAGCTGCTCTTCCTGAGGTCCTGAGTTCAATTCCCAGCAACCACATGGTGGCTCAGAGTCATATGTAATGAGATCTGGTGCCTTCCTCTGGCATGCAGGTGTACATGCAAGCAGAACACTGTATACATAATAAATCTTTTTTTAAAAAAGTAACCTTCAGGGGCTGGAGAGACGGCTCAGTGGTTAAGAGCATTGCCTGCTCTTCCAAAGGTCCTGAGTTCAATTCCCAGCAACCACATGGTGGCTCACAACCATCTGTAATAAGGTCTGGTGCCCTCTTCTGGCCTGCAGGCATACACACAGACTATTGTATGCATAACAAATAAATAAATAAATATTTTTTAAAAAAAAGTAACCTTCAACGCCATGTCCCCAGCTCCCTGTGGTCCCCCACTTAGGGATTCCTCAAGATGCTGCTGCTACACCTGGGTCTTCAGGACCCCGCGTCTTCCCTGACGCCACCTCAGGCCACTGTGTACCCTTACCCATCAAAGCTCTCTGGCAAAAATGCCAGGCTCCCAAAGATCTTCTTGCAGCCCACGAACTCCTGGATATTGGCACTGGTGATGGCTCTTGCCCCTCGCAGGTGCTCCATGCCCAGACCATAGCACACTGAAGGAAAGGGTGGTGAGAAAGGGGCCATCTCAGCACCACATGGCAGACCAGAGACCTGTCCGCTATCCCCTCCTGAAGTGACAAGTCTCTTCCCTACGCTGGCAAGAGACACTCAGGAGGGTAGGCAGGGCAGCAGGAGAAAAGCACTGGGCATCCCCCCCAGGGGGGTGTCTAAGCAGTAGTGGGGTGGGCCAGGCTGGGATGGCAGTCAGGGGCTGCAGCTGGTACCTCGGGCACAGGGCTTGCTGCATTTTTCACACCGCTGTGTTCCATCCTCAGCCGTCACCTCTTGGTTATTCAGGGGACAGACCAGAGTGCAGGATCCCACTTCCGTAGAAAGGTAGTTGTCTGCACAGATTGGGAACGCAAATCCACGTCGCTCAGCCTCCCAGCCCACCGTGAGCAAGGCCTCCACGCCCAGGTCTAAGAGGAATACTACGAACCAATCCCTGAAGGCCCTCTCTGCACCTGACTCGGGACCACCATTTCCTCCTATTCCAAAAGTACTGTTATCTGCATTTTGCAAAAAGGGAAATCAAAGCCTGAAGTTATGCAAATCACCCCCATCTTTAGGCCACTAAGTAACAACAGAGCCAGGAAATCTTTCTTGTTTTTAAGCTGTGGTTACATGTAACCCAAACTGGCTTCAAACTCACTATGTAGCTGAGGATGATCCCTGACCCCACACCATCTCTACCTCCCAAGTGTTAGGATGACAGGTTTGGGCTACCCTATCCACCTAGGAACCAGGACTTGAACCCAACAACCTGGCTCCCCACCTTGTCCTCTCACCCTGTCCACAGGGAAATGCAGCCAGCACCGAAAGGCCCACTCTGCCTCCCACGAGAGGAAGGAAAGAGGGTACCCAGGCCCAAGCACAGTCCCTAAGTATCCATCAGTGCAGGGTAACTATCACCAAAGCCCTACTCTATACAGATGGTAGAACAAGACATACATTTAAAAGAGTATCTAGTACAGACTGAGCATTGCTCTAAAAGAGCCACAAATATTAACTCATTTGGACATTACATAATTATTAGGATGGGACTATTACTGCCCCTATTATACAGGCGAGGAAACTGAGGCACAGTAAGGGGAAAGTGGTTAAGACTATTAAATGATAGCAGACAGATTGCAAATCCTGCACTCTAGCTCCCAAGGCTGGGCTCTTTTGCTGCCACCTGCTATATAGCTGTTAAATAGGAGGCAAAAACCCAGGAGTGGCGGCACACACTTGTAATCCCAGCACTCGGCAGGGGCAAGGCAGGAGGATCGGAAGTTTAATGTCATTGGCTATGTGGTGAACTCAAGGCAAGGCCAGCCTGAGATACACAGGATCCTGATTTTAAAAGAGGCAGGGTTAGGAGCCAGGCATGGTGGCATGCACCTTTAATCCCAGCACTTGGGAGGCAGAGGCGGATGCGCGCTATGAGTTCAAGGCCAGCCTGGTCTACACAGCAAGTTCTAGGACAGCCAGGACTACAAGATAGATTCTGACTAGAACAAAACAAAACAAAACGAGAAAAAGCAAGGAAGGGCTAGAGACATGGCTCAGCAGCTCAGAGCACTGGCTGCTCTTACAGAGGACCCAGGTTCAGTTCTTAGCACCCACGTGGTAGCTCACAGCCATCAGGTCCAGAGGATTTGACTCCTTCCTCAGACTTTTACCTGCACATGATGCACAGACACGCACGCAGGCAAAACACTCACGCACATCAAACAAAAATAAATATAATGATTTTTAAGGAAAACAACGTGGCGGCTGGACTGGAGAGTCATGACCAGCCCTCCAACGGGCACCCGACACTCACAAAATGCTCCCATTTATACCAGCCATCTTCCCTAGCCAATGCATTAAAATGATGTTCTTCTACCAAGCACTCACAGGGACAGGTGGTCACACAGCTGGCACCAAAGGTGTAGCGACCCTCAGGGTTGGGCATGGACTCGAAGGTGTCTGTGTTGTAGGTGACCAGGGCTGGGCAGTGCAGTTCACAGATGCCACTATGGTTGAAGTGGAGGCAGGCCTGGCAGAGACAGGCCGCTGGTGGTCACTGGGATGTTGCAGCCTGGTGCGCCAATGGCAGTAGGGCAGTGCCAGGAAAGATGCCCACCCCTTGCGTCCTGGAGGATTGGCCCAAGGGGCACATACCAGGCAGTCAGAATGCTTGGGGCCCGTGCAGCCTGCAGCACACTGCTCATGGCAGCAGTCAGTGGGCAGCCGGCCCTTGCATCGGGCACAGCCACTGGTGCAGATGGTACCAGTCACTGTTGATGAGAAGACAGGATGGGTGCTGGGTGGGGTCTGGGCAGCAGACCCTCAACAGCATAGCATTGCCTTCTAGGAGACAGCTTATCCCGAATAAGTCACCCCACCACTCCCAGCTGTCCACCTGCCCCAGCCCCATCTCCAGATGCCAAGTCTCCCTCAGACTCACAGATCTGACAGTCCTCAGGGCTCTCACCCCAGCAGTGATTGTCATTACAGGCTGGGGCACAGGGTGGGCCTAAGGAAGGAATGGAAGGGACACAGTAAGGGGGGGAGGCAGTGAGGGGGGAGGGGGGAAGGGGGAGGAGGCAG
>NW_026067974.1:10235660-10369250 GCF_014885135.2 Alexandromys fortis | reverse complement strand
GGGGAGGAGGCTGTGAGGGGAGGAGGCAGTGAGGGGAGGAGGCAGTAAGGGGGATGCAATGAGGGGAGACAGTGAGAGGAGGAGGCAGTGAGGGGGAGGAGACAGTGAAGGGGAGGAGACAGTGAGAGGAGGAGACAGTGAGGGGGAGGAGACAGTGAAGGGGAGGAGACAGTGAGGGGGAGGAGACAGTGAGGGGGAGGAGACAGTGAGGGGGAGGCAGCAAGGGAAAGATTGGTAGGAGGAATATGTCAGCGGAGCCCAGGGGCAGATGCATAGTAAGGGGGAGGGGGGGGCAAAAGGGAAAGAGGTCTCAGCAGGTGGAGATCCTGCCTAAAGCGGGGAGACAGCAATAAGGACAGGAAAGGGGCATGGGTAGGGTGTTGGCTGAGATGGGGCTGTAGGTTAGGGATCTGGGTCAGGCGGGCTATCACAGGAGCAGGGCTTACAGGTCCGGGAGCGGTTGGTGTCTATATCTACAGGAGCCAGCTGGTTATTCTTGCGGAAGACATCCTTCCACAAAACAGTGTCCTGGTAGCAGAGCTGAGGGTTCCCTCGAATCAAAACTCCTCCCTTCAGGATCTCTGTGGGGAAGGTGGGGAAGTGGTCAGCTCCCTCCCGGCCTCCCTGGGGCCTCCTGCCTTCCCCAGTGAGCAGCCACACACAGGAACAACCCAGGACGAGGAAGAGGGGATCGGGTTGGCAGAGTGGTATGTTCACGTGGATGGGGGTCCCCGGCTGCCTTTTGC
The DNA here is from genome assembly GCF_014885135.2 of Alexandromys fortis. Classification (NCBI taxonomy): domain Eukaryota; kingdom Metazoa; phylum Chordata; class Mammalia; order Rodentia; family Cricetidae; genus Alexandromys; species Alexandromys fortis. The sequence continues at coordinate 10,368,504 of NW_026067974.1, read as the reverse complement.
CTCACCCCGCGCACACTGTGTGGGGATAAACAGAGAGGCTCCGAGGCAGGGGGATAGCTCAGTGGCAGAGCAAGCACTCAGCATGCACCAGAACAACAACAAAAAGTCCCTAAAGTCTGAAACCCCACTTTACCACCGACTGGCTGTGTAACCTTGAACAAGTCATAGCTCCTCTGCATGCCTCGAATTCTCATCTGTAGAGTGAGAAGGACGCTGGAGAAGGCGGGTGGTGGCATGCCTGTGATCCCAGCACTAGGGAGCTGAGGCAGGAGGACTGCTTGGGGCTATGTAGTGAGATCACGTCTCAAAACAACAAGACCAGAAAAACAAAATAAACATAACAGAAACAAACACACTCGGTGGGTTAGTAGCAGGACTTGCAGGATTGCAGCAGAACTGAACGGGGAGTCAGCATGCAAAACACCTGGTGCCCTGGGTGGGACAGGGTCAGGTCAGGGCTGCCACGTGCAGTTCCACGGATGGACTGTCTGTCCACTGCACACTTTGACACGGCCAAGACAAAGGGGTAAAAAAACAACAACAACAAAAAACCAACAAACAAACAAAAAACCAACAGCCTGTTCTCTAATAAATAAATCACGGATCTCCTGCAAGCTGCAACTTCCTGAAAAGGAGGGAATCAAACCTGGGGCCTTGCACATGCTAACCAAGCACTCTGCCACTGAGCCACCACACGGCCTTCTTTTTCTAATTGTCATAGGGGTGCAAAGAGAGGGAGGCTCTGCTGGCCTGCACACAGCTGGAGGTATCATATACAACCCCCACCGAGCCCCTCCTGAGCCAGAATGGCCCTAGTCAGCAAACAAGGCCCAAGAGGAGAAGCTTGCAATGGCGGCAAAGACACCTGTGAGACTTCGAAGCTGCAGCTCCCGCAGCCCTTCTTGGGCTCTGCTTGGGGCGGTGGTGACATTGTCCAGAGGGTCTCGGTTGTCTAGCACAGCCAGAGCATACTTGTCCTCAAAAAGCTGGGTCCCTCTCACGATGCGCAGTCTCTGCAGTGGGACGTGCGTCACCTGGTTATGAGCGATGAGCATGTATCCCTGAACTTCCTGGATGTCCTGGCGGGAAAGGCAGAGGATGGGGAAGGTAAGCGTGTCTGGGCTTGAGAAGTGCCTGCACCTCACAAGGCCTGAGGGCAACCCAGGGTCGGGGCTATGTCCTGCAAGGCCCCCTGGCCATGGAGTCTTGCCCCCTCAGGCCCTAGGATGATGGAGTCCTAGGCTACTCCCGACCTGGTCTCACCAGATCCGAGGCCTGAGGGACCAGGGCTGATAAGAATACAGGAACACTCCGGCAGCTGAAGCCAGCATCCCACCCTCTGCATATCTTTAGTTTCCATCTTTGACAGGTAGGGCCCGTGTAAGATGGCGTCTGTGATTTAACAGGCCATGTCTGTCCCTTGCAGTTGTCTCCAGGGCCTGTGGATACGATCTAAACTCCTCTCCCTCCTGCTATAACCTTCCCCCAGACATTTCTCTTGCATTCTTCACAAAGGTGGGCCCAGGAAATCTGCTCGTCTAATACAGAGATAGAGAAACTGAGGCCTGAGGCCTGGAGAGGTTAAAGGTCTAGACCACATTCACAGAACTGGACCTAGAACTATTCCTACATGAACAGTGAAGGGGAGAGCTGAAGCAGCCACTGCAGAGGGAGTCAACTGGGTTTACACAGGTATCAAAGGCATTCCTATTTGAGGAACCACAAGAGAGGACACAGAGGGAAAGGGTATGCCCTTCCTCACACAGCTCGAATCAGGGGGCTCAGCAGGACCCGGTCTCACCTGCAGGAATGAGAGGCTGGCATTGGCGGGCAAGTAGGTAAGCTCCAGGTTACCCTGGACCACCTGGCAGCCCTGGTAGAGGTGGCGGAGCATGTCCAGGTGGGTCTCCGGGCTGGCAGGGAGCCGCAGCTTCATGTCCGTGCCGGTGCACACTGGTGAAGGGGAGGATGTGGGTCAGGACACAGCTCATGACCTTCTCCAATCTAGTCGCCTCCTCCACACTCACTCCCTGGAGTCATGTCACCTCAGACAGGGAGAAAGCATGGCTGACGGCCTTTCCGGATGCCCATGCCCCTGCATCCACACGGTCTAGAGCAGAAGAATGCTCTCGTGTTTGGGAAGAAGTTGGCAAACGGGGGGAAGGCCCCCTTCTTAGCTGGGCCACCTTGTGCATTCAGTGGGGCCCCAATGTGTCAGCCCTTTAGGGCTTACCAACCATACAGGGTTTCGGCAGGCAAAGAAAGCCTCCCTTTGTCCCAGAACTGAGGGTGAAAAATCCCCGAAGAGAGGCGATGATGAATCAGACCCCTCTGGATACCCCCGTCGGCCTCCCAGGCAAATAAACTCAGGGCACCCTCCTTCTGCCATTCCAACACACCCACATGTCAACTCCTTGCTCAGGACATCCGCCCCCACAGGACTACCCAAAACATGGGCCAGGAAGATTGGCTGGAGTCACTGCTGGGACATGAGGGGAGTCAGGGGCCTGGCCATCATTGCAGGGCTCCCTGGAACACACCCACATGGAGAAGAAACGCCTAGAACACCAGCTAGGGGCCGCGGCTGCCGATCCTGACCAGGGAGAGGCACAGTCTGCAGGTTTCTACACCAGCTCCCTCACCCTCCTGGGGCAAGACTCCAGAAGCAGCTGGCAGGAGCTATGCCACGAAACTCCTGCCACAAGGGCACTATGTCAACGCTGCGTACCTGCCCGATGCCAACTATCAACTTGGGGTCCCAAGATGCACTGCCATCCCCTTGCCTGCCTGACCCCCAGGCTGGTTTCCTAGAGACCAGATATTCCCATTAAAGTCCCCAAACAGGAGAAGCTGCCCCCCCCCCCATCTAGGGGGCTCCAGGTAGCAGCTGGCACTGAGCCTACCAGCAGGGAAGAGATTAAAGTGCCCAGTTGAACTTGTTTTTCTGCTCGGGTGAGAAGATGAATCACCGGAGCATCTTGCCCAGGAGGTTGGGGGGAAGGCGGGTGGAGGTGTTGCCGTCACATACACAGGCCCACGGGTGCCCGAGCTGCTGAGAATCCCTATGGGTTACGGCTCCGCCTTCCAGCGACTGTGTGCAGATTCAAGAGACAGTACAATGACCAGCTTCGGGATCAGACTTCAGGAGCCCTGCTGTACCAGCTACATGGAAACTAAAGCCAAATCCTAGTTATCCTCCCGCCTCCGGATCTGGGGAGGGCTTGGGGGCAAGTTCCTGGGCTCCCAGGCTGCCTTCAATGGCCTCAAACTGAAGGCCTTCTAGTAACATTGACAGAGGCCTCTTCTTGCCCCTCTAGGCAGACAGGGAAGGGAGCAAGGAGGGCGGAGGGGAAGGAACAGAAATAGAAATCAAAGGCTCATCTCCTGGATAGAGGGGAGACAGCCAGGCCTGCCCACCCCATACCGCACCCACTAGCACCCTATCCTCTCTCTTTTCGCTCACCCCCCCCCCACCGAGTCTCCCAAAAGAAACAGGGGCAAGGGGTGGTAGCTGGGCCCAAAATAACGCCCTGCTGCCAGGACCTCCCCCAGCATCGCAGCTTCAGCTGCTTCCAGGCACAGCTGTCTCTAGGCCCAGATCCCAGGTCCAGCCTCACTGGGGACAGGATGGCAGAGCTGGAGTAGGGGCCCAGCCCCTGAGGCAGTTTACCCCCTCCGGCCCTCTGCGGCCTCATCTCCTAGGGGAAGGGACACCAGCTGTGGCAGCCAAGCAAAAGGAGAGCAACAATAGCAGTCACCATGGTAACCGAACTGAGTGCCTACTGTATACATCAGATTCGGAGGCTTACAAAGAAGGAAACTGATCCTCCCAGGATCCTAAAACAGGCTCAGCAGTAAATCACTTGCAGAGCGTGTACAAGGCCGGAGTCCCAATGCCAGCACCGCAACGCCCAAAAAACAAACCAACCAACCAAACCAAAACAACAGCAAAACCAGCAACCAAGCAAGGCAGGTGAGATCTGAATCCAAGTCTGCCTCAGATCCCCTGTTCCCTCCATGAAACTTCAGCGCACACACAAATAACAATGCCACACCCCCCACAAGCATAAAAACACACTAATTCTCCAGTGTGACCAATAAACACACAGGCTCAGGCAGGGCAGGGTGGCTGGGCCAGGCAGAAGGTCAGAAAGACTGGCAGCCACACCCACTAGCCAGTTTGTTTATCTGATTTGTGGTCGGTTTGAGTAAGAGTCTTAAAGTGTTCGCAGACAGGTGGGAAAATTGGTACCCTGAGACCTCCTCCAGGGGAGCTGAGAGCTGCCAGCTGACCCCACACCCAAGCACCACGCTGACAGCCAGCCAGGAAAGCCTCTGGATCCTTCCCAAGTCTCTGCTTCCCTCCCACTCCCCACTCTGTACCAGACTCACCCCATGGGCTCTGACCACAGTCCCCATAACCATCCTGGCCCATGAATTTCAGGGTGGGGCAAAAGGCTCTAATTCTACACAGGGATGCTCTCTGCCTCCAAGACAGAAGCCCCATCTTCCCACTCTTGGAGACGAAAGTAGTATAAAGCAAGACCATCCCAGAGCAAAGCCGGGGCTCACAGTGACAGCTGGACAAGTATCTACTGAATGAATGAATGAATGTGTGTGAATGAATGAGTGAGCGTGTGAATGACATCTAGTCAAGAGCCTCCAAACTGAAAAGGAGAAGTAACCATCCCTCTGCTCAGAGCTGGCCATGGTCCTTCAGGTCCCTCCTGCTGAACACTGGTAATCAAGGTTTAGCCCCCATTTAGGGCTCCTCAGGTGGGCTCCTGTCTCCCAGCTGGTCCTCAACTCCATTGTGGTCTGTCTTCCTTCTTCATTTGTAGTGTGGAGGACAGAGCCCAGGACCTCCGGCATGGGGGCGCCCCCAGCTGCTATCTCGCTCACAATATGAAAGCCAACACTTCCCTTGGTCTTCATAAACACTGCCAGGAAACTACCTACATCCCCAAAGCTCCCCAACCAGGCCAGAGGCCAGAGCTCTCTCAAATGACGCCAGGACTCGCTTGCCACACACACCTGCTCTCTGACGCGGGTGGCAGAGCAGAGCTAGACTCAGGTTCTTTTGTCCAGAACCCTAGCTCAGCTCCTCTTGGGCCACAGGGAGCATATGCTTAGCCCTCCGGGGCAGCAGCTAAATCAGACTCGGATCTCTAAAGCCAACAGTGACTGCGACATAGTTGGCCCCTCTGTGAATATTTACTGACCTCAACAAGTGGCAACAACTCTTCCTCCCTTCAGAGGGCCCTGAGAGTTAAGGGGGAGGAAGGGAGAAGCACTCTGTAAACACAAGCAAGCTCTGTAAACAGTCCGCAGCAACCCAAACACAGGTTTTAAGGATTCACCTACCACCACTGCGGACAATACAGGCCCCCTTCACATCCTCTGCCTGATTGGTGACCTAGCAAATAACAGAACTGTCACTCCAAGAGACCAGGAGAGCTGTCCACCGGTTGGGGACAGGAAAGGGGTTCTCCTCCCTTGATCGTTCATTCGCCCACCTTCCCAGGGCCTTCCTCTGCCTTCCAGCCCAACCTCCATTAGCTCCTCATGTTTCCCCTTGATCTGCCTACATTCCCATGGGCCTGTGGATCCCAGTGGTCTGGACACCTTCCTGCCCTCCGTCCCTTGCACTGCTGAGGGCCCAAGAGAAAGGCTAGCATGGGCTGGCCAGGAAGGGAGCTAATTCTGCACCAGGAAGGCATCTCAGGCCCCCATCTCAGGGCACCTTTTCCAGCCTGGGTTAGGGGCTGGGAAAGCCACACTGAGTAATAGCCCTTCTTCCCTGTGTGACTGCCTGACGGCCCCAAGGTCCATTTCACCCATTCCTGGTGGATGACAGAACTATGACCACCTCTTAAAAGCCTCTGATAAGCCTTTTCCTTTCTCTGAGGTTCGTTTTTTTTTTCATCTGTCCACCCACTTCCCAGGACAGTGCAGAGAGGGGACAAAGCCATCTACGGAAAAGGACCTGCCATGTAGGAGCGAGCAAACAGAGGTTTTTACAAGGCGAGAGGCAGGCATAGGGCAGTAGCTGGAAATAAGGAGAACAGAGAAAGCCCTTCCATTTCACTTTGAAATGCAATACATGTTCTTCTTTTTCTTGTTGGGGTTTATTTTCTTTGATGTAGTAGGAGTGCTTTGCCTGCCCTCATGTGTACACTACACACATGCCTGGTACCTGTGGGGGTCAATATTGGGCATCAGGTCTACAAAACTGGAGTGAGGAGGCTGTGAGCCACCATGGGTGCTGGGAACGGAGCCCATGTCCTCTGCAAGAAGAATCTACTTAGTCTCCTAGAGCAAAAGGAGGGAAGGGTTTGGAGAGAACCACACTAGAACTGAAATATGAACGAGCCCTGCAAGGTTAAAGACGTGTGTTCACTGCACGCCACGAAGCCTAGGGCCCTAAGGATCCCAACAACATCTTGACCCTCGGGCTCTCCCCAGATCTCCTTTCCCTACATACCTGCCCCCCACCAGTTCTGAGGTATAATCTGGAGCTAGGGGCAGCTGGATGGCGTTCTGCCTTTTTAATCATTCCTGGCAAGACAAACTGTCTTGTCCCTCTTCACCCAGCAGCCCCACCCCCACCCCATCCGGAGAACTGACCCCTCAGGTTCCCACTCTACAGTGCAAGGCCTCTCACTCCTGGCCAACTCCTCTCCCAGACTCAGGGGAAGGGCCTGGTCTCAGTTTTCTCAACAGAAAGTCCAAGGTAAGGATGCCCTCCTGAGAAACTGAAAGGAACCCTCATCCTTGGTCCTCAGCCAGGCAAGGGGCATCTCCCACTGTTTACAGCAGATATAGCCTACTACCTTGAGGGAGGAGGAGTTCCTGGAGAGGGCAGAGTTCATCTCGTGTCCCCAAGTCAGCAGAGAGGTTGCTGTTTGGCAACACAAAGCCCGACACACAAACATAGGACCATCATAAGCACCTCGGACATACAGAGGTACCCCACAGAAAGCACAGCAGTGGGGACTCTGGGGGACACACAGATGACACCCCAGCAATCTCCAGGCTCTCAGGCCTCTGGAGAACATCCATTGCTCCAAGAACCTGCTTTCTGTGTCTTCCTACAGCCTACTGAATCAGGAAGCTTGGTGCTCCCACTGTTCCAGGTAGATTCGTATTATGGTTTCAAGTATGTAACTGGGAGTCACACTGCCTAGGGTCCACCCCTTATTCGGTGACACTTCAGCTCTCCAGCCCGGGTTCTCACCCCGGCACAATGAGAAGCCTGCTAGTATTTCTACTGTGGAGTTGTTCTTAGGACTGAAGAAGGAATGCATGCAAACCACCCACTCACCGGGCCTGGCAGAGCAGACACACAGGGAGTGTATATATCAGCTTTTACGCTTCTGGTAGAAATGGACATACGGGTTAGTATATACCCTGCTGGGTCACCCTCCCAGCCCCCAGCACGAAGACAAGAGGCAAGAGAGCAACCCAGTCCTCGGTCTCTAGCTGACCTTACTTCTTTTCCATGCCTTCCCCTCAAATGCCCAGGAACCCTACACATTTTACTAAATGAAAAAACGGGGAACACACAACCACCCTTCAAGATCCGAGCTTTCCCAGAGTCCTAAAGCACACAGTTCTTGAAGAGGCTCTAAGGAAATCTGTTCAAAACAGAACTGTGGGGCGTGCAGCCCAGTGGTAGAGCTCTTACACGCGGAGACCGGGGGATGACAGTGCGGTAGGGGGTGTTCCATCCCCAGCACAGAAAAAAAAAAAACGAAAAAAGAAAAAAAAAAACTTGTTCAAAACAAATGCCTCACCCCCCTCCCGTCCCCCTCAAACCCAGACACCATCGAGAAGCAACTCAACTGGGGACCCGCCACTGGGTCCTCCCTGCTCAACTGGACAGGCTACTTTCCCCACCGCGCCCCCCTCCTCCACCGCGACCCCGCAGGAAGCTGGAGTAACTTACTAAACCCAAAGAGCCGGAGGGGGTGGGGAGGGGGAGGGGCAGGGCAGAGGGGACCCCCCGAAGGCATCTTGCCCAGTCCAGTCCGGAGGCGGAGGCTGCCAACTGGAAGAGCTTTGAGAAAGCGTGAGGGGGCTCGGAAGGGGGGAAACGCGCACGCACGCACAGCGCTCCGCACACCCTCCGGAGGAAAACTTTCAGACCAGTTTCAGAGAACTTTCCCCGAGAAGTTCCCGGAGCCTCTCTGAGCCCGGGAAGCTCCGGTGTGGTCAGCGGAGGCCGGTCCTGATCTCCAGTGTGGTCCTCCGAGTGACTGCCCCATCTCCAGCTGCTCTGATCCCCCTCCGGTCCGCGGCGCCGGCAGCCGGGATCGCCCCATCGCCCCGGACCGCCCGGCTGTAGGCGCTCACGGGGCCCCGAGGTCCCGGCCGCCCGTGGGGCCCCGTGGGCACAGCCGCAGCGGGCCGCGCCCTCCCCATGCCAGACCCACCTTGGGTGCCCGCGGCTCCGGGGGGCAGGAGGGCAAGGAGGAACCCCCAGCGACACCAGGCCGCCAGCTCCATGGTGTTCACTGCGGCTCCGGCCCCATGGCTCAGGCTGGACCAGGCTGCGAGTGCGGGGCGCGGCGAGGGCAGGCACAGGCGAGGCGCCGGAAGGGGCCGCCGGGGAAGGGGCGCTCCTGGGCTCTGGGTTCCCAGCGGCGGGCAATCTCAGTTCCACAACTTCACGCCGCACTTCCTCGAGCAGCCCTCCTCCTCCTCCACCTCCTCCGCCGCCCGTGATTGGGAGCCGCGCGCTCCCGGCTCGCCCCCCCACCCCTCCAACTGCATTCCAGCAAGGCTGGGAGTGGCTGCTCCCAGCTTCACTTTCTCCCTCCCGGCGCAGGCCTGGGTGCGTCGCGCCCTGCGCCCCGACGCCTGGCTAGCTCTCACCCATTTCTTAAAAGCAGAACACCCCTTTACCCCTCTTTGTTGTCTCGGGTTTTATCTTGAACGTTCCTGGGACGTTTGCATCAGACCCCATCACATTCTTAATATCAAATAGTGGGTCTGCCGCCACATCCTCAGGTAAAATCGACAGTCTGGGAAGAAGATGTGTTATGTCTAACTGGCGACTTCCAGGACGCTCTGGGATATCAATTCCATCCTTTTAGGTATCTCCAGCCTGATCTTAGAGGGACCCACTGAACTAGGAGGAGACAGCCACATCGAGGGACCTCTGTTCATCCTTGGAAGAACAGCTTCCCCTATGTCCTTCTTAACTTTTTATTTTTTAAGATTTATTTTTATTTCAATTTATGCATGTTCACGTGTGTTTGTGTTTGTGAGGTCGGGGAATCCTATAAGTGCAGTTGTCCACAGAGGTCAGAAGGGGGCGTGGGAATCCCCTGAAGCTGGAGTTACAGGCCGTGGTGTGCAGCCCACCTAGGCGCTGGGACCTAAACTTGGGTCCTCTCCAAGAGCTGCACACGCTCTTAACTGCTCAGCCTTCTCTCCAGACCCCATCCCTGTTTCCTTATAAGTTCACCCAGGACGTAGTTCGTCCAGTGTCTCCTCTGTCCCTGTTCCTTTCCCCTCCCAGTTTACCCCTGAAGTACTTAGCCACCACCCGCCTGGTGACAGTTGGGAAGGGGAAAGAAAGGCCTGCCTTTTGTTAGAAATTCCAAGAACACCCCGCAGGAGGCATGTTTACCCTAACAAATTACCCGTTGTTTATCTGAAATTCAAATTGAACTCACATACCTAACTTTTTATTTGCTAAATCTGGGGATGTTAGTTGGACTGAATGGTCCAGTCAAGAACACACCTGTGTTGGTCAAGAGGCAGTCGGAAGCCTTTGTTGGGTATGAGAAACCAAAGACACTGGCCTCTAGTAACACTGTCCAACGCAGGTACTTCCACACTAGGGGCCAGGGGACGTGGGACACTGGGGTTGAGGTAACAGGAGTTCAGCTATTCACTCGGGTCACGGACTAGCTGTGTGACCTTGGGCAAGTGACCACAGTCTCTAGGTCTTGATCTAGCATACTGAGCTAAGGGCTAAAGGAGAAAACATCCTAGAAGCCCTCAGCAGTGCAGTGTGTAACGCAAAATGATAACTGCTCAAGACACAGCCCCAGATCATCAGTTCTGGGGCTGACGCAATGCTTGTTGGGATCCATCTGAAGTACGAAGTTATTAGATCAAAATGAGGCACATGTATGAGAACGAAGGACCTGAAACTAACCCTTCTTACAGAGGTAGACCCGCATGCCCGAGACAAAGGAGTGGTTTGGTTTGGTTTTGCTTGAGAAGGATCTTATTCTGTAGACTAGCCTGGAACTCAGTGTGTAGAGGAGGCCGGCCTTGAACCTGTAGTGACATCTCCTGCATCTCCTGAGTGCCCGCTGACAGGTGCACACTATCACATGCCTGGTTTTTCTTTAAGTAGAAACAGGAAGGTGAGATCTGTGGCTTGGTGATATCGTATGCACCTAGCATGAACGAGGGGTGCTGTGGGCATGAGGAGAAAAGGAGAAAGGAAACTGAAGAGAGAGAAGAAGCCTGCGCATCACATGTAGCAAGAATCCCGTGGTTTTGTCTACAAATGAGGGGTCGGCGTCAGATGATTAACTCTTAGAATCATTATCAGGAATGTCCAAGAAATACTGACTTGGAATGTGACCCAGCAGCCCCTAAAATAGCTGTCCCTATATTCAACTAGGTAGGGTGGCTCCCAAGTTGGCAAACTGAGGCAGGAGGATTGGGGGGGTTTGAGGCCCAAAGTTTTAATCACAAAATGAAATACATAGGCACTCTTCCCTATTTGAGGGTTATGGAAACCAAGGATCAAAACAGATTAAGAAGTTTGTCTAGGGCATTTTAGGGTAATGGGGATAGTCACGCCACAGCAAAACCAAGTCCTTACCCTGGGCCCATCCTCCAGCCCAGGACCTAATCTGTGTGTTCCTCAGCTCTTCTGGGAGATGATACACTGGCCTGATCCTGAGGGCCATTGGGGGCTGTGCACTGGCATGCTAAGACCATTAAAGTCAGACTAAAGGTCCCTTCTCCTCCAGCCCTGTCCCTCCTGTCCTCTTGAGTTAGAACAGCTGAGAGAGCTGCTGCTGAAGCCTCCGCTATTGGACCCCAACTCCCAATCACTCTGCAGCTATAGTCCTCCTCTCGGGAGTCCCTGAGGGCCCAGGTACTGTATCACTATTCTTCGTTTTGCAGACAAGGCACCTTGAGATTCGAAGAGGTAAAAGCAACTTCCCAAGGTCACACAGCTGGTCTGGGAACTGAGCCACAGAAGCACAGGCTTTGGCATTATCTTCCAGCCAGGGGCCCAGAAGCCGTCTCTCTCCTTAGATTGCTGTAGGGAAGCAGAAGTGGCTCCTCCATCTGCCACCAGGGTTCCTCCATCTGCAAAAAATACCTCCTCCCCTCTTCCTCCTTCCTGCAACCTAGTCCACACTCTGGGCATCCCAGACCCCAGCACTTGCAGACAATGCTCAGCCCTAGTGGGCAGCAGGGAGGGCGGGGCCTGGGGGGAGGGAGGAGGAGGAGCTGGGGTCAGAACTCACGCCCTGGGGAGGAGGCTCCAGAGGGCTGAGCCTCCCCAAGAGAAAGAGTGCTTTGAGAGACTGGAAGGAAAGGAAAAACCTTCTCGGGTGTTTGACAAGAGGAGAGGAAGGGGGGCAGGGTGGGCGATGCCGATTTGATTCTCTGCTCAACTGTGGCTTTAGCAAGGCCTGGCAGGGAAGCCAAGGAAAGAGGATGTCTGGGGACAAAGACTGAAGGGGGAGGCTGGGGAGAAGGGGGTGGGAGTTTGTGAGACAAGCCCAGTGAGGGAACTTCCAAGACAGACAGGGAAGAAGAGCTGCCCTAGGACAGAGGGCCCTGTGCTCCCGCCCAGAAATAAGGTGTCTGAGATTCACCTGAGAACATCCTGGCAACAGAAAAGAGGCTAGGGGGGTGGGGGTGGGGGGGATCGCCATCATCGAAGGGGCAGGGAGGGGCTCTGGGCGCTGGAGGTGACCTCTAAGGATCACCAAGCCAGGGTCTGAAACCAGTGGCCTGTGAAGTGCTGGTCAATCATTGACCAGCCTGGGGGGCACAAAAGGTGTGTGTGTGTGTGTGTGTGTGTGTGTGTGTGTGTGCAAGCTCCTCCCCTCTGCTTACCTCACCAGCCAGCCCTCAGGTCAGAGCCTTGAAAACAAACAGAGAAAGGGAGGGGACAGTCTGGTCCACAGTCCGAGGTCCATGCAGCTATCTAGGGCCTACTATAGAGCCTTGAGACTGGGGTGCAGCTTTCAAGGGAAGTGTCTGTGTGGATTAGTTACTTGGAAGGAGTCCCCCAGGTAGGCACAAGGCCTGTCTAGTGCAAAGGAGAATAATTCAGAAGCTTCTAATAGGAAAAATATTTCTTCCTAAAGATGGCCTTTTGTAGCTGGGAGTTGAAGGCACCAGGCAAAGACAGGTGGATCTCTGTGAGTTCGAGCCCAGCATGGTCTACAGAGTGAGTTCCAGAACAGTCAGTAGGACAATACTGAGAAACCTTATCTAGGAAAAAAAAATTGGTCCTTTTGTTGTTGTTTTTTCAAGACAAGAATCTCACTGTGCAGCCCTGTCCTGGAACTCTGTAGACCAGGCTGGCCTTGAACTCAGAGCCACCCACCAGCCTCTGCCTCCTACGTACTGAGATTAAAGGTGTGTGTGATATTACAACCAGCAAGGTGGCCTTTTCTGAATAGGGTAGTCTAACCACTGGGATGGAACCTTAACCCAGACTTGGCCCCAGTCTCAAGGACAGTGCCTGATTTCTAGCTGGACTGACCCTGGGCCTGCTGGGACCTCCTTAGCCCCCCCTCACCTACATTCAGGAATGCGGGCCCACGGTCCAGGAATTTCTCTTATCTCTCAAAGCTGCTTTAGAACAAAAATGAACCCCTGACTGTAAGACGGTGCCTAAAAAAAACCATCAAGCCAGGATTTTATGCACGTATTAGGTGGCGTGTAGAACAGCCATCCTGGCCCGTGTATGCAAGGCTGTGTGGGCGCTGGTCTCCCCTCAGGGCAGTTTGCGTGATTTCACCTGCATCCTTAGCCCATTTAGAGCCCTCCTCAGTCATCTAGCGTGTGGTCTTGAGCGAGGCCTTGTTCACAGCTGGAATATGAGGACCTTGCATAGAATCTTCCAGATCCTTCCTCTGCTTCTGTGTCTGTGGACTTGGATATGTCATCCAATCTGGTCTTGACCTCCTAGACTTGCCGGCAACTGCAACCACATTTGGCTTCTCATTGGTGTTTCAGGATTTGGCATGAAGATGATGACACCCTTAAGCTCCCATGCTTGTCTCCTAAGAGCCCCACAGAGGCATTCCCCTCTCAGATTCAGGATTCCTTGTTTCATGATCTGTGGGTGGTGGCCCCTACTCCACCCTGCCTTTTAGTTCTTTGAGGACCCAAATTCACCTCCCAGCCACTAGAGTGCAGAACACTGGGGTATGAATGGGGCTTTGGAAAGAGAAGGCTAGGAAGTTTCCAGAGCATATGGCAATCCTGAAGTCCTGCTTTGGTGTTCTAGTTTCAGACTGCTGTCTGAACCCCTTGCTGTGGCTTCTCTTTGTTTTTTGTTTTGTTTATTTTGTTGTTTTATTATTTTTTATTTTATGAGCATGGATGTTCCACCTGCACCTGTGTCTATGCCCCATGCTTGTGCCTGGTATCTATGAACAGGCCAGAGAGGTCCTCAGATATCCTGGGGCTGGAGTTAGAAGTGGTTGTGAGCTGCTGTGTGGGTGCTGGGAGTCGAAACCAGGTCCTCTAGAAGAGTAGCCAGAGCTCTTAACCTCTGAGCTACCTCTCCAGTTCCTGTGGCTTCTCTTTCTTTGCCCTTTAGGTCCATTCATTTTCCCCTTCCTTCAGTTCTGAGGATTGAACCCAGGGCCTCTCACATGGCAGTCAGACACCACCACAGAGCAGTAGCCTCTCTCTGTTTTTATCCAGAGACAGATCTCATAAAATTATCTAGGGTAGCCTTGCCCTCACTCTGGGGCCTGGGCAGACCTTGAATATATGATTCTCCTGCCTCAGGCTCCAGAGTAGCTGGGATCTGTCTTAAGTTAAAACCGGGGCACAATTTCCTGTATGGGTGAATGTTGGGTGGGAAATGATTAGGTGCTGTAATAGCGACCTAGCTGGGAGGGGAGAGGAGGGTAGGGGAGAGCAGGGGTGGGCAGGTGGGAGGGCAGGGGTGGGCAGATAGAGATGCCTACTTTTGGGGTGGCATAGAGAACACCTTTTGAGGGGGTGGGGTGGAAACCTGTCTGACCAAAAAGAAGCAACCCTGTGCAACTCCTAGGGGACAGATAGCTGTAGACTGAGGAACAGGAGCGCAAAGGCTTCAGGGGCAAGAGCGAGTTTAGCCTCAGAAAGGCCGTGAGGCTGCGGAGGAGACTGAAAGGTAGCATAGACTGAGATGATGACAACCAGAGTTGGGCTTTGAGGTTTTGTGGGTCTGGTGAGGGCTTCAGGCAGTGGGAAGCCCTGGAGCAAACCCTCCATCTGATTTCTGCTTCAGAACAACTATTTGGCTAAGGATTGTAGGAGCCAGGAGGCTGGTAATAGGGCCCAGAGGAGCAAAGACGACAAGGGCTTAGATCTACTGGTGATGGAGGGAAAGTTGCCAGGGTAAAAAGGAATTGAAATCTTGTTTTGTTTGGAGACAAGGTTTCTTTGTGTAGCCCTGGCTGTCCCGGAACTTTCTCTGTAGACCAGGCTGGCCCAGAACTCACAGAGATCCGCCTTCCTCTGCCTCCTGAGTGCTGGGATTAAAGGCATGTACCACCACTGCCCGACTTAATTTTGGTTTTTGAGATAGTTTCCCTATGTAGCTGTGGCTGGCCTAGAACTCATTATGTAAACTAGATTGGCTTTGAACACACTTTTGCCCTCCTTGAACCCCCACGCCTGGCCAGATAGTCTTGTTAAAGTAACGAACATAATAGCTGCTGTTCTTTCTCTTCCACTTGAGCAATGTACACGCAGAGGTGTGCACATGTGCATTTTGCAGTTTTTACTTAGTGAACTCATTGTGAAGACTGTCTTGCATGTCGGTCCATGCCGCCTATAGCCCATTGCTACAAATCTGTAGTTCGCATTCCATTCTCAAGATCACCTCAGTTGATGAAATTGTCTACTGACAGATATTCAGTCCTCCCCCCCTCCCCCTTTTGAGACAGGATCTTGCTATGTAGCTCTGGCTGACTGGTCTGGAATCTGCCGTGTAGACTAGGCTGGTCTTGAATTTACAGAGATCTGCCTGCCTCCACCTCCCTCCAGGGGTACCACCACACCTAGCCTTCCACCTTCCACTTGGGTGGGTATTCGTAGGAGCGGAAACGCTTGGTCAGACAGGGTGTGCATTCCAATCAAATTATTCTACAGAGCGGTCGCACAGCACGCTATTAGCGGAGCAGCGCGGTTATCTTAGTGTTTTGTTTGACGCGCCTTCATTCATCTCCCTTCTCTGAGCACCATGCTTTGCTCTCTGAGCACCACGCTTTGCTCGACACTGTTTCCACAGCCTTGGGCATTATAAATAAGGGTCCTTACTGTGGGCCGTTTCCCAGGGTTTGCTCTACGAATACAGCCAGCTTGCCTCGAGCCCTTGTCACACTCTACAGTTTCCCTGACTTTCTCCTCCCTAGACTCAGAGCAGAGTCTTTTCGAGGGCAGAGGGTGAAGGCAGAGGGCGTGCTGAGGATTGAACACAGGAACCACTGTGTCCTGCAGGGATTGGTCCTGGAAACCTGACTGGGGTATGAGGGACCAAGGAAAGGACAGGCACTCAGACACACTACGGAAAAGCTGGGATCAGATGGGCTGTGCTTGCTCTGGTGGTGGTTGTGCACCACAACCACAGGAAGCTCCGCGTGTCTGTTCTGCAGTGCAGGAGAGGCCTCGGTAGGGAGCAGTCCCAGGCTGCAGGCTTCTGCAGTTGCTAGTTTTTGCACACACTGCTCAGTCATTTGTAAACGCTAGTATTTCGACTGGAGAAAGGCTTGGCCATCCTTCTGAGGCTTGTGGAAAGGAAGGGTCTGCCACTTCCCATGGGTCTGAGGCGTTGTTGTGCCCGGTCAACCCTACAGGTTTCCTCAGAACTCTGCTCCTTACATATTCACTCAGCCTCGGGGCTTACTCTGCTCCCCACAAGGAGCCTCTTCATCTTTTTCTCCCTTCACTGGTGCAATGGTGGCCATACTGTAGGGCTCAATAAACCCAAACTGAATGAGAGAGAGGTGAATTTCAGTCTGTGGCTCACACAGAAAACCAAGGATGAGTTTGAAAGCAGGCTACGCGAACAGAAGGCCATATGAAAGGGACTCCAGGCTGAAAACCCGAGAAAGGGGACACCAGGTTACCAAGGAAAATGTCCCAGGGGACAAAACGCTGCCAACAGACAAAAATCCCAGGGAGAGATGACTCAGAGGGTAAAGCTGCCAAGACTGACCAGCTGAGTCAACTGACCTGGGACCAAACCTGGTTGAGGAAGGGAAATCCTACATGTTACCCTCTGACCTCAGCATACCATGGGATGTGCACTCATTCCCCCGCCCCCATGCAAATAAAGAAAGTATTTTAAAAAATTAAAGAGAAAATAACAACAAAGTCACTCATAGATCTAAGTTGCTTTCTTTCATGATTCATAAATAGACTGTCTCCATTCCATAAACAGAGCACAGGCTCACGCTGGTAGCAGAATAGTGGGTCTTGTAAAGAGGAAACAGGGAAACAGAACAAAAGGGAGAACACTGACTGTAAAGTGGGCACCAGGAAACAGAACCAGAGAAAATGAGCATCAGATCGCTTTTCTTAGTCCTAGGATTGAACCCAGGGTCTTGGTCACACTAAGCAAGCAGCTGTGATTCCCCTACACCCAAGGTCACTTCTGCTTCCTTTCGTAAGGATCAAAGCAGAGAGTTCTTTACTGCGTTGACTCAAGCAGACCAGGACCCTCCGTTATAGTGGCAGCTGGTCTACTTTGGGGTCTATCTGCTTCTCTAAATACTCAGCTTGATGTTGCAGCATTTAGCATGAGTACTCCATGTTGCCTTGCTCTGGTTTCTCAGAGCCTTATACAGGTGCTCAGTCCAAACAACGGCCTTCCACCTGTATAAAGACCACAAGTCTCCACTGGAACTATTTTTTTCTGCCAGCCACACAGGCATAGGTGTTTAGGGTCCTGCAAAAATCTGGGGAACCAAGCAAATGTCCACTGAGTTCTGAAATATAAACAGAAATTTTATTTGTTTTGGTTTTTTTCCTCTCTTGAATTTTTTTTACATCTATTTATTTATTCCGTTGGTAGTAGTTTTTTACTCTTTGGGGCCCCATCACCCAGCTCCCAAATAAATACATGGAGACTTATTCTTACTCATAAATGTCTGGCTTTAGCTTGGCTTGTTTCTAGACAGCTTTCCTAATGTAAATTATCCATTTCTGTTTAAATACACTTTGCCTCTTGGTTTTTTAACCTTTCTTTTTCTACATATCTTTCTTTCCTTCTTACTGGGAGGCTGGCCCCCTTGGTGTCCTCCTCTCTTTCTCCTTTTCCCGCTCCTCTCTTCCCTAGATCTCTCCTCCTATTTATTCTCGCTGCCTGCTAGCCCTGCCTGTTCTTTCTCTGCCTAGCTATTGGCCATTCAGCTCTTTATTAGATCAATCGGGTGGTTTAGGTAGGCAAAGTAACACAGCTTCACAGAGCTAAACAAATGCCACACGTCTCTGTGTCATCAAACAAAAATTCGACAGCATAAACAAATGCAGCACATCTTAAACTAATATCCCCAGGATTGTGTGTGTGTGTGGTGAGGGTACCAGTACACCACAGCATGTGCCTTGAGGTTAGAGAGCAATTCATGGGAGCTGATTCTCTCCTTCCACCAAGTAGATTCCAGCAATGGAAGTCAAGCATCAGGCTTGGTGGCAAGAGTCCTCACCCACTGAACTATCTTGCTGGCCCTGCCTTTGCTTTTTAAATCTCCGTTTCTAACTTTCATGTGGGCAACCAGTCCTTGTAACCTCTGAGCTAGCTCTCCAGACCCATCTTTGTTTTTTGAGACAAAGTCTTGTTTAGTTCAGGGTTGCCTAGAACTCATGATTTTCCTGCCTCCACCTCCCAAGTGCTGAAATTATAGGCATTGGTCACTGCATGGACTAAACAATAATATTTTATTAAATATATATATAACAATATTTCAATTATTAAGAGCAATTCAACTATGTTATTGAATTATAATTAAATGTGGAATTTGCCACATTTTGACGTCTTATATAGAATAAGAACCTAGGAGGCAAGAAATGTAGTTCAGTACTAGAGTGACTGCCTAATAGGCTCTAAATAGCCTCATTAAAAAAAAAAAAAAGATGTTTCATTTAGCCCAGGCTAGCCCTGACCTCTTTATGTATTTGAGGCAGGCCTTGAACTTCTAATCCTTCTATCCCTATCCCCCCATTTTGGAATTGTAGGTGTGTGCTACCATACCTAACCACAAAAAACAAAGGGAAACTAAACGTTTTGTTTTTCCTGGCTGTCCTGGAACTCACTCTGCAGACCAGACATGAGCCACCACTACCGGCTGGAAGCTAAAAGTTTAGTTTACTCAACAGGAGAAGCTTTTCTCTTTCTCTTGTCAGGATTTCATCTTCTTTCATCCTAATGCCCCATCTTCACCTGGGAACGTTGCAAAAGATACATTCCCAGAATAATAAAGACCAAATAAAAAATACATCGTTAAAGGTCTGGCTGTCAGATCCAAAGTCAAATTAGAATTTGATTGTGTTCTCCATCAGCTACTGGGGACTACAATGCCTGCTTTTTCATTTTGTTTTTGCTTGTTGGATTTTTTTTTATTTTGTTGCGTTTTAGAGGGTGTGTGCATGCGTGTTTGTCTTTGTGGTTTTTTTATTTGTTTTCTCTCGAGGTAACCCTGGCTAGCCTGGAACTCATAGAGATCCACCTGCCTCTACCCTTTGAGCGCTGGGATTTAAGGCGTGCGTGACCACATCTGGCTTGTTTTCTCATTTCAATTTCCCTAAGTGAACTAAGGTGGCACATGCCTATACTCCCAGCATTTAGGAGTCAGAGGCAGGAGGATTCCAATTTGGAAGCCACCCTGGGCTATGCATTGAGATTTTATGTCCCACAAAAAGTAGTAATCTCCCCATCCCTATCAACTGGATGGTCAACTTCAAGGACATTATTTATGTGACATTTAAATGGAAGAAGTGTCTTTCACAGAGCATACAGGATGAATGATGCATTCCCGAGCTGTTTTCTGGGTGAATGAAAGTAATCCAATGATACTTCTTGCGAATTCCATGCCTCATCTTCATCAACTTTAAATCCTACTCTCCAACCTCAGCTCCCTTTCCAGGGTATAAGGGAAAGACCATGAAGGAAAAGAATGGGAGGCGGCGGCAGCATTTGGTTACATGACTTCAAAACTGCAGTGAGACTTGGGTGCTGTTGGTTGGGCAGTGATGGGGGTCATGGAAGCACGCATCCAATTCCCAAGTGTTTGTATCAGGGTATGTGCACACAAGGGCGGTGCCCTCAGAGGCCAGAAAAGTCATCAGATCCCCTGGAGCTGGAGTTACAAATGGTGTGAGCTGGCACCTGTGGATGCTGGGACCTGAGCTCCCGTCCTCTGCGAGAGCAGTCCTCATTGTTAACTTCTGAGCCATCATTTATTGTTGTTCTTGCTGTGTATATGTGTGTGCACAGTGTATGTGCGCTCAGGTGTGCGCACTACAGCACACACGTGGACATCAGAGGACAACTTTGTGGAGCTGGCTCTCTGCTCCCACTGTTAGGCGAGTTCTGAGGATCCCACCCAGGTTACCAAGATTGTGACTCAAATACTTTCACTTACTGAGCCAGCCACTTGACTGGCTCATCCAGACACGTTTAAGTTGTTCATTCACTAAAAAAAAATAGGAAAAGGTTCTCCAGGTGTCTCACATGAAGCCAAAGTCCTACTTTAGTGCCACAAAGGTGAACAGGGCAGGAAAGGGATCCGTGCCTTACAGGAAAAACATGACACTGCGTATTAGCCCTGATCATATTAATGATCACTCTCAGCAGGTGGCCTTCAATTGATAACAGAAAAACAAGCAAAAGCAAAAGGACCAATGACATGATATAAACCAGAAAAGGGCAGGAGGCTCCAGAGATATGGACCTTTGAAGTGGAGCTGGAGCAATGGAGTGGAGACCAGCAGGCCAGGTCCTGCAGGGTTGAGGAGTTAGCAAAGAATTTTAAGAAAGAAAGTGATGGGTCTATTTTGAATTTTAGAAAATGGAGCTGTGATTAGTCTTTTTGAGGGTTTTGTTTTGCTTTTGTCAGCTTGACATAAGTTAGGGTCATCTGGGAAAAGGGAACCTCAGTTGAGAAAATAAATGCCTCCATCAGATTTTGGCCTGCAGTTAAGCCCATGAGGGACACTCTCTTGATCATTAGCTGATATGGGAGGAGCCATGCCACTGTGGGCGGTGCCAACCTTGGTCAAGTGGTACCGGGTGCTCTATAAGCAAACCAGAAAGCAGCACTCCTTCGTGGCCTCCACTTCAGTTCTTACCTCTCGGTTCCCGCCTGGCTTCCCTTAATGATGGGCTGTGACGGGGTTCTGTAGGACAAGCCCTTTCCTTCCCAAGTTGTTTTTAGTCATGGTCTTTATCACAGTAATAGGAATGCCTACTGAAGGGGACCAAAGTAGGGTCAGGGACGCCTATTAAAGAAGTTCTGCAGCTACTTTAACGGTAGTTTCTTTAATCAAGATGATGGCACAAGAAATGGAGGTGGAGACGCCAGAACATTTGAAAACTGGAATCTAAGAGGGCTGGTGACAGAAGGGACCCGCTTGAAACAAAGAGACCGTGGAGACAGAAGTGAGAAAAATAACTAATTTGCTCCCAAATACACACTACCCCTTCCCCCTCGAATGCAGCGAAGAGTAGACCGCAGGTTAGAGGCGGGGATCCCCGCCCACTGAAATCCGGGAATTTTCATTTAAAGTGGGCGGTCGTCAACTAAGGGTGCAACGGTGAACAAGGTACTTCCGGTTGTTACGGAAGTGGGGCTTCGCACACTCCCAAGCTCCTCCCTCGGTGGCCCGGCAGAGTGACAGGATGGCCGAGCAAACGGCGCGGCTGCTGCTGCTAACTGCGGCAGTGGGGCTTGCGTGGGGCTCCCAGGGCGATCGCGAGCCGGTATACCGCGACTGCGTGCTCCAGTGCGAGGAACGGAACTGTTCGGGGGACGCACTGAAGCACTTCCGCTCCCTCCAGCCAATCTACATGAGCCTAGCTGGTAAGCCCCACCCTCGACGGGTAAGCCCCGCCCATTGACTTTAGCCCCGCCTATTGTACCCTACTCTGAAATCTCAAAACCTCAGTTTCCCCATGGGTTCTCTCACGAATATTAAGGTGTGGAACCTCCAGAGGGAGAGAGAGAGAGAGAGAGTGTGTGAGTGAGTGAGTGAGTGAGTGAGTGAGTGAGTGAGTGAGTGAGTGAGGGAGGGGGAGGGTGTGAATGGGGGACTCTTTTCACCCTGTCCTAGCTTCCCAGAGGCTTCTTTATATTTATTCAAACCACTACTTGTTAAACGTGGCATGCAAGACCTGAAATAACACAGGCTGCCGACCAGGAGCCTGCCCTTCCGGGTTTATAGCCTCTCCTTCCCCGAAGGCGGTGAATAGGATCCTTCACAAAGACACAGTGGTTTGAACCCTAATAGACCCGTACATTAGGCACTATATGCAATTGGAACAGGAAGGAATGGAGTCCGCTTCAAGGGGTGGAGGCAGGGATCACCGTGAAACAATTTAAAGAGGAGAGAATGGATGTGAACCAACATATTGGGCACCCACATTTGACAGGCGTCCCGGCAGGTCAGTTGACTTTCGCCACAACCCATTCAGATAGTGCCCCGATCTATTTTACCGGTGGGAACACTCAGACAGATTAAGTCCCTTGTCCAGGGTCACACCGTCCATAAAGTGGTAAAGCAGAATTTCCAGTTCTGACCTGTTTGACCAACAGCTCATCTTCACTGCTACCCTTTCCATTCCAGAAAGAGGGAACAGAGAGCTTGGAGGCCCTGAGCAGATCTGGGTACACGAGGCAGCTTGCTTTACTCAGAGAGCAGCGAGCCTAGTGTACAGAGTTGTGGCAATAGGGGAGTCAAGGCAGCTTGGAACCTGAGGAGTCCAGGGTGAAGGGTCTGAGCTGTATTTTCACAGGAGGTGGGAAGGCACCAGGGGCTCCTCCCTGGATTCAGAATGGAGAAGTATAAACCCAGGTCCCCATAGAGGGGTCTGTCCAATGCCAAGAGCTCCATCTTGGGTAAAGGGGGAAGAAACTATTTGCTTTGCTACCACTGCTAAAATTCTCCGCCCCCTCCTTCTTGTGTCTACACTGCCCTTTCTTCTCTGTCCAAATGGGAAGTAAGATTTTGGGGATTTCCTCTGGCTCTCTCCAGCCTTCAGGTCCTCTTGGCCTCCATCCATGTGTGGGCTGCACCAGGCTGCCTATGCCTCCCTAAGCTATGACAGCGCTGGCTTTCTGTCTGTTTCAGGCTGGACGTGTCGAGATGACTGCAAGTATGAGTGCATGTGGTTCACTGTTGGCCTCTATCTTCAGGAGGGTCACAGAGTGCCCCAATTCCATGGCAAGGTGAGTTAGAGAGGCTGGAAAGGTACGTAGCGATGGCCTTCAGCCCCCAAGTGGCCCCTGCTGTCTCAGCAGTCTGAGGTGGGGAGTCACAGGGAGGGAGGGATGGACAGGTACTCGTGCCCAGAAGGCTCTTGCTTTTCCCAGTGGTGCCTGCCAGTGTGCCCTGCTCCTGAATTTGGGGTCATAATGCCAGTGTCTCAAGTCAAGTGTGATGGCTCATACCTTTAATACCAGAACTTGGGAGGCAGAGGCAGATGGATCTCTAGAGTTTGAGGCCCGCCTGGTCTATGTAGACTGCCAAAGCTACATATAGGGTCATAGTTAGATCCTCTCTCCAAAACAACAAACACACAAACGAGAAGATCTCTGTCCCCTCACAGTAGTGCTGAGCTTCTCGTGGCTGACTGGAATAGCCCCTGACCCCAACTAAGGTGTTTTTCCCATAGCGTCTCCAATAGGAGTCGAGATCATCAGAAATACCCCTTAGATTGGCCAGCTTCTCGGTGCCTTTTGACCCAGTGTTATCTCGTTTTGGCCCGTGGGCCGGAATTACTCATCGCAGTTTAGCACAAAGCAGTCAGGCACTTGGGGGACAATGCAAAGTAGCCGAGGAGGGTTGGGACCTAGATCTGTATGGTTTCTCCTGGCCTGTCTGCTGTCCCCAGAATCAGGCTCCCAGTGCAGTGCCAGGATAAGAGTCCAGTCTTAGCCAGGGACTTCTGCAGAGATTCTCCTTGACTGGAGAGAATGTAAGGCTTTGGAACCAGCTGGAGAGCCGGTGATGAGCTGTCAGGGAAAGGCTGGCTGGGCCAGCGAGAAGCTGCCTCCCCTCCCCTCCCCTCAGGCCAGCGAGAAGCTGCTTCCCCTCCCCTCAGGCCTCCTCCCTATGCTCCTTTTGCAGTGGCCCTTCTCCCGGTTCCTGTTCATCCAAGAGCCAGCTTCTGCTGTGGCCTCGCTGCTCAATGGCCTAGCCAGCCTGGTGATGCTGTGCCGCTACCGCGCCTCTGTGCCAGCCTCCTCCCCCATGTACCATACCTGCATGGCCTTCGCTTGGGTAGGTAGCCTGGCAGGACTCTGCACACCCTATTTTGAGCTGAGGATCCCTTCCATCCCCACTGATGGGCTTCTAGAGACGAGCATCTCTCTTTTACAGGGCTAATGTGTGTGGTAGTCAGGCACAGTGGATATGGAAGGTGCTACACCTTCGTTGTTACCAGGCCAGTCTTCTTGGGAAGGAGGGAGGTCTCACATTTTTGCCCTAAGTGAGGAAACTACAAAAAGATTCAATTGGGCGGTTTACTAACACGGATGGGAAGTGAATCATAGGGATCATGCTAGAACTTCTGGTCTTTTCAAGACCGCTCTGGAAGATTGATGTGTCTTTTGTTCTGGCCCAGGCATCTTATCAGTGCTCAGCCTGCTCCTGGTTTCTCCTTGGAGAACCCAGGTGGGTCCACCTGAATAGGAAAAAGTTCTCAGCCTCATCAGTGTGGCTGGTCTGAGGAACTAGAATCCAGGGCCTGGGATCACTGGAGAAATGTGGACCTGGGTACAGAGAAGCACTGGGTGACAGTAAGAAGGTGCAATGAGTATCTGGGGGGCAGAGCTTCTCTGATGGGCCTGAGGGGAAAGAAATCCTCACCCACCCACCTTCCTGCCGTAGGAGCCTCCATTTGTGCCCACTGGACACCTGTTGCATGCTAAGCACTTACTGGGTGCTGGAGGTCCCAAACATGTAAACACACACAGGTCCTTGCCCTCTTGTACTGGTCTCACATCACACGATCGAAGTCAAAGTCCAGCCTCGAAGAAACACAGAAGAGGGGAGGAGCTTTAGGGCGTGTGGTGGGGCTGGGCCCCCACAGGGCAACAAGGGAAGGCTTCCCAGGATATGAGACAGATGCGAGGATTGGAGGTGTCTGCATAAACATGAGGAGAGCAGGGGAGTCTTCTAGACAGAGGACAGAAAGAGTAAAGACAGCAAAGGGTCAGGGGCAGCTGCAGGCTAGAAAAGCCAAGAGTCCCAGGGCAGGACAAGGAGAGAAGGTGGCTCCTGGATTTGGTGGCTGGAAGACTCTGCCCACAGCTGATAATAGCACAGGTGTGCTGAGATGCACAGGCTGAGTTGGACACGGGAGGGGATGGACAAGGAAGGAGGAGGTAGATCCATGGTAATCGTAACTACTAAGGGCTATGGAACAACAGCGAAAGAAAGGGAGAGAAGGGACGGAAGAGTTTGGGACAGTTGGGCAGAGTGACCGTGCCTCTAATCCCAGAAGCAGAAGGACTTTGAGTTCAATGTCACCATAGGCTGCATATTTGAGACCCTATCTTATTTTTGTTTTCTTGCAAGACATAGTGGTCTTTAGTCCTAGCACTCAGGAGGCAGAGGCAGGTGAATCTCTTGAGTTTGAGGACAGCCTGGTCTACAGAGTGAGTTCCAGGACAGCCAGGGCTACATAGAGAAACCCTGTCTTGAAAAACAAAGCAGTTTTTTCCAAATTGAAGTTACAGCATGAGTCCAAGGCTAGCCTGGGCTACGTAGTCAGCTCTGGGACAGCGAGCGCTGTGGAGGAAAGCCTTGTGCTTGTGGTGCTGGGCTTGTCCCCAGCATTTGACCAGCATTTCCTCATGGGATCCTTGTCATATACCTGTGCTCTCTGAGTAAGACTCAGGCACACAGGGCTTGGCCTCAGATAACAGCTAAGAAGTCAGCAAGTAGAGAAGACAGGGCTAGCTTCTGGCACTGCACTGCTGGGCGGCAGGGTCTGAGTGCTCGCTGGAATAAACATACGTCCTCCGATAGGGGACAGATGCCAAGGTTGTGGGGACCCCTTCTTGCCTTTATGGGGTCTCCAGGGACACAGGGTCTGCTCTGGTCAGATGGTTTAGATTTTGCTTTGCTGAGATATGGTCTCACTGTATAGCCCAGGATGGCTGTCAGTGTTCGCCCTCCCCGTGAGCGGCTGGGCGTTGCTGTGGTAGGCAGGCACCGCTGCACTTATTCTGGTCTGGATTTCACACTTGCCACTGCGCCTTGTGTTTCTCCCCAGAGGGCGTGGCGGCGGACTTTGTCCTGGGCCGGGGCTTCTGGAACAAGTGTGGCCCTCATTTGTGCTGGGGTGTGGATAGCAGGGCCCCTTGCTAGCTCCAGTTCTGTCGTGGGCCAGGGGTGTCTATTCTCCGATAACCCTGGCCCTCAGTGGAGTCCCTGAAACTTCAGCACGGGAAGGCATCCCCTGCCTTGCTATTTTGACCCAGGTGCAGCCTGGGCAGGTACCTGGAAGGGCTGGGGAACCCGCCCGAGTTGTGTATGTTGTAGCCCTTTGACTTCCTGGAGTGGGAGGCCTGGCGCTCTGCCAAAGCTAGGAGACCGAACCAATTTCCCACACCTTTGTCCAGCAGAAAGATCCTCACATGTAGAGGGAGACGAAACGGCAGGGGCTGATTTTAACATCTCTGTTGAGAAAGCGACAGGAGTTAGGCTGGAGCTGCACAGAAGGGTGGCCAGAGCTCAGGAGGGACTTCCCAGCTGTGACAAAGGCCTTGAAGCAGACAACGTTCAGAAATGAAAAAAAAATTAAATATTTATTTGTTTGTTTGTGTGCATGCAGTGCACGCACTACGGCTTGGTGTGGAGGTCAGACAGTAACTCAGGAGAACTGATACGCTCCTACTGCATAGGTCCTGGGATTTGAACTCGGGTCATCAAGCTTGGCACAGGTGCCTTCATCTAAACCATCTCTCCAGCCCAGGAATCCTTCTTTGATGATGGGAAAGAGGAGCCCCGCCTCCCCTCAGAGTGAACCCGAGGCAGTTTTGTCCTTCTCGACTGTGGCCCTGGGGAGGGGACAGGGTGGCAGCAGACATCATATTTAACATTCTGCCTCCCCCACTTCTGAGACACCAAGCTATTTAAAGATCCACTTGTCCCCACCGTGATGGTGTCAATGACAGCTCCGAGCACTGGGGCTTAACACCGGGGTCAAATTCCTGACAGATCTGGCTCTCTGGCATCCAACCAGTGTCATGGCTGATATTTTTGTCTGTTTTTGTATTTGCCAGCAGACTTGAAACAGCCTCCTGTCCCCCTCCCGCAGCCTTCCTGTCCCTTCATTCCTGCCACTACTGACACCCTGGCCCTCCCATCCTCAGTGTTTACACGAAATTCTCACCTACCCTGGCTGGTCCTGCCCACCACACTGCAACCAAGGAGTGCAGAGCAGTTGTGCACGGGGCCTGCCCATCCCCTCCCTGCCCATCTGTCCTTCTACTCCTGTCTGACCACAAGCTCTGAAGAGAAACGGCACCTGCCAGGACCGCACTCACGGGACGGTGGCTTGGGAACACAAAGAGGGACTTTTCCCATAGCTCCATTTGACCTTGAACTTGGTGGCTCTTGAGGAAAGAGAAGTTGGAGGTCAAATGAAGGGAAGTAGTGGGGTGAGCCTGGGGGACCTGATGAGGGAAATCAAGGTTCATAGAACACCTGTGTACCAAGCAGTGGCAGTAAAAACTATGTGTGGTGGGAAACAGAGAGTTTGCACAGGGACACCCAGGAAATGCTGCTGAGACCAGAGCTTAAAGCCTCTCTGTTTGCCCCCTGTGTTCTTCATGACACTGCCTTGAATCTTGAGTCTAAGGAAAGGATCCGAAAGACCCCACCCTTCATGGGACACTCCTTAAGAGAGGGATGTCCCCAGGGTGCAGAGTCCAGGCTTCAAATAGGGCTCAGTAAGTTGATGGCCCCTGGGAGGCAAGGGATGAAGAACCCAGCCGCCCCCACCTGCGTGTGGGGCTAAGGCCTAGCCCAGTGCACCTCCACCCTCTTCTTCCAGTGTTCCAACTGCCACTTAGATCAACCCTCTTGTCACCTCCCCCTTCCTGCTGTGGGTGACAAGAAGGCCTGGCTGGCTGCCAGCGCCTGTTGCCTTCCCCTCCTCCCTAAGATGTCCCTGCACCTGGTGTGCTGGGCCTTGTGATGGCCTGGGTCCTGTCTCCAGCCCGGGGTCCTTCCTTTCCACACACTGACCCAGCTCACCACAGGCCTTGTGAAAGAGGACATGAGGGCCATTCAGACCATTCCCCACTTGAGGAGCGGGGCCTTATATGTGCTCTGAACTTTGAGGGTCACAGCCTGTGTCCCAAGTCAGGTTTGGCCACTCATCCTTCATAAGCCAACCTCAAAAGCCAGATGAGTAGTGGAAAACAGAAAAAGGAGATCTTTTCTGTGTGACCACGTTGGTAAGTCCATTTATTAAGGATGAGTGACCGAACCTGGTTTGGGACCCAGGTGCCCACGGTAAAACTGCCTCCCAAGTCTGAGGAAAGGGCCAGCAGAGGAGGCCTACCCACCATGAGGCATACCTCAGAGCCTTGTCAAGGCTGCAGAGAACATTCCTCAGGTAGCCCTCTGTAAGTAGAAGGCATTGTGTGGGACTGGCTGGAGAGAGAGCCAAGCTTCGCAGTGGGCGGGGGCAGAGGGCTCCCAGGCCAGAGCCCAGCAGCAGGAGTACCTGCCTGCCTGACTCCACCCTGCCCTCAACTCCTAGTAGCATGTGCCCCTCCTTGCGGGACCCTACAGGCTGGCTTCCTGGCCTGCTCCTGTGGCCCCTGACTGACCATTTGTTATGGTCCCCAAGTGGGCAGCTCCTCCAGGCCTGTCTGGCAGTCATCTCTATCCACCTTCCGGGTATGGCAGCCCAAGCCCTACTTTTCCCTTTGTGACTAGGGGCCACAGATTTCTGCCTCCGCCATAGCCGGCCCTTCTCCCCGTAACCTGGGCCTCTGCTATGGACTTAGGCCTCGAAGAAAGTGCCAGCCGCGACTCCCACAGGATGGTGTGTGTGCAAGTCCCAGGCTCTGCTGTTCCAGGAAGAGGGCCCCCAGCATTCCCCTGGGCCATTCCACTGCAGCCTCCTCAGCCCTGCCCCTTCTCCTCCCAACCCTCCGGAGCAGCGACTGGCCCAGCGGGTTAGGCTGGCCCAGCCAGGAGGAAGCTGGGCTAAGTTGGCCACAGTCTTCCTCAGAGGCTGGCTCCAGTGGGACCTGCTTCCTCTCCCTCCCAGGATTGCTGCTGCTCCAGACACACCCCAAGCTAGCTCAAACCCCCCACCCACCCACCCACCCACCTCATTCCCGCCCCCAGAAGCTGAGGTCACAGGCTCCCCTGGGCTGGGGTGGGGTTGTCATCACCTGGCAGTGGGGGAGGAGGCAGGGCCCTGGGGGCTGTTGTCTTAGAGATTGGGTAATTTGGGAACTCGACTCTGCCAGGACTGGTTGCTGAGCCAGGCTAGAACCTGTGGACTGCAGCTCCTTTGGCCTGGGGGGTTTGGGTGGCAGTTTACAGTTTCTGGGAAATCCTGTGGGGACCGGCTGGGCGGGAGTGAGGCCTGGGTTTGTTCAGAGGGCTTGAGGCACAGGATGTACTCTTTCCCCCAGCAGAGCCCCACAGGTCTCCTCCACCTTGGGCAGCATGCTGACTGACCTCTCCTTCCTCAGGTGTCCCTCAATGCTTGGTTCTGGTCCACGGTCTTCCATACCAGGGACACTGACCTCACAGAGGTGAGCTCCTCCCAGCCCCTGCATGGTACAGTTCCAGGGGAGCCCAGGAGAGGGCAGAGCAGGCTCCGTAGAGTGAAGACAGCTCCATTTGCAGAGCCTGCTAGCCCAGGGCAGCCCGTGGAGTCTTACCTGGATCATGCCAGGAGAGTTTTGTTATTGATTTCCTGATCTCTAAGGCCACTGAGCCTGGGAGAGATGAAATTGTTTTCCCTGGGTCACCCAGCTAATGTGATCAGGACTGGAGTTCATGTCTATCACACCCCAGTTCCATAGTGTGCCTTCATAGTGAGGCCCTTCTCAAAGCCATGAATGTCTCACTGCTGGACCATGTAGAACGTTTTATAATGTGGACACAGAGAAGCAGCCATAGGCAGAGGGGATGCAAGACGGGGCTCCTGCAGATTGCAAGCCTAGACCCTGTCCCTCACTGCCTCATCCCTGTGGCTCTTCTGTGGGCCTGCCTGTGCTATGTTCTGCTCCCTCACCTGGCACTCCTGGCTCTCCCTACCCACAGAAGATGGACTACTTCTGCGCCTCGGCTGTCATCCTGTACTCTGTTTACCTGTGCTGTGTCAGGTGAGCCCTGGGGGCTGTGGGCAGAGAGGGAACTGTCCAGAGCTTCTTCCTTGGCCTTCTCACATTTCTGCAAGGCTGTCTTGGGTGGGGGTGCCAGGGACAGAAGGGATCTGGCTACTCCTTGTGGCCCTTGGTTTCTGGGAAACCGTTGGTTCGCTGGGGGCAGGGAAGGACAGTGGGCGAGGGGGTGGCTGAAAGATCACGGCTCTGGGGATAGCCAGCCAGGCACTGTCTGAGCTGCTCTGGGTGGTGGGACAGGACCGTGGGACTGCAGCACCCGTCAGTGGCCAGCGCCTTCGGCGTCCTGCTGCTGCTGCTCCTATCAGCGCACATCTCTTACCTGAGCCTCGTCCGCTTCGATTACGGCTACAACATGATGGCCAATGTGGCCATAGGTGAGGCCCCTTGCAGAGCTGTGGGTGGGCAGGAGGTGGCTTCTTGGGGGATGTTCTGGAGAGACTCTTGAGGGCAGGGAGGAGTTGAGATGGGAGGCTGGTGGTGGGTGGAGTCGGGGCGAGGCAGCTAGAGTCAAAGAGGACGGCCAGTGAGTGGACCTCTTGTGTCCCTGGCCCCCAGGCCTCGTGAACCTGGCCTGGTGGCTGGCCTGGTGCCTACGGAACCGCCGGCGCCTGCCGCACACGCGCAGGTGTGTGGTGGTGGTGCTGCTGCTGCAGGCGCTGTCCCTGCTGGAGCTGCTCGACTTCCCGCCCCTCTTCTGGGTCCTGGACGCCCACGCCATCTGGCACATCAGCACGATCCCTCTCCACATCCTCTTTTTCAGGTGAGTGCCACCCCCTGCCTCGGGGTTTCCTCCTCTGCACCCTAGGGCAGACTGGGGCTCCCTGTGCCCACTCGGCCTTCCCACTTGCCTCCTGTCACTCCACTGTCTGGGGGGTTCGCAGAGCTGGGTGACTGCCTCAGTGGGGTCATCTCCACACCCACAGGTTTCTGGAAGATGACAGCCTGTACCTGCTGAAGGAATCTGAAGCCAAGTTCAAGCTAGACTAAAGATGCTCGAAAGGGACACACCTGCCTCGCTCCTGCTTCTCCTCCTTCTCCCCCTTGAGATGACTGTTTTCTCCTTTTAGCTTCTTGAACTTGAACATGTGGGGCATGGGCTTGGAATCATAGAGCCACCTGCCCCTTGCTGGCTTTCACAGCCAGGGCCTCCTCGCGTCTGGGACAGGAAGTAGGCAGCCCAGCTGTGCCTGGGGCTGAACTGGGAACAGGTGTTGAGGTCTCCAGAGAGAAGTGCTGCTTCTGTCTCTTCAGCCCACTCCCTTCTCCACATCGCTCACCCTGATAGTACCACCCCACGTAGGGCCACTTACCCCTAAGTGCCACGCCCACAGGCCTTTGGGGTACATTGGGGTCTCTTTTTGTCAAGGAGCCACTAGGTGGCACTGGAGGCCTGCTCTTCGGCTGCCCAGGTTTCTTCGTGGGTCTGCGGAACTGAGCTGCAGGGGCTGGTACCAAGGAGGGGCTCTCACCCTGTCCCTTGAACCAGCCACCCTTTCCTTCAGAGCCAAGACCCCCGGGGACTCAGGATTAGAACCCTGGCTTCCATTCTGGTTGGGAGTGGGCACATTCACACATAAAGGGATGTGGACCAAGCTAGGCGCAGAGATAGTCAAGGAGCTGAGTTTGGCAGCCCTGGGGCATCGTGGGCCTGTGTAGAGAGTGGCTGTGTGCTCAGGAGGCAGGTGGGCGAGGGTGGGCTTGGGAAGGTGTGTCTGAGATGAACATGAATGTGCTACACTCGTAGGAGGCGGGAGTGGAATGGGGGAACCAAGCCATCACCAGCAGCCATTTGAGTCCAAGTCTCCCCAAGACCCCAAGTCCTGCCAGCTGCTAGTATGTGCACATGACCTGTGGGGTGCAGTGCATGTGGATGCCACCCAGGACCCCTTTGCCCTCCACTTCCACTCCAAATCACAGCTCCCACCCCCCCGCTGCATGTCTTGAGAACACCCTGCAGAACTAGCCCCTGGAGGGCAGAGCGAGGAAGGGACAAAGTGTGCCCCCCTGGCTCCTCTCTCCCTTGGCATGGTGTGCCTCCCACTCCAGTTCCCTGCTGGAGCCCCTGGTCACAGCCTGAACTTTGGGGGCATCAGGCAAAGGGGAAAGAGGGTGTGGAGCTTGTGTTTGTATGGGGTCTCTGCCCTCCATAGGGGAGCTTGCTCTCCCAGGGTAAGCCCAGGGCCAGCAGGGCCCATACAGCCTGCATCCTGAACCAGTCCATCAGGAAGGCAGTCTGTGACTGGGCCCCGGCCTCTATCCCCTGCCCTCTCATTCTGGGGAGGGTCGCTGAGCCTGGGATCCAGCTCAGGTACTCAGACAGTCTTATCAGGATTTTTTGATACTAAGAACAATTTTAAGGCCATAAAAAAAAAAGACAATAAAGGACGTGTGTAATAAGCCAATTTCTGGCCTCACCCTGGTTCTGCTCCTCTGTGTATAAAGTCGGCGGGAGAGAAGGAGACATTGGTGGCCAGTGAATATCTCTACCTGGGTATATGGGAGTGAGGGTGGCATGGGGCCCATACCTGTGTTTGCATGTGCATGCGTACGTGTGTGTGTGTGTGTGTGTGTATGTGTGTGTACGTGCGTGTGTGTGCTGGTGGTGGTGGTGGGGAGCTAGCACCTCTAGCTCTTGACTTCTTGTTTCTCGACCTGTATTTGTGTCTGGACTTTACTGCCCCCCTGCTAACCACGTCATCCGGGTCTCCTGGCTCCCCGGCTGCGGCTCTTCTTACTCAGGCTCTCTAGCTTCACTCTAGGGACAAGCAGGCAGGACCCGCTACTGATGAGGCAGAGTGACTGGCCACTAGAACCACACAAGTGCCTGGCATGCAGCAGGGGCCGCCTGTGCCCTCCTGAACTTGGCCTTCCTGGGGTGGGGGGAATGGGTGGTACAGAAAGAAGCCTTCATGGAGGCTTCCAGGGAAAAAAGAAAAGCTAGGGTTGGATCCTCCTAAGTCTCAGAGGTCTCTGCCTACTCTTGGCTTCTAGGAGCTCCACAAACAGCACTGGCAAGCAGGGCACCATTGCTTTATTAGGTACTACTTCAGGTAATACAGAATTTGGGGACCATTGCTTTATTAGGTACCACTTCAGGTAATACAGAATTTGGGGACCATTGCTTTATTAGGTACCACTTCAGGTAATACAGAATTTGGGAGGCACAGGACACCCGGCATGTAGGGCCCTCACTCCTGCACCCCCGTCTTCTGAGCCCAGGCAAAGAAGACACCCTTGACGTCATCTACACCCGTGCGGAGATGGGCAGGCATGATGTAGGTACGAAGGTCTCGTACCTCATAACCACCAAGGACCAGGGCCTCCCTCACCTCCTCCTCTGACACCGGCACTACAGACAGCCTGGCCTCCCCAGCCAGGTACCATGACTCCTCTAGGGCTCCGATGAGGAGGAGATGACCCCCCGGCCTCAGCAGTGTGGTGATGTGCTGCAGAGCCCGCTGGAAGCTGGCCAGATCTGGGCTCACAGCCTCTAGGCAGAAGGCAGAGACCAGGGCATCCGCAGGCAGGGGTGCCAGGCTTGAAGGACCCAGGGGCTGGGGCTGGTGTACATCAATGGGCAGGACTCGCTTCACCCTCGCTCGGAGCTGGCGTTCCTTCTCCTGCCAGGACTCGCTGTACAGGGGACACAAGGCAGGGCTCAGCCCCTCTGATGCCCTCCACCCCCAACCCACCACACCGCAGGAAGCTTCTAGCCCAGCTCTCACCCCTTGCCCTCGATGAGGCAAGCATGCTGGCTATACACACTCCAGTCGAAGGCTCCGGGTTCCTCCCGAAGCCAGAGTCCCAGCTCCTGCCGGTTGACCTCCAAGAAATCTGTCATGGTGATGTCCTCAAAGTGGGCACAGGCACTGAGTAGCTGGTATATGGTGGGGCCTGACCCAATGTCGATGAGGGCCTGTCCAGACACCTCACCTGGGTGAAGCAGAGAGAAGGGGGGTTCCTGCCTCAGCCATCTTTCCCCTCCCATGCTCTCCTAGCCCTTCTGGGTAGTGTGAGTGCCGGGAACAAGTATGGACGGACACAGAAATCAAGTTCTCCTGGGGCCAGCATGGCTCCTCTGTCTCCGGATCCACCACTCAAAAGCTAGGTTTAGTGAGGATCAAGTCGGAAGATTCTGAGACACCCAACCTTTCTCTCCATAGTCTCCAACCTCTGCCTCAGACTCTATCTCAGTGTCTCTCCTGCACCCCACCCTACCTGTCTCTCAATCCTAAGTGCCTTCCCCTCGAAAGAAAAGGAGTCTAAGTTGCCTAGTCAAGTCTCCGATTCTGTGGCTCAAGCTGTCCTCCAGCCTCAGCTTTCCTGGTAGCTGAGACTGTAGGCGGTCACGACCACGGAGCCTGGCTGACTTGCTTGCTCGCTTTTGATTGCATAAACCTTGTAAGTTTGCTTCTTGGTCCCCATCTAGTGTGCATTCGTGCATTCTTGTTTCCCTCTCCCCCCCCCCTTTTTTTTCCCTCATGACTTCTGCTCTCTCATGCCTCAGTTTCCGGCGCTCACCCGTAGCAAAGGTTTGCGCCATGCAGCGCAGCTTCCAAGGCCCGACGCCATCAGGGCTACTCAGGTCTCCACGAGGAGGAGCGTAGTTGTTGCGGAGGTAGGCGCGGGGCTCGAAGCGCTGGTAAGCCGAGGCGACAGCTGCCCGGCCAGGGTCCGAATCAGAGGCCATCTCTGTAGCGTGGTTCGGATCCGTGCCACCGCTCATGCTTCTGTTAGGGCCGCCTATCCCCTGCTTGCGTCGCCATCCCTTTATCTACCTCTGCCCCCCCACCCCTCTGTTGCAGAGGCGGCGGAAGAGGGATGAGGCGCTCGGGGCCACTACGTCTCTGTCACCCCATCCATCTCTGTTAGTGTCCGGAGAAACAGATACGCGGGGGTGTAGGGGGACCTTCTGGAACATAGATAGCTCCCTCTCCACTCCACCCTCGCTCTGCACCTAACACTCATCAGCCCTTCCAGTGCTGCCCTGAACCCCAACCTCAATTCCGGAACCCCTGCCAGGCATCCCAGCTCCTCTCTGGCCTCCCATAGACACTTTTGCTCAGAATTGCATCCCTTTTCTTTCCCAAGGTTTGGATAGCCCATGTTCCCAGTCCCAGGGTCCTCCTCCAAACCCCCTCCCCTCTCTTGGGGCACCCCTTACAAATCCCCCTTCTTAATAATGCCATCCCTTCTTCCAGGCCTGGATCCCAACTCTATCCTCCAGAAAGGACACTCTGTTCTGGCCTCTGTCTTGGTGGCCCGGGGGAGCCCCTGAACAGGTCTCTCTGCCTTGAGCATCTGATGGCAGCGGAGATAAGAGGTGAGCGGGCTAACGAACAGCAGGGCATCCCCTGCGGGCCTCTGGGGCTGTCCCGTTGCTTATCTGGGGCCCAAGCACAGGATGTTCCTGCCACACCAGGGACACCGGACTCAGGTAAGAACAAAGAGTACTGAGAGCATTCTTGGTACTGCCACCGCCACTAGAGGGGCGCGCGGCGCCGCGCTTTTGACATTCCAAGGATACTGGTCCCTGACACTTCTCCCCAGTCAGCACTCCTGTCTCTACTGAGGAGCTGGCAGGGCTTGGCTCGCAGGTTTTGCTTGGTGCTCCAGGGACCTGGCACACAAGCTTCCACTTTTCCTACTCGTCTGCTCAGAAGGGCACACCACCCTGCCAACAGCATCTTCTGTCTCCCTAAAGAGGAACCCTCTGGATGAGCCCTGCACCCTTCCAGGGTGGGTAGGATACCGGTCTCTGCTAAGGTAGCCCTGGTCTTTCTATCCAGTCCTCCTCTGCGCTCCTTACTTATTCCATGGGACGGTCTCCTTGCTGGCTTGACACCCAGGATGGGACACGCATCAGTGTAACAGCTGCAGGGGTCATAGACAGGAACCTGATCCTGTCCTCCCACCCAGGCCGGGGAGGGTGGGGCACCCGGTGCCAGCCAAGGACTGAATCCGTCTGGATCTACAACTGACAGGCCTGTGGGTCACTGACCCCATCCACACCCCAAGGCACAGCCAAGGGCAGCCTCTGTGCCAGCCCCTTCCATATCCTCCACAGATATCATTTAAACAAACCCTGATGCCAGCTGGCCTGCTAGGTACTCTCCAGTGCCAGGGAGTGGACACGAAAGCCAGGACCGGGCAGTGACACAGGAAGGGGGGCCAGTTACCCTGTTTATAGCTCTTCCCCTGCACCCCACCCCTAAGCATGGAGTATATCCTCTGGCTGTGCCGTATTTAGCTCAAATGCATGGCTGTTCCCAGAAGTGCCTGGGAGACGCCGTGCTCATCCCCAACCACAAAGAAAGAGAAGCCTGGAACATGGCTGAGCATTTATTGCAGTGCTAACAGAGGGTGCTGGGGGCCTGCCCTGCTCCTGCCCTCTTCACATCCCCCTCCCTCTAGTCTTCAAGATTCCTTCCCAGAACATTCCAGATCCCTTTTTTTTTGTCCTACTCCGTTTCTGTAACCGAACAGGTCTGTTTCCAGGGGCCTCTCGCCCTCGTCAATATCTCTTGTCCCTTCTTCTGGGGCTGAGGGTACTCAGCTCTCCACATCTAGGGTCCACCATCTTTGCTCCCCTTCCTTTGGGAACTCAGGACACCTAGGCATCCTGGCCTCTGGCTCCCTCCTCCCATAGCCCCCACCTCTGGGCAAACTACAAAGCGGCCATGGCCAGCAAGCAGCTCTCCTCCATGGTCCTAGCCAGGAAGGGCCCAGCCCCAGGCAGACACGGTGGAGCCGGAGTCCGTCTCAGCCTCTCTGAGCTTCCTGAGACATGGATCTAGACAGGGTACGCCGCAGGGCCCCGGGTTTGCTGACAGGTACCACGGGGGGAAGCTGCTTGGTGATCTCAGCCACGTCCTGGCGCTCCACGCACTGGCCGCCCAGGGCTGTCTCCAGTGCCAGCAGCTCCCGCAGCTGGATGGGGGTCTCCTCGCGCTCCTCCTTGGCAGCTCCCACCTTGGTGGGGGTGAAGATGGGCAGCGGCAGCACCCGCTGGTACGGCAGCTGGTATTCCTGCAGCCCACGGCCTAGGATGCCCAGGCGCATCACCAGCCAGGGTGAGCGTTGTACCACGGCCTGACACTGTCCCTGTCTGTGGTAGGTTTCATGTCTCTGAGTATCTTCCTCATGCAGGGAGCATCTGAAAGTAGAGAGAAGGGTTGTGAACTCCTGAGGACGGCTGTTCGGGTCTCAGGCTAAGTGGAGTCTCCCTGGATGGCCAGGTTTCTGGGGTAGGGGAGGGCCATCAGAAACTGAAGGGCTTGAGACTCTGGTGTGGACAGGGGGCTCTAGGGAAGCAAAGGCAGACTTTCCAGGTGATCTGTCACACTCACCCCTCTTCCGGCCTGGTTGACAGAGTCAGATCTTTCCACTCAGCCCAGAAGGCTTCCCGGCGTTCCTGGTTCTCCTCAGACACTTGGCAGCTCAGCTCTGAAGTGGCCATGATCCCTTCTTGCTCCCTCTGCTACGCCTGGCTCCTCCGGAGCCCTTTAAATAGCCCCCTTCTCCCACTGCTCCCCCTCTTCCAGGGACTATTTTCAGCCCCTCTGGCGTCAGATGCTATAAGCAGAGCCAAGACTCACTGGTGGAGGGGGGGCTCTGAGTCCAGGGCGGGGGTTGGGGTACCTAGATGCTGGCTGCTCCCGGGGTCAGAGGTCAGCTTCTAAAGAAAGGAAGATGCTCCGGTGGGGTCTGGGGTCCTCAGAGTGGCACCTCCAGGCATGTGTCATTCTGTAAATACCATCTCAGCCCAGGCACATGCCCAGCCTCGTGCCACCTTGGCACGGTCCTCTGCCCTGCCTGCTCCCCCTTGCCCAGGAAGGACAGCAGCTTGTCTGTAAACAGAACAGGAGAAGCAGGAATTGATGCCCCCCTCACTCTGTCCCATGGCTGCTGTCTCCCCTTCCTGGGCTCAAGGGCACGCGTACCTTAGTGAGGCCCCTTCACTAGAAAGATCGTGTAACCATGTCCTCAGGCGTCTACACAAAACCTGGTTCCTAACCAGCAACATACCAGCAGCGGAGGGGGCACAATTGCCACACCTGAGACCCCTGGGTAAGAATCTCTGTGTGAGTTCATTCCCTAGGATCAGCGGTTAGAGAAGTCGTCTCCTAAGGGTCACAGGTCAGGGTGTAGGAGGCAGGTGTAGGAGGTGCCACTCACTCCCAGCGGCCTATGTGGGGAAGAATGGGGTGAGCTAGAAACGGTGTGTGTGTGTGTGTATTCAGCAGTCAGGAGACCCAGCACCAGCCTCTAGCTGGATGTTTTATGTAACCAGGGGACAGTCCCTACCCTCTTCCGAGTCTCACTTTCTATGTTTTCCTGGCCACAGCGGAGTGACCCGGAGAATTCTGGGACCTGGCAGCTCCGTGGTTTTACCTGGGGACTAGCTACTAGCTCTCTCACATAAAGCAGAGGACAAAGGTGTCATGAGAACACCCAAGCATCCAGGGAGCAATTCATGGTACAAGCTGGTGAACAAGATGGTGGGCTTGGGGGTGAGGGGCGGAGGAGAGGAAAGAGGGCATTGCTGAGGGAGTAAGCAAAGGCCACCAGAAGAAGCGACAGAGGTGGGGGACTCCTGGGGATGCAGAACCGGACATGACTGATGGCTGAGGCCTCTGCCCAAGCCACAGATCATTTACCTCACAGCTCTACGGCACTGGTCCCTTCCCTTGGACAAAGTAGGAAATGGAGGCTCAGGAAAGGTCTGCCCTGTTTTACCTTGTACCCAGCCAGGACCAAGACAAATCCACCTGGCTCCAAGTCAATACTCCTGTGAAATCCATAAGGGGTGGGAGGCGGGGGAGGGGGAGAGAGCTGGGCCTAGAAGCCAGACTCCAAGCTGCCCCTGGCGTGAGAGCAATGGGGACACGCGGACAAGTTGAGCCTTGCAGACCCAGGGTCTGTGTCTGGGGTGCCACAGGTACCTCAGGAACCCTGAAGCCAGGTACTACCTCTAGGTCTGCTGTGGCTCTGTGGGCATCTCCCCAACCTCCAGCACTGACCTGGGACCCTCTCGGGAGAACCTTTGAGGGAAGGAAACCTAGAAACTGCTCAGCCTGGGTGCTGGTGAGGGAGGGGCTAGGTGGTGTTTCTCTCAAGGGCTTCCAGGCTCAGCTCTGCAGTGAGGCCCAGGTTCCATAGCAGGTAAAACTTTTTTAAAAAAAAATAATTTATTTTTGTGGGGAAAAGGTCTATCTGTGTAGTCCTAACTATCCTGGAATTTGCTATATAGACCAAACTGGTCTCTAATTCAGGAGATACTTGCCTTTGCCTCGTAAGTGCTGGGATTAAAGGTATGCACCACCGCAACCGGCATTTTACTTTTTTATTTCATGTTTTTAAATGGCTCAAATTATTACAAAGGTCCCCAAGGAGGCCTTGGGAGAGGGGAAGGACATGGAGAGGCAGAGATGCGGGACCATCCCGTCGCCCCACCTGCCCTGACATCCCGCAGTGTGTACGCAAAAGGGTCACAGACCCTTTCGCTAACAGTACAAACCATCCTAGCAGTCGGAATGGAGAGTCTTCACCTTCGTGTCAGCAACGGGCAAGCCCAGGTCCCTGTGACCAAGCTGAGATCCCTAGGGAAGCATGGCGGGAGTCTCCTCCTCCAGAAGGCAGGGACTGCCCTGGTTCCTCCAGCCTGGGGCACCCCAGGGTCCACGTTCCCGGGCAGTACCCGTCAGTGGGAGGGTATAGCCCAGGGAATGAGGCGCTACCCGCTGCTTGGTACAGTCCTTCATGAACAGCAGGAAGCCCAGAGTCTGTCTTTCCAACTCTGAAGGCTATGGCAGCAGTACCCTGGCCTGCAGGGTGGCGAGGGAACACTGTCAAGCTCGGGCCCCCAGCTCTCCAATGCGTTGCCGCAGGTGAAAGGCGAATTCAAACATGGTGGCTGCAAGGCTCTGGTGGATAAGGTACCGAGGCAGGCGACCCTACAGGGCAGGAAGAAGTCATACCACGGCTAGCCTGCAACAGGGTCTCCCATCAGCAGCTCGCACTAGCAGGGGCATCCTGGGCCAGAGGGCCGATGTATCTCTGGAATTTGCCTGGGCCCCCTGTCCTCTTACTCACAGAGGGAGGAACACGCTGTGGCCACACAAGCACAGCCAGGTTGGAGGTGGGCTGGCAGCCCGCCATCCTTGCTGGGGACCCAGGGATCAGGAATAAGAAAGGGCGTCACATGTCACGTGTCCCACAACTCAGGGCTAGAAGGCCACCTGGACCTTGCCACCAACCAATCCAGTAAAGGAGACTGAAAGTGGGAGGTCCCTGAGTAGGGCAGAGAGGGGTTAAGGTCACATAGCAACCAAGACTCCATTCCACAAGGCCTGCCTGCTGCCATGACCTCACCTTGAGATCCGTGTTAAGAATCCAGATGAAGGTGCACACCCGGGGGTTGCTGGCTGACTTGAGCACAATGAAGCCTCCAGGACCATTCTCTCCCCTGAGGAGGGAAGCACCACAGTGGGCGGCTGCTGAACACCGCAGGTCCCCCAAACCACCCTCACCCCAGTCTCGGTCCAGCTGGACTGTGGTGGAAAGAGGGGCACGGATGACAATCCCTGCCTCAGTGCAGCTCAGAGCCAGTGCCAGGGGCGGCAGGACCTGCCCTCCACCCACCACCCATCCCACAGTGGCAGGGAGCCCACCACCTTCCCAGTCCTTATCCGCTGTGTACAGACTCATGAAGTAAGGTAACTGTGACAGTGGCCTAGGGTGGCACTTTGCACCACCCACCTCTGGGTGGCATGGCCTCCAGGAGAGGGAGCCTTCCCAGGAGGAAGCTGGCCCGCAGGCTGCTCTTCACCTCCCATGGCCTTTTTGCAGAGCACACTTAAGCTACTGCCACAGATAAGGAGGTGACGCAGAGGACACAAGCCTGCCCATCTCCTAGCAAGGCTACGGCAGCACCACAGAGCCCTAATCTGAAGTTCGTGAAGACAGCTCTGCTGGAGCCACCTCTTGGGGTCACCCCAGGAGTCTGATCAGCTGTGGGGGTGTAGGGTAGCCCTCCCCGCTCTGGTAGCACACGGACAGTCAGTGAGGACAGTTAGTCAAGGCAGAAAGGTATAACCCAGAACCCAGCGCCCCCGCCCAGCTCCTCAGCCCATTCCTGGGACTGTCTCAGCCAGGTGCCCACCACACATACCCCCCCCCCCCCCCCCCCCCCCCCGCCTCTCTCCCCCCCCCCCCCCCCCCCCCCCCCCCTCCTCTCTCTCTCTCTCTCTCTCTCTCTCTCTCTCTCTCTTCCCCCCCCCCCCCCCCCCCGGCCCCCCCCCCCCCCCCCCCCCCCCCCCCCCGCCTCGGTGACGGCGGCATGGCTCCAGGCAGCAGGATTAGGGCTGAGATGGGCAAGGCTGGTAGGCCGGGACCAGAACATGGCTTTGGCCTCAGACATGGAGGGGAAGGGTTGTTCCAGGTGTACACACTGTATCCTGAGTGGGTCACAGCTCGAGGGAGGCCAGACTCACCTGACATATTTGTGCGTGGGGGGCTTGGCACAGTGTGTGGTAGCAATGCCAGATGACAGGTACCGGTCTCTGCGCCGCTCAATGCGCCGGACATTCACAAAGTCCCTGGGGGTGGGAGGTAGAGGCAGGTTAGAACAGAGGTCCCGAGCGTGTGGGAGGCTTGGCTAAGAGAGGACCTAGGTGCTCACCTGGGGGACACGACGCCACCTGCAGCCCCAGATGACACATCATAGGAGATGAGGGTGCTGTCCTCCACCCGCTGCAGGATCTAAGGGCCAAGCAGGGAGATCTGAGGTACAGGGGAAGCCCCGACATTGCCCAGGCACCTCAGCATCTCCAAACCAGCCTCTCCCTGTCAGGGATGCTGTGCTATGAGCCACTGTCACCTATGGGCCCAGGGCTGGGTATAAGGTAAGCACACTGAGCCTTCTTGCCTCGTGGCCTTCTCCAAAGGAACCATAGCAGCACCCACTAAATACAGAGAAGCTAGGTCCCCTGGAGGGAACGGTTAGGTGTGACTGTGACTGATCCATGTCATAAGAGGTGGCAAGCAGGACCCGGGTGGCTCACCTGGCAGGCGGTCACTGTCTTATTCCACAGCACCATCCTCTCGGG
Organism: Alexandromys fortis; assembly: GCF_014885135.2. Taxonomy (NCBI): domain Eukaryota; kingdom Metazoa; phylum Chordata; class Mammalia; order Rodentia; family Cricetidae; genus Alexandromys; species Alexandromys fortis. The sequence continues at coordinate 10,326,567 of NW_026067974.1, read as the reverse complement.
CTGCAGGATCACTTCCTGGTACACCAGCTCAGCAGGACAGGGCAGGAAGGTCTGCAGGAGGGGGTCAGGGCTGGGTGGTGCCAGAGAAGCGACCCCCCTCTAGTGGGGAGATTTGGCGGCAGGACCCCAGCAGAGCACAGGAACTCCCTTCCCTACTCACCTTCAAGATGAAGGTCTTGCCATGGAAGGGAACCTCAATGGTGTACACAGTGTCCCCATACTCCTGCAGCAAGGACAGAGGGTGACAGGGAGGAGGGTGGAGGGCACCTCTGGGGACGGGAACTTGTGGCATGGAAACAGGTGACAGGCCAGGTAGGTTTCCAACAGCCTAAGGTGAAAACCCCAGGACTCTGGGGACATCTGGGCAGCCTTCAGAACACGGTGGTGGCTCTAGTGAGCAGGACCACGTGCAGAGGTCAGCTCTGCGCTCACGTTGAAAGTCAGCTCAGCTGTGACTGGAACCGTGACAAACCAGAACCACAGCTCCAGGCTGCCAAGGGCTGCCAGGGGAACTGGCCAGCAAAGACCCGGGCATGCTTCCCTGTTTCCCCAGCTAGCTGCAATCTTTTTAGATAATGCTCTTTTGATCATGAAACAAAACACCACACATGGGACGCAGGTTGGCTTCCCCTCAAAGCCTGAATCCCAGGAAACCAAACATCAGGGAGACGAGGCCTGGGCGGTGGAAGACGGGGAGATAGAGTCCAGCCCAGCGTGGCCTCCAACTGAATGGCTGGACCCCAGGCTGCGGGTAGCTCCAACTCTAGATCCACCGCCTCCCTGGGGCGGGTTTCCGTTTACTCAACCCTCAGGTTCACTTCTCAGGGCTCAGAAAAAGGGTGAAGACTCCTGCCACACACAGGGGTCAGGTGGGCAGGGGCTCCCGTCACACGCAGGGGTCAGGTGGGCAGGGGGTCCTTACATTGCTCCTCTCGAACTTCCAGTTCTCCTCTTGGGCCAGGATCTGATCCACCACTGCCGTGGCTTCCCTCCCCTGGCGGATGTACTCCCGCTCCTGGAAGGGAACAAAGGGAAGGGAACAGAGAGGGGTCAGCGGGGGGTGGGGAGGGTGGGGGGTGTCTGTGCCCTCCTGGCTCAAGTCTGTTCTTTCTCCACACATTCCACAACCCTTCCTTCCAGAAACCTGTCCAGCTGGATGTGGGGCTCAGGCTGGTGCCCCTGACCCTACATACTTTCTGTGGTCTGCAGGACTGGCTGTTCCTGTGTCCTCGGGCACAGGACGGGCCAATGGGCCTGACCAGCCCGTGGTTGGGCAGATACTCCAATAGACAGGCACTAACTGGCACTCAGAGGTCTTTCCTCTGCAGGGAAATCTGTCCAGCCTGGCAGAGCCCAGCACTGGCCCGTTCCCAGGCAGTGGTGGAGGTGGGCAGCAAGATACCTGGGCAGAGAAACTTTTCTTCCCAGGGACTTCCTCATCAGATTCACTGTCAGACCCTGCAGGGAAACAAGAGCAGATGACAAAGGCAGGGGGTGGGGAGCCAGAGGAGGAGGTGGAGGGGTTCAGAGATGAGTGCAAGAGTGTGGGGGCTAAAAGTGTGTGGGAGAGGGTTGCTGGCTTTCCCCAGAGAGCCTGAGAGAAGGAACAGAAAGAACAGACCCAGCCTACCTGGCTCCCCACACAGCCCCTCCCTAGAGGCAGCTCCCCACCCAGCAGCTCTCACCTGCAAAGGATTCTGGGGGAGAGTAGAACTGGCCCTCAGACAGAGCACCGGAGAACAGCAGAGGTCCACGGGCAACAGCAGCCTGGGCAGCAAGATACCCTGCAGAAGGAGACACGGGCAGCCATTATCCCCGGACAAGCTTTAGACTCAGCCTCGCAGAGGCTGATAAGGTGGCAAAGGGGCTCAGACCGACTAAGGCATGCTACTCCCCCGCTCAGAGCCGAGAAGACCTTCTCAAACCCAGTCCGGCCAAGCCTAACCCCCAGCACTCACATCTCTCCTCTTCAGCCTCCTGGGGTAGGACTTTAAAATCAAGGAACCAGGTTTCCAACCAGGCCAGGACAAAAGAGACAATGGGAAGTAGGTAGCCGAATGCCCCTTTGCTGAGCAGCTGAGACAGGAAGAGAACATGGCAGGAGGTTACCCCAAACCTAGAGCCCCCTTCTGAGGCCACCAGCTTAGAATAGCCGGACTAGTATATACCCTACGTTTGGTAGCAGCTATTTAGGGACTGGCTATGGCATATGTCTCTAAGATGAATTATATGTGTGGCAGGAAAAACTGATTCTGGCTAGGTGTGTCTCAGGCCTCTGGGTTCCAGCCCCAGAACTCTAGAGATCAGCAAGGTGGCACTCGCTTGTAATCCCAGGCTAGGGCAGTGGAGGCAGGAGAATAAGTTCATGGTTACCACCATGTGAAATCCTGCTTTAATGAAAAAAATGTCATGGGTGGTGGTGCACTAGGGAGGCAGAGGCGGGAAGAGTTCTGAGTTGGAAGCCAGTCTGGTCTTCATAGTGAGTTCTAAGCCAGCCAAGGGCTACATATAACAAGTCCCTGTCTCAAAAACAAGCAATTAAACAGGACTGGCGGTGGTGGCGTGCGCCTTTAATCCTAGCACTCAGGAAGCAGAAGCAAGAGCACCTCTGTGAGCTTGACGCCAGTCTGGTGTACACAGCAAGTCCCAGGACAGGCTCCAAAGCTACAGAGAGCAACCCTGTCTTGAAAACTAAACAAACAAGGTTGTGTGTGTGCGCGCGTGCGTGCAGAGAAAGAATTGCTAAACCTCATGGTGGCAGCAGTGTAAGTCGGGGAAGCCAATAAGGACGACTCCTTGCAAATAATGAGGGAGAAGATTCCCTCCTCTCCGCCATAGCAGAAACAGACACCCCAACCCTGCAGAAGAGAAGCCCACCCTCAGGGCAGATGCCCATCAGACTGGCTAGCGCCTGAGCCACTGACCTCCGAGAGGATGACCTTGACGATGAGGAACGCACTGGACACCAGGGTGGTGACCTGCTGGGCAGATAGCAGGGCAAGGGGGAAGGCGGAGGCTGGGGAGTGAGTCCTCCCCACGCAGCCCTCACACCAGTCCCTACCAGGGGAGGCCTGAGAGTTGCCACAGCGGGCATCTTACCGCAATCACCCACCAGTGCCGGAGCCGCAGCACAGCATAGCCCAGCAGCAGCCCAGAGAAGCGGAAGAAAGCCAGAACCTGGTGAACAGGGGCGGTGTCGTAACATCAGGCGCCGGCTTGGCCACCACAGCTCTGCTGCAGTGCACCGCCACCTGGGCACCCTCACCTCAGGTGAGGACAGTGGCATGTAAACTTCCTACTCAGAAGTCCTCTCTCTGCCCCACCTTGGACTCTCAGAAGGTGGGGCCCTGCTTAAGAGCTTTGTGAGGTCTGAGGACCACCAGGGGATAGAGCTGCCCCTCCCCTACTGGCTGTGTGTGGCATGCAGAAGGAGAACCCAGCCAAACCCGGGGTCACTCACAAAGATGTCAAAGAAAGAGCTCTGGAAGCTGTAGTGGACGATCTCCTGCTCCAGGTTTCTCCGGATGCCGGTGTTGGTCTAGGGAGGAAGACAGACGATGGTGAGGAGCCCAAGCCAAGGGGGTCTAGAGGAAAGTTAGAGAGGATAAGCCACCATCCAGGTGGGTGAGGCTACAAGAGAGTTGAGCTACCAGCCCAAGACCTCAGGCACCAGTTTGGCCCAAGGATCCAGGCAGCCCACACAGGCCAAGCTGGGTTCAAGTGTACTGCCTATAAAGGAGGCCTGGAGGCCGGTAGGCTGTGCAGGGGAGGTGGTAGGCCCACACAAAGCTAGCAGACGTGTCCTGGAGACGCCTCTTCTGTAATCTCATTTCCTTCCTAGCACCGTGGTTCTCCATCTTGCCAGCCACCATCCACGAGGGGGGCTGGGCTGGGCTGGGTAGTGGTGTCAGACAGAGCCCCAGGTGGCAAATCAATCAATTAGGTTTGTGTTTAATGGGTGAGATCCATCACAATGGTACTGCTGTGCCTTGAGAAGCCAGCAAGGAAAGTCGGCCCCTCGGCTTGCTCCTGTCCCTGCCCAGTCTACCATGGATCTTCACCCAGAGCCTTAACACCATGGCACAGATGCCAATGTCCAGGGATCTGGGAGACTAGGGACTCTGGACAGATTCCAACAGCCAGACTGTATCCCAACTCTTCAGAGGGGATAGATATGCACCCCTGAGAAGGGAGGATTTTGGTAACGGAGCCCCAGAGGACCCTTAACGATCAGCTAGACTGGAGGTCTCCCATTCTGGCAGGTCATCTACACACTGGAGTGCTTTCCTGGGGGAGTTTGTTTGATTCAGGGTCTTGTTTAGTCCAGGCGGGCTTCCAGCTCACCACGTAGATAAGGATGTTTTTAAAATCCTTGCCTCTGTTTCCCAAGTGCTACGATTACAGGTGTGTGTTACATCCAGTTTGGGGACACCTGTTAAAAGATCAGGCCACTGAGCCTGGATCTTGGGGTGAGCCAACATTTGGGTCCTTTAGAAATCTCCTAAGTGAGGCCAACAAGACAGATCGGTTAGTAAACGTGCTTGCTACCTGGTAATGAGGACCTGAGTGTCTAGGTTTGAGCCCCAGTGCACGGGAAGGTGGGAGAAGAGAACTGACTCCACAGGCATGCGCCCCCCAACTCACGCTCCCCTTCCCCTAACATAAAACAAAACTAACAAACTGAACACCAATAACATCTTCAGGCAGGCACAGGGGACACACCTGTAACACCAGTGCTCAAGAGGCTCAGGTGAGTGCGTGACTGAGTTCAAAGCCAGCCTGGGTTACGCATGCACCCCGTCTCAGAAAGACACACTTTTTCTCCCCCTTTGTCTGCCCAGCAAAATGTCGCACTGACTCCACTAAGAGTTCAATCCGATATCCTGAACCTTTTCCTTACATCTGTGTTATAGCAGTGTGTTGTGGGATAGGCTCTATCGCATCGCGGGAACGCTCAAGGCTGCCTGATGACTGCTGAGCAATCACAGCTGTCAGCGGAGGAATTTCAAAAGCAAAATTATCAACATTCTCCCAGCTCTTCTCGGGTTATAAAATATGCATTGAATTAGGGGTGTGGGTGAGCTGTAGGGCTGCTTGGATGCTAGCTGGGACCTTCAAAAGGAAGATGCCCAGGACCCCAGAAGCTCAGCCCTGTATCAGTAAGATAACCCAGTGCCCTCTTCAGTGGTTCCTGCATCACCCCCAGGGTACCAGTTCATCTGACCCACCCTCAGGGCTCTGCCTTACCCTTCCAGTTCAACGTGATCAGAGGCAAAGGGACTTCTTGCCATCTTGCTGCTAGCTAACCCCTTCCCAAACTCTCCACTTATACCAATAAAGGCAAGTCTGAGACCCGGAAAAAGGATGTTTGCCGACTCTAACTCTGACGATGAACCCACGCTACACGGGGTCCTGGGAACTGAGACCACACATTAACAGAGAAGAAACTGAGCGGGACCAGGCCGGGGACACCCTGTTTCGGGGCCTCTGACTTTGTGTATGCTGAGGTTCAATCAGAAGCATTATTGGGGTGTGGACACTGCACTCTGAGACAGTTCCATCTCCAGGCCACCAGGCAGATCCCCCAAAACCAGGGCCACTAGCCAGGAACTGGGAGTTTTCACCCCACTGTATTCTCTGCCTTTAGCACAGCACCTGGGGCACCGCAGGGCCTCTGGGCACGTTTGATTAATAGATGGATGAACTTGAGCCAGAGAGCAAAGGCAGAAAGAAAGAAAAAAATATCCTCGGATCGGCTGGAGGCATTTCTCCTCCTGTTCGCAGAGTCCCCACTAGGGGGCAGTATGGTGCAGAAGCGGAGCACACAGCTCTGGAGCTAGAGATATGTTCGCATTCTTGCTGGGGAGCCTAGAACAATCCCTCTGATCCCCTCTCCCCCCCCCCCCCCGGGTACTGGTCCCTCTCTTTATGTGGAAAATAACTACAGCTATTCTTATTTTCCGTTCTCCATTTAACTCAGATCAACTCTATGAGTGAGGCCCAACGACCCTCCCATGCTGCAAGCAGGTGGACTAGGAAGCAGGTGACCCGCCTCCCCGACGTGACCCCAACTCACATTTAGCTCGATGATCCATAGGAGGGAGATGAAGAGCAGGTCGAAGGTGACAAAGAGACAGAAGGTGCGGCGGACGTCGGAGATGGCCCTGCGTCTCTCCGGGGGTGGTGGGATGAGGTGTGACGTCAGGCTCTGGCTGTGGGACAGGGAACTGCCCAGGGAGGCCAGGGCTGGCAGACTGCGCTCCAAGTCACAGGCCAGCTCGCTAGGCAGCTTGCTCATCCTGGTGGGCCCCCACATTGAAGTGGGGACAAGAAGGTCTCAGCGGCAGGGCTAGGGGAAGAGGTAAGTGGCTGTCAGGGCCCTGGAGGTCCCAGGAATACCACTTCCCAGGTACCCTATTTTATTTTACCACATAGCTGGGCTCCCCTGTCCTACACCAAGGCCCATAGCTCTGCTCAGATCCTCTTAGGAATAAGGCGTTAAGAGGCAGCAAGATTTGAGCATCCCCCTTGCTCAGCTTGCTACCTGGAGGTTCTGGGATGCCCTAACGGGGCACTTACTCTGGATCTTGGGGCCATAGTCTGTTCCTGCACACGCTGAAGCTCAGCCCCAAGTCCTGTCAACAGCCTTTGGCCTGCCCCCACCCCCAGGAGAAGAGGGCCCAAGGCTCTGTTCTTTGTTCTCACAGGACAAAGCCACATTCCCTCCCAGCAGCAGGCCGGCCCCTCCACCCCTAATCCATGGCAACTGGGAGGGATTCTGGAGCCGCACGTCTCAGTGGGTCTGGACCGCGCACACCTTGGTCCCTGCTCGGTAGCTCAAACACCCGCGCCAGGCCCAACTGCCGCTAGCTCTTCACCTTCGACAACCCTTCCTCACAAGGCAGCTGGAGGAGTTTGTTCAGAAGCAGAAACCTCCCACCTTCCCTCAGCTCCCCAAATCCTGGCAGGAGGGTGGGTGAGGTAGGGTGGGCACTGTGCCCAGCTCTGCGAACTGGGCAACACCCTGACCCCTGACTTATCACAGCCACTTGGGCCTTTGGTTGTGTCCCTCCATGTGGTAGCCCAGTCTGTCTCCAGCCCTTGAGTCTGGCCTTCCTGTTGTCTGGAATGTTCTTCCCCAGCCCTAGGGCTCTGCCCACACAGTGGCCCTTCCCAGCCTCCACTCACAGTCAGGCACCGCCCACCGTTTCCCTTCCTTCCGTGAGCTCACTGCTATCTGAAATCTCATCTTCACGCTTTAGCCTTTCTCCCACTGGACAGTGACGTCCAAGGGCAGGCACAGGGCTTCAGTTGACTTGGTCACTGCTATCTCTCAGGAGCTGGCACCATGTGTGCCGGACAACAGGTCCTTCCTAACTGACTGTTGGATACATGAACACTGCAGAAGTCTCCTGGCCCTCAGATCCATGATGCACAGCAAATCTAATCCAGGGTTGTTGCCCAGAGTCCACATGGCCATGGCCACCTTTGTGCCCAAGCAGGACAGGATAGATCTTCATATAGGTGAGACAGTCAAGGCTCTGGGACAAGTGGACGTATCTAGGCCTGAGCCTCCTATGCAACCGCAGAAACTCTGATGAACTCAAAGACAAAGTGAGTCTCAGTCCTCTGGTGCCACAGACCCCATGCTGAGGTTCCAGGCAGCACTGATCTGCTGAGCTCCCTGGGTGGGGGAGGGGGCAGAGAGCAGCTAACTCCAGCATGAATTGGCGCAGCAGCTGGGGGGGGGCGTCCTGGACATCAGTCCACATTCACAAAGGCGGATGGAGCCACCACCCTCTGCTGGTGTTGTCGCTTTTTTTTAAAAAAAGATTTAATTTATTTATTATGTACATAGTGTTTCCTTGCATGTTTGCCCACAGGCCAGAAGAGGGCATCAGATCTCAGTACAGATGGTTGTGAGCCACCATGTGGTTGCTGGGAAATGAACTCAGGACCTCTGGATGAACAGTCAGTGCTCTTAACCACTGAGCCATCTCTCCAGCCCTGGTGTTGTCGCTTTTAAACTTCTTTTCCCTCTGCCACTTTCCGGGTCCTTAACCTACCAAGTCCTAAAGGGGACCCAGTTTGTGGCCAATAGAGGGTTCACCCTCTGCCTGAGCAAACCCCACAAACAGAGGCAGACAGACTGCTCTCAGCAAGAGACCCTAAAGTCACCTGCAGGAACCTAGGACACCCCGGTACATGGTCACCTAGAGAGTGCTCGGGGAGCTCAGCTCAGCTCCAGAAGAAGCCATCAGTAAAGGGGCTGTGACAGGCCAGGGCCAATGGGATGGCCCAGCATCCATCATGGGCTCGATGCCAGACTGGAGACTCAGCACTTCCCCCCCTGTGACACAGCTCCAGGGCTAGTGACATTTCCTCGTGTGCTCTCCCACTCCCCCTGCCTCTCTGGCTTCATCTCCTCCTGTCTTTCACAAAGTCACCTTCTACCAGCAAATCCGCCACGCTGACAGGAACCTCTGCAGTCCAGAGCAGCTTAGAACCCACTTTTGTTTTTTCCAGACAGAGTTTCTCTGTGTAGCCCTGGCTGTCCTGGAACTCACTCTGTAGACCAGGCTGGCCTCGAACTCAGAGATCAGCCTGCCTCTGCCTCCCGAGTGCTGAGATTAAAGACGTGCGCCATCACAGCCCAGCTGTTTTCTCTCGTTCTTTTCATCTTTCTCCCAGAGGTTTGAAGGACAGGGTCTCATGTAGCCCAGGCCTATGGAGCCAAGGCCAGCCTTGAGCGTCTGATTCTTCTGCCGCCACCTCCTGAGTGCTAGGAATAAGGCATGCACCACTACGCTGGCTCATGCTGGAGAGTGAACCCGGGTGCTAGCGCATGGTGCCCAGACACCCTGCCAGCTGAGCTACACTCTCAGCCCAGCTTGCGTAGAAGAGAAATGTGGGCTGTGCGGAGTGATGCGGGCCTATAAGCCAACTGAGAAAAGAAGACAGATTCAAGACCGGCCTGGGATACAGAGTGAGATTCAAACTCCCCCTCACCTGCCGCACAAAAGCCCAAACCCAAAGCAAACTCTCTCCATCCACAGGAATTCGGGGTGGTGACATAGCCCAGAAATAGAACCCCTGACTAACACGTGCAAGAAACCCAAAGTTCAACCCCCAGCATAACAAAGAAGTAAAAAAAAAAAAAAGGAAGAAAACAAAACAACAAAATTTAAAACATAGAAGTATCACGCCCTCCCCAGCTTCCGGAATCCAGAAGTCTAAATTCAGAGTTGCCTGGTTCAGCTCTCCAGCTTTTGGCAGTGTGACACCAGGCAATCTGGTACTCCCTGGCTTGAGGGCTCTATTCCACAGTCCCGCACAGCACTCTCCTGCGTCTCACTAGTCACACAGAACCACTTCCTGGGTTAGGGGCCACTCGCTCCAGGGTGCCTGCATCTCCTCTGTGACGCCCCCATTTCCAGATAAGGTCACTTCATGTAGTACAGGGGTGTAGGACACATGCCTTTCCAGAGACACAATACAATCCATAACTATACCCTATTTTTAAAATTATTATTCCAGGCCAGGGTGGTGGTGGGCATACCTTTAATCTTAGTACCCAGGAGGCAGAGGCAGGCGGATTGCTGCATTTGAGGCCGGCCTGGTCTACAGAGCGAGTTCCAGGATAAGCTCCAAAGCTACACAGAGAGAAAAACCCTGTCTCAAAAAACAAAAACAAACAAAATTATTATTCCGATGTGTAAGGGTGTTTTGCCTGTATGCATGTCTATCACATGTACGTCTGATGACCATGAAGGTCAGAAGAGGATGTGAAATCCCCTAGAACTAAGGTTCTGAGCTGCCACATGGGTTCTGGGAAATGAACCATGGTCCTCTATGTCTATCTATCTCTCTATCTCTCTATCTATCTATCTATCTACTTACCTACCTATCTATTCATTTATTCATGTTTGTTTTTGAGATAGTATCTCATTTGTAGCTCTAGCTGTCCTGGAATTCACAGTGTTGATCAAGCTGGCCTTGAACTCACAGAGACCCTTTAAAGGCAAGCACCATTATGGACAGCATGAACCCAGGTCCTCTGAAAAGGAAACAATGTTTTTAACCTCTGAGCCATCTCTCCAGCCCTGTTATTTTGGATGTGCATGCATTGGGGGGGGAGGGGCACATAGCCACAGCATGTAGAGGTCAGAGGGTATCTAGTGGAAGTCGGTGCTCCCCTTCTACCATACCAAGTGAGGGCCCAGGAATTGAACTCAGGTTATCATGCTTGGCAGCAAGCACCTTTTCGTTTTTGTTTTGTTTCTTGTTTTTTTGAGATAAGGTTTCTCTGTGTAGCTTTGGAGCCTGTCCTGGCACTAGCTCTGTAGACCAGGCTGGCTTAGAATGCACAGAGATCCGCCTGTCGCTGCCTCCCGAGTGCTGGGATGAAAGGCGGGCACCACCACCGCCCGGGCCTTATTTTGTTGTTTTGAGATGGGGTTCATGCATCCAAGATTTGCCTCAAACTCTGCATGTAGCCAGGGATGCCTTTGAATTTCTGACCCTCTTGCCTTCCCCTGCAAGATTAGCCAACCACTCTAGCAGCTGAGTTACTGCCCAACAGAGCAGCCTTCTTCATTTGCTTATAAAACTGACTGTTACTTTTTTAAGACTAGCTCTCCCTACCTACGCCAGGCTGACCTCAAACTCAAAATCTACTCTTGCCTCCTGAGAGCTGGAATTCACAGTCAAACCACCACGCGAGCCTAGTACTCTATTTATACCCTTTCCCCACCCTGTACTGGGGATCGAACAAGGCTGTGTGCGGTGCGTGCCTGGCAAGCATGCCGCTGGACTGTATCCCCAGCCCTCGCAACTGCAGCTGACAGATGAGATACATCTTACCGAATCCATGGCCTATGGACAAACATTTATATTTGTAATGAGCAGAAACACTACATTGTGTTACGTGGTATGTGTACATTTTCATGCTGCTGGGAGTCTATCTTCCAGATAAGAATTCCCTAGAAGCAGTACTGCTGGGTCATCCTGCATGCGTGGTTTTGTTAGGCACTGCCAAATTCCCTTGGCAGTTGGCATTCCTGGCGTAATGTATGAGAATGCCTGTTTGCCCACAGCCCACGGGAAATACTGTCACCCTTGTCTGTCTGGGCCTTCATCTCCATTTCTCCCCCACTTGGGAGCCTCTCTCTGCACCCCAGCATCTCTGTGCCTCTCCCTTCCTCTCTCATCTTTTATTCTCCATCCCCCCCTCTTTGCCTAGCTCACTTCTCAGTGCTGTGGCTTCTCACATGGTCCTCGCCTCTTACTGGCGTCCCGTCCCTCCCTGGGCACAGGACTTGGGTGGCAGCAGCTTGGGTGTGAGATACACTTGGAGCACAACCGCCCTGAAACTCACACCCAGACATCCTTGTGGAGGCGAGAGACTCAGAGAGAGCCGAGCTGAGAGCAGAGGTGCTGGGGACCTGAGGGAGTAGAAGATGCCAGCATGTGGGAGCCACGCACGCACGGGGGCTTACAGGATAGCTGACAAGAGGCTGGCCAAGAGCTACCCTCCTCACAAAACCAGCTCCAAGTCCCCAGAGGAGACCACGGGCAACTCTGAGCCACTATGGCAAGGCCTTATTTATAAACTCCTGCTTCTAAACAAGAGAAACTTAAAAATAAATAAATAAACTTTATCTGAATCTTTGGTAGATAAAAAAAGACAAAAATCAAAGATTCCTGGTACCCAGGTGTGGCTAAGGCAAACTTAGCATGCACAGGGTCCTATCCTCAACTTACAAGAACCAAAATCCAGTCTATTGTGGGCAGTGGCTGTGAGAGACCCACACATCAGCTTTTCTCTGGTCCCAGCGTCACCCTGAAGACCTCTTGGGACTCAGCATGAAGCCTGGTTCATCCTACCTGCCCTTAGGAGTCCCCTAAGCACTTGTTCAGCCCAGAGGACAGACGCTGGCAGCCATCAGAAGAACAGCCAGCTGGAGACAGAAATGAAGCCCCGAGAGCAGCACCCCGCCCCCAAACTCCCTGCCTGCTGTCACCGGCCCCTCCCAGGCGCCTCCAGAGGTGTCGCAGGGAGAGGAGCGCACACGTGGCCTGAAGCAGCAGCCCGCCTGGGATGGCTGCAGACTTGACACCTGTGTGCCTGTGGAAACTGAGTGTGAAGGCTTGGGAGAGCAGGGTAGGAGGGGCCAGAAGTTCTGCCACCCACCCTCGGGTGGAAGAGGAAGAAGTGGGGGATGGTCAGAGCAGGTGTGTGAGCCCAGGGGGTCAAGCTCTGGGCTTCCACTTCCTTCCGAGGCAAGGAGGGAGGGGTCACCACAACCTCACTGGCTACCCCAGCCTTCTCTCTCTAACCGTCTCCCAGGACACATGGTAGAAGCCCAACTTGCAGCTGGCTGTTGAGCTGGGCGACAGACTGCGGAGGAAACAAATACAAGGAACGGATGCAGGATGCGGCATTGTGGTCAAGCCCAGCTGCCCAGCACGCACAGCCCCAGCACTGCAGCCAAAACAAATAAATAAGCAGAATGGATAGAGTTCAAAGTCTGGCTTGTCCCCTCCCTGGCCCTGCAACCCGGGGCAAAGCAAAATCTTTCTGAGACTCAGTCTCCCTATTTTCACTGTTCTTGGCATGGCAGGTGGAGCCCCAAGTCTTACACAGTGGATCGGGAATGACAGCCACAGCCTCCGAGTGTATGTTTAGTTTCTCTCTTTCTTTCCTTTTTTTTTTTTGGTTTTTCGAGACAGGGTTTCCCTGTGGCTTTGGAGCCTGTCCTGGAACTAGCTCTGTAGACCAGGCTGGTCTCGAACTCATAGAGATCCGCCTGCCTCTGCCTCCCGAGTGCTGGGATTAAGGGTGTGCCCATCGCCCAGCTGTTTAGTTTCTTTTCTGAGTCGCGGTTTCCTGTATCTCAGGCTGTGCAGCCAAGGATGACAATGAACTCTGATCCTCCTGTTTTACCTCCCGAATGCCAGGATGACAGGTAAGAGCCGCCGGCCTCTGCAGCGCTGGGGACCGAACGCACTGTGAGCACTCTACAACTCCTGAGCTGAGCTGTATCCCCAGCCCTAAGCTGTTTTGTTCTTAATTTGATTTATTTTATGTGTGTGAGTGTTTTGCCTGCATGCATGTCTGTGCACCACGGGTGTCTGGTGCTCTCAGAGGCGAGAAGAGGGTACTGGATCCCCTGGAACTGGAGTTACTGAGGGTCGTAATCTTCCATGCAGGTGCTGGGACTTGAACTTGCGTCCTCTGGAAGGGCAGTCCATGCTTTTAACCAGTCTCCAACACCTCCTAAGTTGCATTTTTTAAAAAGCATTTATTTTATTATTTATTTATGTGTATGTGTTTGTGGATATATGCACTCGCAAGTAAGTATCCTTCAAGGCCAGAAGAAGGTGTTGTATTCCCAGAGCTGGAGTTACAGGCAGCTTTTGGCATATAAATCCTGGGAACTGAATGAACTCCAGGCCTCTGAAAGAGCAGCAAGAGTTCTTCACCGCTAAGCCATCTCTCTACAGTTCACAAGCTATAAATACACAATACACTTAGCACACCTGGACTACACACTTAAAAGTGTTAACACTGGCAAACTCTGTTACCTGTTTTATCACGCATACCGATTCCTTGCTCTCCTGCCCATTGGTTCCTCACCACCCCCAAGTTTTACAAGCCTACCTTCTACAAACACTGGAGGCACTAAAATTCTAACCTCACAGGGATGCTATTTGTATAAGTGTCGGAGGGGAGGGAGGGCTTGGTTAGTGGCTGAGGTGCATAGGTAGCCAATAAAAGGGCAACAGAGAGCTTTGTCGTGGTGTGTGGAAACTATGCTCACCACAGGGACAGAGTAGGAGACACTCAAAGCTGTACTCTACAATCAACCTGCTGGGTGCCACAGAACAAGCTCCCCACCTCCTCATTCTGGGAGATACAGAAGGCCAAATCCAACTCCAGGCAAAGGTAGATTCCCAGGCTAGAGTGGGGGCAGAGGCTGGGGTCTGTCCTGGCTCCCTGTGGAGGGTCTTAGGAAGTGTGCCAGGATGCACGGACCCTTCCTGTCACCTTTCCATGCAGATGAGGGGAGCAGTAGGAAGACCCCCAACTGTCAAAACTGGGCCCTTTGGTGGCAGGATCATAGACAAGCTCTCTTCCCCAGGCCGGCCAGAGGCCGCAGCCACCTGACTACAGCTCCCAGTGGGCACTTCCTGCCCAAGGCAAGTGTGTGCCATGTGACTTATTTGTTACAGCCTTGGTTTCTGTACCTGCTGTACCCGCTCACTGGCAGCACAGTGTTGGCCTGGACTGTCTGGCAGTACAAGGAGACAGAAGTGCCTGGAAAAGTGGATTCTACAGGAACTGCAAATACTTCCTGAGGACAGATAGGCAATCCATTCCAGGAGGCGCCACGCTCCCCAAGGCATGTAAGCCTCTGGTTTGATGTGGGGGACTCTAACTTGCTACAGAGCAGGAGAGTAGAGGAGTTAGGTGAGAAAGGGGCTCCAGGCTGGGAAGAGGAGCACTCACTGGGAGGAGGAGCACTTCTCTCTCCCTCTTCTGTAGACTGGGACAAACATCAGTACCTTCTGGGCACCACAGGGCTGGTGGAAAGAGGGAGGGACCCATTTGCTCCGATGGCTTACAACATTCCTGACACATCTGCCTCTGTCTGCCTCTTCCGCAGGGAAAGAATCCATGAGTCTTTGGGTCAGGACTGGGTCAGGATGCCCATGTTAAAAGTGAGTAAGCAGCTGGGCTGGAGCCAGGCTTTGGGTCAGAAAGACAGGGCTGGCCTGGGGCCGGCTGCAAGCACATAGGTGAGCAAGCCCGGCTGGTAGGGGCCTCGTGCCTCCCTGTGCACACTGCCTCCTTCATCACACACACACACACACACACACACACACACACACACACACACACACACACGCCCTACCAGGAGAGGTAAGGATAACCCCCTGGGAAGGAGGAGGTGGAGTTCCCAAACCTGCCCACTGCTACCTTATAGAAGGGCCCAGCTGACCCATTTCAGGGGTCTCTCCACTGAGCTGAGACCTAATACATGCCATCAAGACCAGCAGCCATTCAGCCTTCACCTGGGGAGCCAGGGCCTCCTCACCACATCCGACAGAATCAGGCCCAACTGTCAGTTCCCTCCATGTCAGCCAGCCTGAGGCATCTCTCACAGATCCATCTCCTTCCTTCCACTTGCACTTGACCAGAGTCTACTCCTAACGCTAGGTCAGACATCTCCCAAAGACCCAATCCTCAGTGGCTTCCAGCTCAAGCAGAAAAAAGGCCAAGGCTCCCACTCCACGTCACAGCACACCCCTTGGTCTCTTCCCCTCTGAAGTCTCCACGCCAGCCACATTGCTCCCTCGCTGTCCCTGGACACATCAACCTTCTTCCAACTCCAGGTTGCGCAGCTGTCCCCTTACTCCATCCTGGTTTCTATGGAAACCTCGCTGTAGAGAGAACTTTCCTGAGCCCCAGATTTAAGCTCCCTCCTCTTTTGTTTCCTCTTGGTCACAGCACTGGCTGTTCTTACACTGTTGCTTTCTATGTTTTCTGCCATCTTCTCACAGCGGAAGTTAAACTCCACGACAGCACTGGGGAGTCCTTCGTCGGGCCCACTGCCCCAGGCCCAGGGAAGCACACCAGGAAACATGCGGTGGCTCCTTCCTCACGGGCTTCTCTCCCTGACAGGGGCAGGGATGTGCAGGGTCACTCATGTCCGGCCCTCAAAGCAATCTTCCTGAAATTGAATCCTGCCTGTCTGGCATCCTGCCCTGCTCAGAGCCCAGGCTCCTCCAAAACCAACAAAGGAACTCATTTCCCAGGCACCAGTCGGCAGGGTGGCTGCACCAGGGCAGGGCGGCTGCCCTATGGCAACGCAGAGAAGGCCCTGGCTGAGTTAAATCTCTTGGATAAGGAACATTAAGAGGAAGGAACCTCACACTTTTCTCTAGACATGGGGTTTAAAATCCTATCCCACTCCACTGAGGGCTACTCCCAAAGAGAGCACAGCAGGCTCCCCACTTCCTCATTCCAGAACAACCTCCTCCACTACCAGAGAACTCCTGCCCTTCAGAGTTCAAATGTCACAGTCTAGGCAAAGATTTCCTCTACCATCGAGGTTCCTCTGACCTCAGGACTCCAGGTCAGCACCACCCCTATCTCATAGCTAGACCTGAGCTTTGGCTGTCCAGGTCACAGGGGCTAATCTCAGGCTATTCTATGGGATTGCAGAGAGGGAGCAGATCTGAGGTCAGCGCCGGACCTAAATAAAAGCCCAAGATTATTTCTCGTTGGGCTGTGTGTCCTTGACCAAGTCACCGAGTCTCATCCACAGGTCCCTTCTCTGTAAAATGGAGATCAAATAGTACCTACTTTTTTTTTTTTTTCCTTCATGACAGGGTTTCTCTGTGTAGCCCTGACTGTCCTGGAACTCTCTCTGTAGACCAGTCTGGCCTGGAACTCACACAGATCTACCTGTCTCTGCCTCCTGAGGGCTGGGATTAAAGATGTGTGCCACCACCGCCTGGCTCAGAGAGTATCTACTTAACAGGACTTGAAGGACTGAGAAATTCCACCTACATGGTGTCCCTGCCACGCAACGCAAGGCCCTGGGCCAGGCACGTACAGCAGGGCACTGTACCCAAACTAAAAGTCCACTTGGCTACTGGACAGGAGGACTCTGTCTCAGGAAGCTTATCTATCAGGAAGTTTATCAAGGATGGTTCTGTCTGGTGACTCCTGCCCTCAGCCTAGGAACAAGTGACCTATTGCTCCCTAACCATACACCCACAGAGGGCTAGGGACATTCCCTGGCCCTGGGGAAGTGGAAGTTTAAGGAGACCAGGGCATACAGCAGCAGAGAGATGTGTGGCTGCAAACCCAAAGTGATTCCATTTCCCCTTTCCTCCTGCGGAAATGGGAAGAAGAGTCAGGCTAGCATGGGGAGAGCCACTCCTTCCTAGCCATGGTTTCTGACGGGGAGAGCCACTCCTTCCTAGCCGTGGTCCCACTCCTTCCTAGCCGTGGTTTCTGACTGTGCAGTAACTGGAAAGCACAGCCACATGTCAGGTTTGCCCAACACCCCCCACCCCATCCTGCCCCGCCAGAATGCCCCTAGTTCAGTGACTCCGCGACTTCTGACCTGCTAGGGTTGGCGGCTCAGACTCTACTCCATTCTTTAGTGATACTGGGTAAAAACTGAGGAAGTCGAGTTCCCAGAGTCAGTCTGGAAAGGGCCAGTGTCTCATAGGGAGCTGTGGACTGCACAGGCTTCTCCCAGGCCCAGCTCTGACCAGATGAAAGCCCACATTTGCCTCACTCCAGCCAGGAAACTTTCAGAGGGGCACACAACTGACAAAAGGACATGCTCTCCGCTGTCCTCTGTCCCACTGATATGCTAGCTGCTCTCGTGGACACCACTGAGACAGAAGCAGAGCCTGGGTCATGGCTATGCATTTGAAATTAAGGTAAAGGCTTTAAATCTCTACCAAGTGACTTTGAACCAACCTCCCTCAAAGGCTCAGCTTCCTCCTCTGTAGAATGGAGGCAACAGTATTCCCCCACACCTCCCAGAGAAGGAAGCCTCTGCCCTGGGCAGCAGTGAGAAGAGATCACAGGGAGGAGGAGCTACCTGAGGCCTAGAAGAATCCGCCTCATGGGGAAAGTGTGTGTGTGTGTGGGGGGGGGGGGGGTTGCACAACCCTGGAGGCAAAGGAGCAACAGAGGGTGGAAGAATGCTCACTGGTGTGATTCTTAGCACCCACACCGTCCATTAACTCAATACTCTCTTTTGACCACCAAGGGCACGTGGCATACACAGTGTACAGACATATGTGCAAATAAAACACTCATGTACATAAAAAATTTCATTTTTTTGAGACAGGGTTTCTCTATATAGCTTTGTAGCCTGTCCTGGCACTCTCTCTATAGACCAGCTTGGCCTTGAACTCACAAAGATCCTCCTGCCTCTGCCTGCAGAGTACTGAGATTAAAGGTGTGTGCCACCATGGCCTGGCAAATTTCAAAATCTTTTAAAAGGGAGAAAAAAAAGCTGGGCATGGCTGTACACACCTTTCATTCCAGCACTCTGGAGGCAGGTGGATCTCTGAGTTCAAGGCCTGCATGGTCTACAGAGCAAGTTCCAGGACAGCTAAAGCTACACAGAAAAACTTTTTTCAAAAGAAACAAACCAAACCAAACCAAAAAATTCTAAAAAAAAAAAAAAAAAAAGGCAGCAACAAAGGCCTAGACATCCAAAATGACCCCAAACACCAACATTTTAGGGCATCCCCACAGTATCATCCCTTTCTACTCCTAAGTTTAGGGGATATTTCCTCATAGCAATCATGGGAAGGAGTCACTCCACGAGAAGGACCAGCTCTCCTTTCTCTGAGTCCACCATGGTCTCTACGCCTGGGTTCTTTTCACCCCTGAATCTTTAGTCAGTAAGTACAGCTCCTGTTCCCAGTACCTTCCAGTGTAAGGTTTCATTTAGGACCCAGGGACAGAATGAGAAGGAAGCCACATCCATCATGAGACGTTATAAAGAAGAACTAGCGTGTTCTTCTGTAAGTCATGTTAACTAATGTGCGCCTATTGGGCACTCAGAGGCCTGGGAGTTTTATTGTTTGCTTGCTTCTTTTTTCGAGACAGGGTCTCTCTGTATAGCTCTGTCTGTCCTGGAACTCACTCTGTAGACCGGGCTGGCCTGGAACTCACAGAGATCCACCTACCTCTGACTCCTAATTGCTGTGATTAAAGGCGTGCAACACCACTAGCTTGATGACCTGATAATTTTGTCTTTTATGCATGAGCTTTTTCATTTGTCCTCACAACTCTACAAGGTAAACACATTACTATTTCCATTTTTCCAGATGAGGAAGTGAGGTACTGACTTGATCATCCAGGTCTCGAGGCACTATCAGAATCCAAGTGGTCTGGTGCAGAGGTCTGTATTCTCAGCCATGCTGCTAAGGGTGTTCACAAAAAGAGGCATCCAACCTTTGGGGTGGAGGGAGGTGGTGTGGAGATTGTGCCGTCTAAGCAGGACATTAGAGACAAGTTAGATGGAAGCCCATCTGACCAGAGAGGAAAGAGGAGCTGATATGTACAAAGACACAAGGAAACAAGAACCTTCTGTGAGCAAGGCACATCCTTCAGGACCATGTTGTTGAGATTTACAGTGAAGAACACAGCCAAAGCGCACTCCCCTAAATCTTGTTAGGGGTTCAGCCTTTCTCCACAGGCAATGGGAAGCAAGCAAAGGACCATAAGGAAGGAAATGACACCATCAGACTTGTGACCTCAAAGTCTGCAACAGCTGGAGTCTGGAGACTGGGCCGCAAGCAGTTAGGACCTCAAGCTGGGTCTGGTGAGAAGCTGGTAACAAGGGTGGTAACAGAGAAGGCTCAGGAGTTAGCTCTCCTGACACCTCTAGGCACACTGAGGGTCAAGGGAGTAAGGCGACTCTGGAGTTCTTTGGGATAAGACAAAAGTGGAGGGATGAATTTACAGATAAAAGATCAAAGCCGGGCGATGGTGGCGCACGCCTTTAATCCCAGCACTCGGGAGGCAGAGGCAGGCGGATCTCTGAGTTCGAGGCCAGCCTGGTCTACAGAGCTAGTTTCAGGACAGGCTCCAAAAGCTACAGAGAAACCCTGTCTCGAAAAACAAACAAAAACAAAACAAAACAAAAAAAAAAAGGTCAGCTCGGTTTTGAAACAAGCACACTCCATCTGAAGTGAAGGAGAAGGAGGCAGAGGCAGCTTGACAATTTAATGTGTGTCGTCAATCTGGATATAGTCAGTAGACCTGAAGCTACAACAGTGGATGAGGCCATCCAAGATCAGTGCACAGAGAGGAGGGCTGGGCCAGAGAGAATGTGAAGTGGTACTTCTAACCTCTTGTCAGAGAGGCGGGAATAAAAAAAAAAAAATGGAAATATAAGAGAGTCAAAGGGTGGGAGCATGTCAGGAATGAGAACCAATGGTAATAGGCACTTCTGAGGAATAAAGAAAAGTTTAAAAGACCTTTCTGATATTATTAGGAAGTTACTCGTGGATGTTTCCAACCGAAGTTGGAGAAAACAGTGGCGGGCAGAGATGCAGACTATTGGAAAGTATGTTTTTCTCCTTCTGATTCTGACCCCTTCCCACATCCAACCGTTGCCCCACAAATACTCAGATACCGACCCCTCGCTTTTCCTGTCGTTATCAAGAAGAATGCTTAGGAAAGCGACCACAGACGCTTCCCAGGCCCTCTGGGGGGTTAAAGACCAAAACACCCGCTCCCCAGCCCCGCGCGCAAAGCAGCAGCCGGCCGAGAGGAAGGGGGCGGAACCCGGAGCGCGAGGGGCGTGGGAAGGGTCGGACCGAACCAAAGAAGGACACCGGGCAGGGAAGCGGATTTCGTCGGCTAGGGGCAGCTCTTGTACCATCACCCGGTCCCAGCGACCGCTGCAGGACCCACCTGCTTCATGTCACCACGGCCCCAACTCTTCCTGCCTCAGCTGCAGTCCTGCTCCACGGTCCAAGGAACTCCTCAGAGCGGAAGAAGATTTCCCAGCGGCGGAAGTTGCGCCGCTGAGCCCGCCCCCCAAGCAACCCGGGATCCGTGTGGCTCTGCAGCTCCGCCCCAGTCCCGCCTCTCTCCACCCGGCGCCTCCGGGACAGAGCCGGAAGCAAAGTTAGGCTGTTAGAGGGTGCAAGAACGGCAAAGAACTCTAGGGTGTCGTGGTTATTGGACCATGCAGGCCTGGCACTGTGGAGTAAAGGGGAAGGCACGATGGGCGGTCTGTGAGCACAGAGCCCTTGGGAGAAATACTTTTTTGATTTTTTGAGACAGAGTTTCAGATTGGCCTCAAACTCAGAAAGCCTTCCAAGTGCTGGGATTACAGACGCGACACCGCATCTATCACACACTTTTAAAGGACTTCTGTTTTCCCTCGGCTTTTAGCCTCCCTCAGGAGATAGTAAGTCTCTCGTGCTTAACGCCTGTGCATTTAAAAAGGCATTAGGCATGAGAAACATGCTTAATGAATTTAAGGAAAGGCTCCTGGGCAGTACTGGACACCAGAGTCAAGATCCTGACCCTTGAATAACCACCATTTTCCCTGTCAGGGCATGCCATTACTTCCCGGTCTCTCCTCCCTCCCCTGAAAGAGGAGTCTCAGGACAATTATTTACAAAGATTTATTACAGCATAGGAGGAGCTCAAGCCTGGAGTCAGGGAAGAAGGGGAGAGGGCCAGGCAGGTGGAGGACAAGGAAAACGAAGCTCCCCCCTCTGCATGGCCTCTCTAAGGACATATACTAAGTGGCATTCCTGGCACCAAAGCACAAACAAAACGCAATGAGCAGCCTCTGCCAGTCCGACTTGCAGGCACCCAGCAGAAACAGGACAATAGGGGGCGACATCCAAAATGTTGAGACTGTGGAAAGAATGCCTGAGACCTGGACCCTGGTAGAAGTCTGTGAGAGGGGTGGAGACTCAAAGCCCACCCCCATAGGAAGAGGGAACAGGGACGGAGGAGGAGATTTCAGGGCACTTGCAGGTTCTTGGTACCTCCTTTTCCCAGATCTTAGGGTCCTGCCCTGTGGGTCTCCTGTGCCCAGGGGAGTGGATCTGGAGAGAATTGTGAAGGGTGAATATTTGTTTCTGGCCTTCTGAGTTTTCCAGTGTGGGCTCTCTCACCTCCCCCCTCCCACCGGGTAAATAGAAGAATGACTGGCAGGGAGAGGCATCGGGGACTCTGGGCTTCAGCCAAAGCAAACACAGATCAGCCTTAGTCTTCTATAAGTCAGAAGCCGCAGCCCTAGCAGGTGAAAAAAAGGTACAAAGTAGGGTGGGGACAGAGTGGGTTTCTGGGGAGCACTTCCTCCTGGAGATGCAGGCCTCTGAGCTTATGTGCCAGGCTCAGGGTGGGTAGGGTGCTGAGGCTCCTCCCCGAGCTCTAAAAGACAAGTAAAGAGGACTCAAGGGCTGGCTCCATGGTTTCCATCCACCTCCCCACCTCGCAGTCCAAACGCTCACCACTTAGTGCTGCTCTGTCTTCCACTTGGTCCTCAGAGTTTCCATCTCTCTGGGGCTCATCCAGAGGAGGCGGGCGCTCCCAGGGCCCCTCCAGACCCTGGCCACAAGTTAGCTTCTGCCCCACTGGAAAAGAGGGCATACAAACACAGGCTAAGTGCCCATCTGGAGCCCTGCAGCACAAGTGACGTCTGGTGGCTTGTGGCCAAGCTTCTGAGGCATCATCGCATAATGGGCCGAACACTGAACTGTACAACACTCCCTTTGACTGGCCATGTGACTTAGCTCATGGGCACTTTGTCAAAGGAAATATATAAGAAGAGAGGTGTAGATTACCTTAGATAAGATTATACCTACTGGGAAACTCGGTGTGGAGGCTAATGCCAGTAATGCCGGCAGACAGGGGGCTAATGCAGGAGGATTGCTTTGAGTTCAAGGTCAGCCTGCGGTACTTAGTTAAGATTCAGGCCAACCCGGATTGCAGAGTGAGACCCTACCTTAAACAAACAAACAAACAAACAAACAAACAAAAAGGGCGGGGAGAGCCTCTCGAGAGGCCCAGAACTGGTACCCTGAATCACTCAGAAGTGCTGGAAATAGATGTTGCTCCTTGGTGGTCCAGTCATGTGACCCAGGGACTTCTTCCCCTTCCTAAGAGAGCATCTCTCATCAATTTTCCACCTGTGGGGAGGGTCTCCGAGGGAGCATGCTCTCAGTCCTTGAGCCCTCTCACACCCGCACAGCCAAAGATGCAGAGAGGAGACTCAAGTTGTCTTGTCTAGCCCCAAGGAGTGAACACTGTAAGTGGGAGACTGCTCTTCATTCCTGTAAACAATGGATCCAAGCTGGGCGGTGTTGGCGCACACCTTTAATCCTAGCACTGGGGAGGCAGAGGCAGGAGATCTCTGTGAGTTCAAGGCTAGCCTGGTCTACAGAGTAAGTTCCAGGACAGCCAGAGCTGTTGCACAGAGAAACCTTGTCTGAAAAAAAACAAAGAGGAGGAAGAGAAGGAGGAGGAGGAAGAGAAGAAAGAAGAAGAAGAAGAAGAAGAAGAAGAAGAAGAAGAAGAAGAAGAAGAAGAAGAAGAGGAGGAGGAGGAAGAAAAGGTCCAAAAACACAGTGCAAAAACTTTAATGTTGGGTGGGGCTGGAGAGATGGCTCAGAGGTTAAGAGCATTGCCTGCTCTTCCAAAGGTCTTGAGTTCAATTCCCAGCAACCACATGGTGGCTCACAACCATCTGTAATGGGGTCTGGTGCCCTCTTCTGGCCTGCAGGCATACACACAGAATATTGTATACATAATAAATAAATAAATAAATAAATATTTTTTTTAAAAAACTTTAATGTTTGCACCAGGTGAGATAGACATAGAGTAGCAGGTATGGAAGCTGTAACCATGTGTGTGGGTGGGTGGGGGGGTGAGGTCTTTGCCCAAATGTCTGGGTGTCGGTAGCTTCTGTGGGTTTTCAGGCTCTGCAGCCTTCTGTTAGGCATTAGGTGCCTTATCTCCAGTCTGCTGAGGTCAAAGGGTGCAGACCAAACTGGTTCTTAAATCTTTGATTCTACATCTGGACACTAGAGGGCACTCTCCCACCCCATCCTAGGAAGGACAAAGTCAAAAGGGTCCTGGAGAGGGCAGGTCAGCCAGCCTCCTGACACAGCAGGATTCAGAAACGAGGGGAAGGGAATGCTGGCTCTCCCTGAATCCCTGAACCTCCTCACAATTTGTTTTCATGGGGTCTAGCTTCAATTGACCCGTGCCTTGCCTTAATTTTTAGGGATGAACAGTGGGGGACGCCTAATCAGGTGAAGTACTAGCCAAGGCTTTGGTGCCCGGTCTCTGAAGCTGGCCATAGAAGGACGTCACAGCATAGGTGTGGATGAACTGTGTCTGACCCACGATAGCGAAAGCCACAGACCCCGGCCCCTTCCGCTTACCGGTTCCCCTGCTACCTTTCAGGACTTCTGCCTGGCTGTCTTCCTCTTCATCCTCCTCTTCATCCTCGTCCTCATCCTCTTCTTCATCCTCTTTTGGGAACCCCAGCTCTCGAAGCTCTCCTAACTCATCCTCCTCCTCCGAGGCCTGGTTCTCACTCAAGTTGCTGATGGTCTGCAGGTGGGACTCAGCAATGCGCTGCACAGCTGGTAGAGGGGACCCCCCCCAAGTCAAGGTCAGCCAGACTGCAGGAGCAGCCTAGGCTTGCTACTGGGGCCCCAATTCACTCCACTGGGAGGTCAAGCCAAGGTGGGAGCAGCAGGGGGTACATTTGATCTGATTGGTTCTTAAGCTGTTCAAAGATGCTGTCCCCCCCCCCAAGACTGGCACCAGAAAACTCCCCTACACCACAGGGCACCTGGCTGGGCAAGACCAGGCTGGCACAGCAACAGCTTAACATTCTCTGGCCAGGGAGCTTACAGTCAGGTGCTCAGGCCTGGACAGTGTCTACCAATGCTAACCCCAGGCAGAAGGTACCAGGCCCATGGGCCACGGCCATTTTCCCTGACATGGCTCAGAGGGATCCACCTTGCTGTGCCTCCCTGCCCAGTACTGCCCAGCATCAGATACCACACTGCACCTTTCCCCCAGGCTCCCTAAACAGGAACTGTCCTGAGCCTGAAGTCACAGCACTCTGCAGCCAGTAAAATCCTTGCTGGGCAAATGGACCATTCAGATGCAGCCCTCAGTCTTGACCCATATCCCTAATCTCCCAGCTCCCTCTGCGGTGACCCAGAAAGTAGCAACACCCCACCACCACACGAAGACCTGCTCAGATGCAACCTAGGAAAGGAACAGTGTGGGCGGTTTCCCAAAGATGGAAAGTGGGGGGAGGGGGAGGAAGGGATGGGCTGGGGGTTCTGGGAAATGACAAGGTTTGAAGAAACACTGTCAGGTTAAGATGGAGGGACGGGGATGTAGATCACTTGGTAGACTACCTACCTACCTAGTATCTACAGAGCCCTGGGTTTTGTTCCTAGTAGAACCCATAAGGTAGAGGCTGAAGGATTGGGAGTTCAAATGCAGACTCAGCTACAACATAGTGAGGTCTAATCTAGCCTGGGGTACATAAACAACCCCCTCAAACAAAACAACACA
Organism: Alexandromys fortis; assembly: GCF_014885135.2. Classification (NCBI taxonomy): domain Eukaryota; kingdom Metazoa; phylum Chordata; class Mammalia; order Rodentia; family Cricetidae; genus Alexandromys; species Alexandromys fortis. Next base: position 10,301,447 of record NW_026067974.1, on the reverse strand, counting down.
AAAGACTAAAGCAGAGTCAGTAAGAGATTCTAGAGCAGGTGAGGCATTAGGTTCAGTCATAGCCCCCAGCCTAGACTCTTCAGTGGTCAGCATTTCCTGGCTACTTAATCCAACAGTGGCCCCTCCCCTTAGCAGCCCAGGGGGTAGGCTGGAAACCTCTGGTGCAGCAAGCAGGGCCCTGCACTCCTGCCAACTCAGGGACAGGCACAGAGGGTGCATTGTGTGTGCCCAATGCCCCGCCCTGCCCCAGCTCCAAACTTACCTCTTTCCTCTGGCTGTGGGCAAGCTACCCAGGCAATAAAATCGCAATAAATTGCCCTACCCTGGCCTTGGGGACCCAGCAAAGTTTCACCTTGAGCCAACTGAGAGAGTCCTGACCTAGGAGCACCCTTTACACCCCCCCACCCCTGCTCCCCTGAGGGTTAATGCTGTTCACCCTTACTGGAGGGCTCTTGAATCCTGCCCTACAAAACCCAAACCCTGCCAGACACTTGCCCTTGCCCAGAAAGGGCTAAGCTTGCCAAACAGAACCATCTTGGTACAGAAAGGCCTCTGGACTGGGGGAGAGGAGGTGGCAGGCAGGCAGTTGGGGGAGGAGGAGGGGGAGGAGAGTTGGTTAGTGATCCACCGTGATGATAGATGAGTGCAGGGCGCCCCGTGAGATCCTGTATGCCTTACTCAGTCTCTCATGCCTTGCTGGGCCGTCTAGAATCTCCTCTTTCTTTACCACACCACCTCTCCTCTTACCTCTCCATGTCTGGGATCCTACCCTGTCTTCCTTCCCAAGAATCAAGAACCCCACCCAGTACAGCCCTCTCCTGACTCCACATCCTGCCTCTCCCTACCTGGACCCTTTACACTTAGCCCCTTCCAGAAGCTGGGTAGGTACATCTTTGGTCATCTTTTAGTACCCAAGAAACTTCCTGACCATAAACTCCTACCTCAGCACACTCCCAAAGTGCAGAACCAAAGCCAGGGAGGACTGAACTGGGGGTACAGCTCAGCACTGCGTGTGCGTAGTGTGTCAGACCCTGGCTTGCATCTGCAGCGCACTTCCCCAGAAGACACCGGGGCGGGGGCTGCCCTCCTCCTCACATTCACCCAGCCTAGAGTGGAGACCAGGCAGATAATCTTCAGATAGTCTTTTCGTGTGTCCCAAGTTAGCCTCCAACTCACTGAGCATGACCTTGAACTTCTGATGCTCCAGCACACGGGGCTTACAGGTGTGTGTGTCCCCATCCTTGGCTTCTGAGGGATGGACTATCAAACCCAGGGCCTTGAACCCAGGGCCTTGTGCGCTCAGTGCAAGCACCCCGCTCCCCAGTCTCAAGGCCAAGTTCTCACCCTCTGTCTTGGAAGGGAGCCACTTGTCTTCATGCCTGCTTTAGACCCTTCTAGAAGTCCCTACAGGAAGCCACTTGCTGCAGCTTCCTCCCTTCATTTTCCTGTCCCAGGAGAAGCCAAGCACCTACACCTTCCTCCAGGCCTCCAGCTTCTCTCCTCTGTCCCCAGCCCTGGCAGGAGGGCTGTCAGGTATTGACCTTGACAGCTTCTGGCAAACCGTATTAAACCTACCCACCCAGGGGGATCTCGGCACACCATCCCCCCACCCCCTCTGAGGGAAGGGACCGCCAGGCCGCAAGGCCTCGGGAGCGGGTGGCACCTAGTTAGGAAGAGACCCTTGGCATGCTCCTTTGCACCTGCCCATCCGTAAGGTGCATCTCCCACAGCTCCCTGGCCAGAAACCAAGTCTCCAGCTGTCCCTGAAAGCCTGGTTCACTCTTCCCAGCCCTTGGCACATCTCCTTCCTCTGCCTGCGTCTTCTTGCCGATGATTCCAGGAACCTGAGCCTCATCCCTTCAATAGACTCTCCTTGATCCTTAGAGACAAGGGTCCAGAAAGCAAATCACTCATTTTTCATTTCCTTATGAGACACAGTCTCACTGTGTTGTTCTAGCTGGCCTGGCATTTTCAGTGTGGTCCAGGCTGACCTGTCTGTGTCCATAGCAATTTTCCTGCCTCTGCTTCTAAGTGCAAGAATTACAGGTATGAGCCACCAAGTAGCTTTGTTTTTGTTTCTGAGTGTTTTTTTATTATTTTAATTTTTTTGAGACAGGGTCTCTGGCTGGTCTGACGCTGTCTCTATAGACCGGGTTTGCCTTGAACTCACAGAAACTTGCTTGCCTCTCTGTCTCCAAAATGCTGAGGTTACAGACCTCTGTGCCACCAGACTGACTTGTTAAAAACAAAACAAAACAACAACAACAAAAAAAAAAACAGTATTATGGCTCTAACCTAATGTTGTCCTTTTGTTTTTTGAGACAGGGTTTCTCTGTAGCTTTGGAACCTATCCTGGAACTCACTAGCTCTTGTAGACCAGGCTGGCCTCGAACTCACAGAGATCTGCCTGCCTCTGCCTCCTGTCCTGAGTGCTGGGATTAAAGATGTGCGCCACCACCGCCCGGCTAAATAATTTATTTGTATTTTCTGTACATTGGTGTTTTGCCTGCGTGTATGTCTGTGTGAGAGCATTGGATCCCCCGGAACAGAAATTACAGACAGTTGTGAACTGCCATATGGATGCTGGGAATAGAACCTCGGTCCTCTGGAAGAACAGTCTTAACCCCTGAGCCATCTTGCCAGCGACCTAATACTGTCCTCTGCATGTCAATCAAGTGCTCTACCACTGAGCTACACTGTGAGCCTCCAATCTTCCTCATCTTACTTTTCCCTGTGCCGCCAATGAGACCTGGCACAACACCCTTTAATCTGCACAGCAAAGCAGTCAAGGGAGAGTCCAGGATGCAGACCTGTACAGAAGAGGGAGTAGGGCCAGAGGGGAAAGCAGGGGGTGAGCATGGGCCCTTTGGAGAGACACCTCTGGAGGCTCTCTCCCTTCCACACCCTCAACCTACTGTTAAGACAACCGCTGCCCTTTCCCTGCCTCTGGGAACCTAAGGAAGTCTCCCGCATTGGGCAGGGATTTGGTGACACCAGCGTACAGGTCCTCTTCCTCCCCTACATCAGCCCAACTGCAGGGCTCCAGACCACAGGAAAGATGGAGGGTGGGATTAGTACCTTTCAGCGAGGGGGGAGTGTAAGCACAGGGGTTGGGTCTCTTCGACTTCGGGTGGTGCCCTTCTCCCGAGGTCCTCTGCAGGGAAGAGGCAATTGAGACAGGCTACCCCTTCCCTTTGCCCTCCCTCCAGTGGCACAATCTCCACAGCTGGCTGAGCAAGGGACAGCTGGGCCAAGCCCCTTCGCCTTGAGCAGAGGCCTGACTCAAAGCAAGACCCTGGACACCCCACCCCACCCCGCTCGGAGAAAAGGTGACCCCCAGCGCCAGGACTTTCCAGGGAATTGCAATTGATATGCTAATAAAGTCCTGAGCCGGCCTGGCTCTGCGGGCGACAGTCTGCCCCACCTGAGGGCCCGGCTAAGTGTCCTTCCTGGAGCCCCAGGAAACTCACCTGGTGTGGGGAGGCCTCCTCCTCTGAGCGAGGTCACCAGGTGTACACCAACCGTGACGGACGGGGAAGAGAAAAAGAATCATGTTACTTTCCCGAAAGCCTGTCTCTGGGACAGCAGAAGTGTGCCCTTCCCTCCTGGTGCCAACAGGTGCCAATATACAGTAAACCGACCCAGCAGAGTGGGCCTTCCAGGTCTCCAGTCTCCAGTGTGTCCTCCTGGGGGAACCCCAGAAAGGCACCAGAGTTGGGGTAGAGGGCGGGGGATGGGCCCTACCTGGAGAAGAGTGCTCTGAGACCCGGAACAGCATGGCAGGGGTCGGTCTCCGGCGCCGGATCTAGGGGGGTGGAGGAAGCAAGGACAGGAGAACACTGTATTGGGCCCCTTACCATCACCCAGCACCAGCTGGAAGCAAGGCTTTGGAGTCCTCAGGGAGCCTGAGAATCAAAGGCAGCTAGAGCTCACTCAACTCACTCGGGGCCCTTTATTTTACAGGGATGAAAAGTCCCAGGCGTGGAGAGGTTGGGCAGCGTGTTCAAGGTCACACAGCACACCGGGTCCCAAAAGACTAGAAAAACCATCCCTTGCCTCCCAGCCGAGACGGCCCCACTCCACAGCTACTCCAGAACCTTCTCTAGAAGCCAAAGCTGGTTATAGCTCCTACCAGCAGCTTGAGCACAGTAGGAGGTACCTATGACCCTACCTACTAAAGGTCAGTTTAAGGGCTCCAAAGCAGCTGGACTGGCTTTGAGGTCTGAGCCCAGAACTGCAGGCACCTCCATCCTTACCCGAGCTCCAGACACCCAGGGGTCTGCTGGAGTCTCTGGAGGGTGGAGTCTGGGCCCTAGCAGTCTTTCTCAAGCTGTGGGATTCTTCACCCGGTTCTCATGAAAAAAAAAAATGTAAAACTGTTCTCCTTGCCCACCCCTGGCTTGGCAATCAGAGCAACTGTCTGTTAATTAGGTCCCCTCTGAGCTCCAGGGAAATGCGCCGAGGACTAGGTCATTGAAGCCGAAGCAGTTGCTGTCAAAAGCTACTTAGGCCCAGGTTTCTGCCCACTGCACCCAAATACCCCAAGAAGGGTTTTGCCCAATGCTCACTGCCCTCTTCCGAGCCCGTGGCATCTCAGCAACAAGTGTCCTATCTAGGTCGTGGAGTACAGACCTCTGCGTCCACCACCTCCCCTTGGCTTTGTAGGTCTCCCAAACTCCCTGGGGTTGCAGCCCTAGGTCCTGATAGCAGAAAGTAGTCAAAACAAGGTTCTGGGGAGCCCAGACCAGGCCTAGAGGGTGAAACTGTGGTCATCTAGACCATGAAGTTGAAATGACAGCCTCGGACGCCTGAGCTATGTGCGTCTCTGGGGGTGCCACCTCAGTGACTTGGTCGCCCTGGGAAAAGGACGAGCCTAGCGGGGCTATGTAAGGACCAAAAGGGCAGCCCTACGAGCGGACTGTCTCCGGATGCCCACTGCCTGAATTCTCCCGCCCAAGATCAGCTCAGAGGTCCAGGGAAAAGTTGCTAGGAGTCTCCAGCGAACTTCCCGCCCTGTGGGGCGCCGGGCGGCAACCCAGGCGGGGTCCAGCAAGAGAACAGCTGGGTTGCGCGGGGGATGTGTGCTGAGGGCGCTACGCGGATGGGGCGCGGCCCCCTTACCATCTCCACCTGGCGGGGGTCGAGCTGACTGGGGGGCGCGGGCACCGAGAATTGGATCTTCTTGCGGTCCTTGGGGTCCATGGCCGGCTGTGCGCACCTGGGGTGTTGGGCTGATCCCTGCTCCGCTGTCCGGAGCTGCGGGAGGAGGAAGAGCGCTGTCCCCGCACCCAGGAAAATCCCGCGACCCGCGAGGGGAGCGCACTACGATCGGGAGTGCTGGACCGCGGGGCTCGCCTGCAGCGCCCGGCTCGGCGTTGGGGTCCCCTGCCCGGGGATCGCGGTGCTCGCGCCTCCGCTGCCCGCTACCCGGCTGGGGCGCGGGACTCCTGCTCCTGGCCTGCGCTCTCCGCGGGTCTCGGTGGGCTGCCCTCGGCCTCGCTTCACCAGCTTCTGTCTATTCTCCTTCTACCTTCTTCCTCTCCGCACCTCTGCCTCTGCTGGCTGCACCCCACAGGTCCCAACCCTGGGGTCCCAGCCCGTCCCCTCCGCCAGGGACTGGCGCCCAGGCGCTCGGAGGGAGGGCTTAGGGGAAAGCGGCCAATGAGCATCGAGAAGCGTGTTCTCCCGGGGATGGGAGGAGGGTGTGGAGTGTGAGCCAGGGCCCGGGGAGCGGCCAGGGGGCCCCCTGCCGTCTCCCCAGAACTCGGCCTTGCATTATTAATGGAGTCCAGCCGTGAGGCTAAGGGGAGGGGCACGGGCAGCTGGAGCCAGGATTCTGGCCTTAACCACTTCGGGGGGGCCCCGAAGTGGAGTTTCAAGGGAGGTCTGTGAGGTCGAGAAGAGAGTGCCAGCATGTCACGCTGTGAATGGGGGGGGGGTGTCCTAGAAAGCGAGTGTGAGAGAGGTGTGCGGGGGAGGACACCTGTCAGTCATCGTGGTAGGGAGTATGTGCAAGGGAGTGTCAGAGGCCTGGAGTGCTATAGCTGGAGGGTGGGGGTCGGCGTGGTGTGAGTGTGTGAGTCTATGTAAGTGTGTCAGAGTGTCAAAGATGCGGGTGTGAGTGGCAGCGTGTGGGAGGACTGCGTGTGTGCGGGGGAGGGTGTGGGTGTGGGGGAGGATGTCAGAGGCTGTCGGGGGGGTGGGCAGGGGGGGGGGGGGGGGGGGGGGGGGGGGCGGGGGCTTGCAGAAGAGGGGCTTGAGGCTGCTGAGAGTGTGAGAGCAAATTCCCCAGGGGAGCGGGGGGGGGGGATGAGTCCCTGCCACAACGCACCCAGTCTTCACGTGTCTCCTGCCTTTTCTCCCATCTTCTGGGGGAGGGGACAGAACCAACCAGGGGGCAGGGTTGGGGGCTGCCTTAGCAGTACACGTGCTATCACGTGTGTGGGCTGGGTGCGCTGAGGAACAGAGCTGGGCGAGAGAGGTGTGTGTGATCATTCTGAGGTATCTGCCTCTTCTACAGATGTGTGTGTGTGTGTTATGGAGGAGAGGGGCTGCTTTGTGGGTTAAATGCCCCTGTTTATCTGACCAAACCCTTGAGTCTCTGCAGGAGCTGGCTCTGCCCTCTGCGGGGCTGGCTAGAAAGACTGAATGCCTCTCTGTAGAGCCCAGAAGGGGCGTGTGTGGACCTGTGCCTGTGTGTGCCCTCCTGGGGTTCTGTTTATGTTGGCTGTCCTCTCTCCTGGTCACTCTCAGGCCAGGAACAGCAGGGCCCCTCCTCACCACAGCCCTAACTCCACCAGCGACCTTCCCGCTCCCAGTCCCAGCCCTGTGGCGGAGTAAAGGAGTGAAAGGCCGGTGGAGCCTTATGGAAATGAGGTCGGGGCAAGCTGTTCTGCCCCAGGCTCAGTGCCCTCTGGGGGGATGAGAAAGAGAGACAAGGTGCCAGGGACCAAGCTTTTCTCTTGGGAATAGGATGTCCTGGTGGCCAGGCCCCACATCCTCCAGCCCACGCCTGGCTACAGCTTGTTGATATATTTTTTGGGAAAGAGCCCATGCCAGGCTGCTGGCCTGGGACATGGGTATCTCTGCCAGTGCCTAGCTTGGCCCAGGACCCCTCTTCCAGATGAGGTGTGGTGGGGAATGACAAAGGCCAGTTGTTGGTATGTTGGGGGGATAAAGAGGTACATGGCCAGACAGCAACCTGGGCAGCCTTTAGGCCAAAGTTGGATACCCTGCTAGAGTACTTGAAGAAGGGTACGGGGGCGGGGGAGGGGGGTAAGGGAGATCCAGGGCAGGGATGAGGCTGTGCCCCCCCCCCCCATATACCTCAGCGCCTGTTGGAAACTTCTGAAAACACACTGGTTTGACCTAAACAGTTAGGAAGGATCCCTCCCTCCCATGGTGCCTGGGTTTGGAGATAAGGACACACACAATTTCTTTCCAGAAGATGGGCCCTTGGGGACAGCAGGTGGTCGTCACCTCTTTGGATGTAATGCCCTGGAGTCATGAAAGGTATGGAGATATATGTCCAGAGGACAAGCGGAAGGGGAGGAACACAGAACTAGGAGGGTCGTGGAAAGAGTGGAAAGAAGAGAGGGACCATGTGAGAGATGAAGAAACAAAGAGAAGTGGAGAGGAGAAAGCCTCACGACAGAAAGGCAGGAGACAGCGATGGAGAGAGAGAGTAAAAATAGCTCCACATTAAGATAATTGCAGCCCGCAGCTCTGCCCTCCGTTAGGAATTAAATGAGGTTTTATTACTTTGATTTTTCTCTCCTGGATCCTACGCGACTTCTCAGGAACTTGGGGAAAAGTTTTTCCGGTGGGCGGCCAGGTGGCGGAGGAGCTGTGTGGGTGACAGAGAGGAAGGGAACAGGGAACTGGGGAGGAAGGGACGGGAGGGGGCAAGGAGTGGGTAAAGAACGGTGGGGGTGGCAGAGCCCCCCAAGAGTTAGAGGAGGGGACTGGACAAAGAGGTGGGAGGGCTGAGAAGCCAGCCCGGTTTCCATTCACTTCGGCTTGGAATTAACCATATGCAAATGAGATGTAAAAATAATATGTCACTTCTGGGTTATTATTCTTGAGTTGGAAGCACAGGCAGTTAGGTCCAAAGAACAATTTCAAGTCCTCGTTTGACTTAGTTCCTGCTTGCTCGGACTGACAAGGTTGATAGTGGTGTTGGTGTTGTCTGTACCTCATCTCGGGTCTGAGCACACTGTTTGGAGGCAGTGTTCTCTCTGATATCTGCTCTCTCTTCTTGACCCAGTCCCTGCCAGGCAAGAGCCCTTGCACCCTCCTTTTCTGGAAGACGACTTTGGGAAGGTGCTGTGAGGCCTTTGCTCTCCTTTGAGGACGTGAAAAAGGACAATCACCTCCCTCCCACCTCCCCCCCCTTCCTCAATCCAAGCACATAAATTCACATGATCAAAAAAAAAAAAAAAAGAGTTGTGTAGCCCTGGAATCTCAGGTCCGAAGGCTGTTGTGTGAACGCTAACAAGTTTCTTTCTGTCTCCCTGCCTCTGTAAATTTCAAAGCCCACCTTGCACAGTGGCTGTGGCGACTCAACAGATACAAATTTTAGCCCCAGCGCAGTCTTCCAAGGTTTGGTCGGCTTCCACGCTGTTTTCGAGATGAAGTTCTGTCAATGACCAGCAGGTGGCGGAATCGGCCAGGGTTCGGGCCGCTGCACCGCTGGCAACGTGGGTCTGTAGTTAGGCATCCAGCAGGTGACCTTGGCACCGAGGAGCAGAGCTGGAACTGGAAAGAGTGGCAAGTGACAGCTGAAAGGGAGGAGGCCCCAGGAAGTCCTGGGAAGCAGCTTTAGAGAGGCCGGGGGAAGCTAGCTGGGTGCACAGGGCCTTCTTTCCCTGCGCTAAGAGAAAGGAAAGATTGGGGAAGTGAGAAGAGAGAACAATTCAAAGCCAAAAAGAGGAGAGGAGTATTTTTAGCCAAGAAGATGGTGGACAGTCAGCTACATTCAGTCACCTATTTGTCCAGAATCTATTTTTCACCATTTAATATATTCGTATCCGTACTTACATGCTTTAAAAAACTTTACAGGCTGGGCAGGGTGGCACACACCTTTAATCCCAGCACTCACTTGGGAGGCAGAGGCAGGCAGGTCGCTGAGTTCTAAGACAGTCTGGTCTACAGAGCTGACGCCAGGACAGCCAGAACTGTTGTACAGAGAAACCCTGTCCCAAAAAAAATCAAACAACCAAAAAAAAAATTTTTTTTTTTTAGAAACAAACAACAGACTACAGTTGTGAGCATTCATTGCAATGGAGTTTTGAATTCTATTTAAGGAGCGTTTGTTTTTATTTATGTGTGCTTCCCTTGCTTGTGCACCGCAGAATCACAAGAGAGAGGCTGAACCCCTGGAGTTACAGCTGTAAACTGGCATCTGGGTGCTGAGAACCATATCCTAGTCTCTGCGAGAACAGCACGTGGGCCGGGCGTGGTGGTGCACACCTTTAATCCCAGCACTCGGGAGGCAGAGGCAGGCAGACCTCTGTGAGTTCCAGGCTAGCCTGGTCTACAAGAGCTAGTTCCAGGACAGGCTCCAAAGCCCTGGAAGTCCTAGAACTCACTCTGTAGACCAGGCTGGCCTCAAACTCAGAGATCTACCTGCCTCTGCCTTCTGAGTGCTGGGATTAAAGGTGTGCACCACCACGCCCAGCCCATGAATGGAAAATGTTTTTAAAACTTCTGAGTCATTTCTTTGTCCTTATTATTATTTTGAGACAGAATCTCACTATATACCCCTGGTTGGCCTGGAACTCACTATGTAGACCAGGCTAGCCTTGAACTTACAGAGATGCTCTTGCCTGCTGCCTCCTGAGTGCTAGGTTTTGTCATGAGCTACAGTGTTCAGCCAAAAATTCTATATAGCATGTGACTACAACCGCAACACAGATATACACCCCACGCCCCCCATAAAGTTCTCCTGCCCCACCTGGCTCAATTACCTCCTGACTTGGTTTTGTGTGAGTCAAAACGTGTGTGTGTGTGTGTTGTGTATGTGTAATTTATTGTTTATTTTATGTGCATTGGTGTTTTGCCCTCATGTATGTCTGTGTAAGGATGTTAGGTCCCCTGAAACTGGAGTCACAGACAGCTGTGAGCTGTCATATGGGTGCTGGGAATTGAACCTGGGACCTCTGGAAGAGCAGAGTCATCTTTCCAGCTTTCCCCCCCCCTTAGGTTTATTATTTTTATTTTATATGTGTTTTGCCTGCTTGTACACCACCTGCATGCAGTGCCAGAAGAGGGCAAGGGAACCCTTGGCATTACTGACAGTTGTAAGCTGAAATATGAGTGCTGGGAACCAAACCCTGGTCCTTTGCAACTGTGGACATTCTTAACCATGTGAAAGTCTATACATCATGTGCATGCAGTTCCAGCATAGGCCAGAAGGAGGCGCTGAATCCCCTTGAACTCAAGTTACAGACAGTAGTGAGCCATCATGTGGGTTCTGGGAATTGAACTTTGGACCTCTGAGGGAGCAGCCTTAATCCCTGAACCCATAAATCAAAGTTTTAACACACAATTTTAAGATGCGTCCTCTGCATCAAGGTACTGTGGGGAAGACATATTAAGGAATAAATGAGTTGTAGACACTAACAAGAGTGTTTGTGTTTTTCTTGCTGTCTCTATTTTGCTCCTATTTGGAGCCTTCATTGTCCTGGATGCTCAGCTAAGCCCTGTATATGCAGTATCTCTCTCTCTCTCTCTCTCTCTCTCTCTCTCTCTCTCTCTCTCTCTCCCTCTCTCTCTCCCTCTTTTTTTTATTTATTTTTATTTATTTTTTTTTGGTTTTTCGAGACAGGGTTTCGCTGTGTAGCTTTGGCTGTCCTGGAACTAGTTCTGTAGACTAGGTTGGCAACTTTTAATTTCTTTTTCTTTTTTTTTTTGGTTTTTCGAGACAGGGTTTCTCTGTGTGTGGCTTTGGAGCCTGTCCTGGAACTCCCTTTGTAGACCAGGCTGGCCTCAAACTCACAGAGATCTGCCTGCCTCTGCCTCCCGAGTGCTGGGATTAAAGGCGTGTGCCACCACCGCCCGGCTGTAGTATTTCATTTTATCCTCTAGGCCAGCCCCATTTTATAGATAGGACAACTGAGTCTGAGGGGGCTTCAGCAGCTTTTGCCCAGAGCCTAGTTCAAATGAAAGACAGTCTTAGCCTCAGCCTTCATTCAGGAGGTTGAAGCAGGAGGATTACAAGTTGCAGAATAACCTGGTTTGTAAAGAAACAAAAACACCCACAGACAGTCACAAAGCACCCCCTTTTTTGCCATGGGGTGTGGTCTTAGAGAGCTTCATCCCAGGGCCTTGTCCATGATAGATTGGTACTGAGCTGCATCCCCAGCTCTGGAGTCCTTTTTTTGGACACAGGGTCTCATAATACAACCTTGTCAGGACCAGGCTGACTTCGAACTCAGTGCTGGATTTAAAGATGTCCGGTTTTATACCTCTGTCTTTAATACGTTCAGAACCGACGAATAGAAGATACCTAGCATGCACTGGAGTGGACTTCCTTCTGGTTCGATTTTGGACCTGGTTTCTCTCCTGCCCAGCTTGGGGTCTTCGCTGGAGAAGCAGAAATCGGTGTGCCGAGGCTGCCCTCTGGTGGCAGAAATGAGTCCAGTAGCATCTATGCCCTCTGGCGCCCCCAAGTGGAAGCTGAGATGTCGGCGAGAAGAAAGCAAGCTGCAACCCAAGCGGGGGAGGGAGGCAGCCTCAGCCGCCGGCACCTGGAGACCCCCTGCTCTGGCCACTGCCTGGTGCCCCCCGAGGTGCCAGCTGAGGCTGCCCCCGAAGAATGCCAGCTGCCGGAGCTCGCCGCCTCCCACTCCCTCCACCAGCCTCACACACACTCCAATCCCGGTCCAGTCGGCTGCTTCCATTCCCTGAAGAAGAGGCCCTAAAGTTAAAACAGCTGTTAATTTATAAACCAATTTTTCCGTGACTGCTTAATAAATCGCCAGCAGCTGCTCTGCCCCCTCCTCCTGCCCAGGCACCCGGCCCCGGGGGCTGCATAGAGAAGCTTAGGGCCTGCCAGCCTACCTCTCCTGCCTCCTTTGCCCACCAGCTCCCAATTTGCCCCCAGTACCCCCCCCCAAAAAAGAAGAAAATCCGGGTGAACCCAGCTTCCCTGGTCTTGAGCAGGAGGCTAAGATGAGAATGGGGTTTCTTTCCCAATACCCTAAAGCCCCTCCCTCAACTCCCAGTCCCAGAAGGTGGCAGCGAAGTTTCCCTGGCTCTGCGGGATAAAAATGAATAACTTCCCTGCTGACGTACCCTTGGGCCATTGGGAGACCAGGGACCCTGGTCTGGCCCAGGGCTCATGCTTGAGAGTGCGGGAATCTCAGTTTCCCTGTCAGGCTAATCCCCTGACAGATTCTAAGGGAAGCCCTAGCCCTGCTTCTCTCTCAAGGGTGGGCTGAGGGGAAACAGGGGGTGCAGGGCTAGCACCCCTCCAGGAAAATATCCTCATCTCAGGAGCAGAGGTAAGACCCTTTTTCCAGCGTGGAGAAAGTAGCTCATATCCTCTACAGAGGAGGGACACAGAAGAAATAAATAGGATCTCGCATTGTGTCTCCAAGGTCCTAACGTCCCAGGGGAGGAGGTCTGTTGCTGCTAGAATCCGAGACACTGCTTGGGACAGGGACATCAGCAATCTAGTCCTAACACAAACCTTGTGTCCTGGAGCAGAGAGGCTCAACACGGTGGCCAGTTCAGATTCTGCTTCTACCACTTACTAGCCATGGGCTAAAGGCAAGTCCACCTTTTCTTTCTTCTCTGCCCCGTGGATAAAATAAAATTGTTGTGAAAAGTCAACAAATTCATACACATAAGCACACAGTAAAGGAAAGGCTCCTTGGGAATTTGGAACCACCTTCCCCTTCCTCCTCTGCACACAGCAGGTGGCAGCTCCTGGGGGCGGGGCCTAAGCAGCAATCAAGTCTTGGGTGTGAAAGTTCCTAGGGCGTGGTTGTCAAGTACACCGAAGCACACCTTTAATCCCAGCACCTGCGAGGCGAGGCAAGCAGGTCTGAGAGTCTGAGGCCAGCCAAGGCTACAGAGTAAAACTTTTGTCTCAAAAACAAAACAAAACAAAACAAAACCAAAACCAAACACAAACAAACAAAAGCCCACAAAAGACAGCCCAGTGGTGGTGGCGCACGCCTTTAATCCCAGTACTCCGGAGGCAGAGGCCAGTGGTTCTCTGTGAGTTCGAGGCCAACCTAGACTACAGGGTGAGTTCCAGGACAGTCAGGGCTACACAGAAAAACCCTGTCTCGAACAAAACAAACAAATAATACAAATACAAACCCACAAAGTTGTAGGGAAAATGAAGGTCAGATAACACTGCCAACAAAACTAGGGGGGAAAACCCAGGCAGGGTCCCTGGGCTATAGTGAGAGTTCTTTCCCCAGCCCCCTGCTCCAGCGGCCTTCCCGGCCTGAGGCTAGAGCAGGGATGAAAAGGCTCCTCCCCGTGCGGAGCTCCTGCAGCCTCTGCTTCTGCCGGAAAGTTCTCCCACAGTCTAACTGAAAGCCTTTCCGGTTGCTCTCATAATCACGGGTTGCCATGGCTCGGCCCCCTTCCCACCCTTCCCTGGAAGACTTCGAGTGAGCTTGGACTTGTCTGCCTTAAACTGGGGGTGTTCCCAGAGCCTGTCTCCTGGGTGGATGCGGATGGAATGGGTGCTGCCCATGAAGCCCTTCGCAGGACCTGGCGCAGAAGCTGTGGGTGTGCTGGAAGAAAGGGCAGAGTGTGTGTGTGTGGGGTGGAAAGAACGCAGATGCCAAAGCCCCATGACACTAATTTCAGGTGGGCCACCTTGGGGCAGCCGCCTAACCTTCCTATGCCCTTATCTTCCATCCATAAAATGGGGACGGTATGGAGTCTATGTCACAGAGACGTCAGGGCTCTTGGACTGTTCCCCCGGCAGCATGAATGTTTGCTGAGGTGTAACCAGTGGGGCCCCGTGAGGCTTTGCCCCCATGTAACTGCTGGGCATGGGGAGGCAGGAGCTCAGAAAGTCACTACAAGTGAACTGGAGGCCCTGGCATGGAGGAGGGGCATTGTGGTTCAGGACAAGACCCTGGTCCCCACCTGCCCATTTTGCCCACCTCCGGCCTCCCCCTAGACCTTGACTTCGGACCACTCTGATCCCTCAGCCTCCCCTAGTCAGTGAAGCAGCCAGCCCCCTCCCTGTGCCTGGGGTCCAGACTATGTCCTGGAAATAAAGCAGGGTCCCTGGGGCCCACTCAAGCCGAAGACTGCTCTGCCAGGGTGCCAGCTGGTGCCCACGAGGGCGGGGCTGAGGTTTGATCATGTGGAAAGGGAAAGCTAGAAGCATCCCTAACCTTTATGGTCACCACCAGAGACAAGAAAGGACTGGAGGGCGCTGAGGACATCTTCTAGGAACGGAAGGTGAGATTTAAAAATCGCCTTGTCCTGTGCCTCAGTTTACCCAGACACCCAAGAACGGAGTCTTCATTCCCGTATCCCAGTTTCTCTGGGGCTCCAAAAGCCTTGGCATTGGCCCTCACAGCTCCGTGCCCTCTTTCCTTTCTTAAAGAAACGAGGCTCAGCCTCCTACCCGCCCAGATTCTCTCCTAAGAAGCCACTCTGGGGACCCGTGGCCAGAGGTGGAGACCGGTAGCGGAAAGCCGCAGGCTCTAGACAGCCCCCGCAGGGAATGGTGAAGCATCTCAAGCCCGCCTAGGTTGCCAGTCCCTGCCGGGATGACCCGGAGCTCCCCGCCCCTGCCCCTTCCCGCCTCCTCTGGCCCTTTAAGAGCCTCTCCGCGCGCTGCCGTCCCGGATCAGCCAGAGAGACCATTAAAATTTTATGCAGAATGAAAATGGGCCAGGTCTCCAGCTTCCTCGCTCCCATCCAATGATTTATTACTCGCAAATACCACAGAACTAATTAGTATAGTAATTAATTAATACGCATTTGCATATTTGCATGTGCAATTAGTGCAGTGGAGTGATTACTGGGAGAATGAGGGCCCCGGATTGTCAGATGTGAGGGGGAAGTGGCCTGGAAAAGAGTTAGTGGGAATGAACTTTGCAGGGAGCGCGGGGCGGGAGCGCGGCCGGGGCGGGGCGCTGCACAGGCTGCGGGGTGCGGAGCTTGGGCGTGGGGAGTGCGGGGCCCCCCGCGGCCTCCGACTTGGGGCAGGGGTCGCGACCCCGGCACCCCGCCCGCCCGGCCGCGCCCGCCCCGCCCCCGCCGCGTGGCACAGCTCCAAGCGCGCGCCTGATTGTTATGCATTGTGTTTCTCGTCGCGAGCGGAGCCGGGCGGAATGGGGCTGGCACAAGCTGTCTCCCTGCCACGCGGCGGTGGCACCTTAAAGGCGCAGCGTCCTCTCCCTGCCGCGGTCGCCGCCGCCCCCACCTCGAAGCCCGGACCACCGACGTCCCCAGGTGACCTCTAGAGGTCAGGGTGGGCCCGGAGGCCGACCGGAGGGGTGCAGCACGGGGCAAGAGCGCGCGGGGCACGTGCCACGGAGCCCGGCAGGCACGAAGTCAGGGCTGCGAGCGCGATCGGGCGGCTGGGGCGCACCGGGCGCAGTGCCAGGCGCGGACGGGGGTCGGTGAGGCGAGAACCCGCAGCTCGGCAGACGAAGGACGCGGAGGAGAAAGAAGCAGCGAGTGGCAGGGGGTCTGCTGGGTGCCAAGGACTTCCTTGGGGGATTCCACGAGGCCTGCTCCTCTGTCCCGGCTTACAGTGGCACAAGAAGGAAAGATGGTGCAAATCACTACCAGAAGAAGCAATGTTTCTTGGGCAGTAACCAGGGAGGACTTCCTGGCGGAGGAAGCTCTGCCCTTGGCCTTCAGAGGCAAGCAAATAGCCCTCTCAGAGATGAGGGAAAGCGCAGCCGGATGGCTAAGGATGGCCCTGGAAGCTGGAACCACGCATAGTGATCTGGACACAGGGCAAGCTCTGGGCACAGACTTTGCCAAGGGCTCTTCCTCTACTTCTCCATTGGCAAGGCCCCCTGTTCCTAACAGCATGATCCCCCAGACTTTAGAGAGAGGGTCACCGTTTATAATCACGAATAAACCCAACAATGCACCTCACCAACGTGGTCCAGATGCAGGCTCAGTGCTGGGCCACCGCTGGGCCAGTGAGATGGCTCAGCTGGTAAAGGTGCTTGCTGTCAAGTCTGAAGATCTCAGTTTGATCCCCAGGACCAGCATGATGGAGGAAGGGAACTGACTCCCCCAAGCCGTGTTCTGACTTCTTCTACAGTCTCCCTAAACCACACACACACACACACACACACACACACACACACACTAAAATGACCTCTGTTGCTAAATTGCTGTTGAATGTCCTGAAGTTCCAGAACAGGAGCACCCCCAAGGTGTTTTGTTTTGGAGTCTCACTCCACAGCCCAAGCTGGCTTCCAACTGGTGATCTCCTGCCTCAGCGTCCCAAAGTCTGGGATTAAGGGGGGGGTGTCACCACGCTCAGCTAGCACCCTGGTATCTGCCACTCACTTACTGTGGGATATCAGACGAGCTGTACCTCTGTACCCCACCTCTGCTGGGGTCTCCTCTCTGGAAAAGAGGAGTTTGCTTCACCCCTAGGCTGTTCCTTCCTTCTCAGGGGAGCACACTGAAGAAGCTTGCCGGGGACGGGAAGTGTAGCCCAATGGTCGGGTATTTGTCTGACTTAGGAGAGGTCCTGGGTTCCATCTTCAGCACCAGAAGTGGGAGGGGGAGGAGGAGGCATTGGAAGAAGTACAGGAGGAGGAGGGAGAGGACAGAGTGGGAGGGAGGAGGAGGGAGGAGAAGGAAGTCAAAACTAGCTCTATCTTTGAGAGCAGGCTGTCCTTCCCTGACCCACCCTGCCTCTTGGGGGCAGCAATGGCACCGTTTTCCCCAGGTTAAAGGATGACTTCCCACCCTGGCTGTGCCCACCACATACACCACCGTGTCGGGTAGCCCTTTGAGACTGTCTCCTGTAAGTACCAGCACCTACTGTTGACGGTCAGCTTCCAGTGTCGCCAGCACTGGTAACAGGCTCAAGAGACATGCCAGCCACAGTAATGCCAGTCCCAGGATTCCCCAAGGCGGACTTATGGCCCTGATTTCGAAGGAAGACAACCAGCAGAAATCACTGCAGAGCCCCTGTTCTGCCCAACCTGGGTCATGTCCATCCACCAGGCTCGGGCCTCCTCAGAGTGCACTCTGTACCCCGCTGTCCTCCTGGTCACCCCCACAGCTCTGAGGATCCAGCGGGAAGGAGGCACTAATCCCACTTATAGCCGAGGAGAAAGGAGGTCAAATGATTTGGCCAGGGTGAAGATGATGCCAGGGTCAGGGGTCTGCTGCCATACTGACCCCCATAACAGTCTGACCTTCCTGTGAGGATGGGGCTTGGGAGGAGGCCAGGGACAAGACCACCAATTGCCTCTGCAGAAGCCTGACAGTGAAGCAGAACAAAGACCACGGCAAAGAGAGCCCCAGGAACAAAAACATTTGGTAACTAAAGCTGAGCCAGGGCTGGAGGCAAAATCGGCCACGTCAGGGATGGCCAGAAGCACTCACACCTGTTACCTCAGACACGGCTGGCTCTCTGCTGCCCGCCAAGGCAGGCCTCAGCAATTCATCATGCCCATTTTACAGGAGGGAAGGCTGAGGTTAGGCCATGTAGGGCTTAGTGCAAGGATGAGCAAAGAGAAAGAGTTATACAGAGGTGGATCTGTGGTAGGGCCGGTTTCTTGCTCTGGCTGCTTCTCCTCCAACAGTAGGGGAACAGTTGGGGTACCCCAACTGCACTCCGAGGCTATTCTGTGTTCCAGCCTTCAAGCATAGTAGAGCATGGAGCCTCCTGGGTGGACTTTCTGGGGGTGGCGACATTTAGGCAGAAAGGGGCAGAGGTGTGCTCCGCCGTGGGACAGCAGGGGCAGAAGTTCTGAGACTGGGAACGAGGCAGTGAAGAAGCGGCCAGAGAGCCCTGCCCAGGGGAGAAACTGCTGAAGAGGGCGAATGCCACAGCCAGGCTCGCATCTCAGGCAGGCGAGCAGTGTGGGCAGCCTGGGCCCTTCAAGGGGGGTAGAGGAGGGGGCAGACCCCGTGAGAGAGAAGGTGCACAGGGCAGGGCTCAGCTGTGTTCTGACTCCATTTTCTCAAGAGTCACATTCATGGATCCAGGCTGGGGGTAGGGACGCGGATGGGGGGGGGGGAGCCACTGAGCTGAAAGACTTGGGAACCGAGCAGGGAGTCCACCACAGGACGGGCACCAGTCCGGTGAGACCACGGGCCATGAGGCCTGGTGACTGTAAAACAGAGCCTGTAGCCTAGGAAGGGCACAGAGAGCACCGAGCGGAGGCCACGCCCCCTCCGAGCCTATTTCTGGGAATGACCCTTGTGGGGTTTTTTTGCTTGTTTTGCTTTGTTTTCAAGACCCCAGGTTGGCCCGCAGTTCTCTTTGGCGGAGAATGACCTTGAACTTCTGGGCTCACAGGAATGCACCACCCTGCTTCTTCGGGGCTGCGGGTCAGGCCTCCCAACTTGGCAAGCTTTCTACCAACCGAGCTACAACACGTCTGTCTCCCAGGATCCCGTCTGTGCCAGGAGATCCCCTGGGCTGGGCAGAGACCCTGGTTTTGCCCCCAGGAGACTCCAAATGGCTGCATTGCACCCCACCCTCACCTCGTCTCTCCAGCCAAACAGCGGGGGTGACCTGAGAGCCCCAGACTAAAAACATCACAAATAGCTACAGGAGAGGAGAGGGAGAGGGGGAACCTTCCAACAGGAGTGCTGCCCTGAGGGAGGCCTGGAGGGCTCCCAGGAGGCATCTGGGAAACTTCTGGGCGAGGAAGATGAACCTGAGTACTGAGAAAGAGCTCTTCTCACAAAAGCAAGGTGCAGAGGTCAAAGGTTATAGGGTCAAAGGTCACCACACTTTCGGAGCCAGGGTACAGCCTGAGGCGGGCGGCTTGGCTGGAGGACTTAGCCCCTCTTCCACCTGTCATCTGTCTTGAGGAGCGGGTGGCAGCAGTGGTCCGTGGACTCTCAGCTCTCTGGGTGGGACAGAGGCCCAGGCCTGGGCGCGGCCGACTGCGGGAGCGCAGGAGAACCCTGGTCAGGCCAGGAGGTCCATGGGAGGAGGGGGCTACACCTCGCCGGCCTCCCCTCCCCCTCCCCAGTGGCACCACGAGGCACGCAGCCGCATATCACCCGTGCCAGCCCTCACCTCCCGGCAACGTCGCCGCATTCTCAGCCACGCCATCTGGCGTGCCCGTCGCTCCCCGGCACACTGCGGCGGGCGGGGGAGGGGGCAGCGGGGCAGGTGCCCACCCTGGAGCCAGGAGGAAGCGGCAGGTCCCCCTCCCCCAGCGGCCTTGGCGCTCGAGGTGGGGCAGGGGGCTGGCGAAGGGGGCGGCAGGTGCTCTCCGGCCCCAGGTGGAGCTCGAGCATCCGAAGGGCTGGAGGAGGCGCCCCCCTGGGCAGTGCCAGTCGGAGCCTCCTGCCTCCTCCCCCGGCACAGCGCCTGCCAGGAGCTCAGGACCAGGAGGGTCTCCCCCCTGCCCTTCCCCACACCGCAGGAGGAGACCGGGCTCCCCTCACCTGTCCACCCAGCCAGGGAGGCCCCAGGAGACCCATGTCTGACTGCAGCCTGGGGGTGGACGCCTGGGTCTGACCCACCTGCTCCCTAGGCCCGCTTCCTTGTTCACACAGGCCACCTACCTGTCTTCTTTGGGGACACCAGGTGGCTGGCTAGCTGTCCTTCGGAGGGTCAGAATAGAGGGGCGCATTTACAGATTCACGCAGTAATGATTTATGGGGGGAGAGCAAGGGTTGTACAAAGAGCAGTTTTCCAGCACATTCTTCCTGTCCCCTGAGCAAGATTCCCCTAGTCTGCTCAGGAATGACCTGTCTCTCTGGCCTCTGCCACCCTCTGCCCTCTCTCCTCCTCCATGCCTACCTCAACCCCCTCACCCCTGCCCCTCAGGCCCCAGCCAGAACAAAATGGCCGCTGCCCCTCTGTGGCAGCCATTTTAGGTGCCCAGACCGTGGAGTCCCTTGGGATGGGGCTATGTCTCCATGGGAACCTCAGGCCCCCAGCTCCCCGCTCCCACCCTGAGGTGTGGGCAGCAAAAATGGAAGTCTTCCAGGCCTGAAGTGCCCGCCACTCTCCTTTTCCTCTCAGAGACCTGGAGGGGACCAGGCCCCTCACCAACTCCCTTCCCCCAATGCCACGGGGAGGAACAGATGGCATCTCTGGGTGTCCTTCTCCTTTCGTCTCCTTCCTTCCATTTCTGGCTCTTTCTGTCTTTCCGTCACTGGATCTCTGAGCACAGAGAGGAGCGTGCATGTCCCGGCGTGCTAATGCCTGCTCGTGTGTATGTGGACACACGTGTTGTACCTCTTCGGAGCTCATGTCTGAGGCAGGCCCAGCCTACACCTCCCCCTGTTCCAGTTTCCCCCCGGTTTTTATTGTATCTTCTAAAAAAGCGAAAGTTGGAATGTGTCGAGTGAGAAAAACTTGCTCCATTTTCCTGAAGAAGAAAAGAGGGGTCAGGAGCAGGCCCAGCGGGGTGAAGTTCTCTGTACCCCAGGCCTGACCACCCCACCCCCTACCTCAGGCCTCTGCCTGCAGGAGCCCCTTAAGGAGTCCTTTCGGATCTCAAAAACAGAGAGCACTAGGCGGCCTTACAGAGCGTTCCCTGAACAAGGTCTGCCCTCACCCGGAGGGCCCTATCAGACCCCAGTGGGCTTAACCCAATTCTTGATGTTTTTCCCTGCCAAGGAAGCATTCATCCATTTATTCATTCATACCTTCACCCATTAATTTAACAAAACTTTGGATTCTTTGTAGACAAAACATTTTAATTGGGGATGGGATCTATGCAATAAATTAATAATATAAAGCAAGCTACAATTTGCAAAGTGTCTTAATAAAAATAAAGGCTGCCATTTATTGGAAGATTCTTTCATTGCTGGCCCTGTGCCGGCTCATTATCCCATCACAGTATTCAGGGTTAGAAACAGCCCTATGAAGGGGCCGGATGATAACCTCCATTTCATGGACAGGGAAATCAAGACTGAGAAGGAGTTTGCTTGCTATGGATTCAAACCCAGGGCCTTGGGCTCTCCAGGCAAGGACCAGCCCTGGGCAAAATCCCCAGTCCAGAATTCAGTTGGCTTTTTTTTTTTTTTTTTTTTTTTTTTTGAGACAGGGTTTGTGTAGCTTTGGCTGTCCTGGAACTTGCTCTGTAGACCAGGCTGGCCTCGAACTCACAGAGATCCATCTGCCTCTGCCTTCCAAGTGCTGGGATTAAAGGTGTGTGCCACCACCATCTGACCCAGCATTTTCTTTTACAAAGTGATGGTGCAGCCCTTTAATCCCAGCCCTCTGGAAGCAGAGGTGAGTTCAGGGCTAGCCTGGTCTACATGGTGAATTCCAGGATAGCTAAGAGTACATAGTGAGAACCCATCTCAAAAACAGAACGAGGGGCTGGAGAGATGGCTCAGAGGTTAAGAGCAATGACTGTTCTTCTAGGGGTCTTGAGATCAATTCCCAGCAACCACATGGTGGCTCACAGCCATCAGTAATGAGATCTGGTGCCCTCTTCTGGTATGCAGGCAGAAAACTGTATTCATAATAAATAAATAAATCTTAAAAGCAAAACAACGAAATGAAAAGTTGGTGAGCAGAGTTGACTGAAAACCAGAAGCTCCTATCATGTAGGCAACCCCAAACTGGACAGGCCTTGCCAAGCCTCCTGCGAAGTCCGTCAACTTACTTCTGCCTCTGCCACGATCCCGCTTCCCAATCTCAGTTCGGCTGTCTGACTTAAGAGGGGCTCAACTTCCTAATTCAGAGCCTGGAAAGAGCTTCTTTTCCTTGGAGACCACCAAGGCAGTCCCGGGGTTAGTCTGGTTTTGCTCTTCCTGTCTGTTCCCAGTTACATCCATTTCCCTGCACTGGTCTCTCTGGAAGGAAGAGCAAGTGTGTTGCCTCTGACCTTTCAGCGCCTGGCCTCCAAGCACCCTGGACAGCTCCAAATGCTCTTTCTAGAGACCTTCCAAGGCAGTGTGTCTCTATGCAACACCCTGTTCAATCTGCAACATCAGGTCCAGTCTTACCAGGCTGAGATCCCCTTGAGGAAGTTAATCTGGGCAAGACTAGAGGACATCCACCTGGATTGAGGGATTGGAGGGGAACCCTCCTTTCTTTCTCTTTGCTTTGAGCCATTCAGGGTGTGCTGAAGTAGACCAGGGGACAGACCGGAAATTTGGGCCTGAAAGCAGTACCTACCTGAATCCAGGGTGGCCAGAGTCTCTATCCCTAGCCGTGAGTACTTGCGCACGCACGCACACACGTTGTCTCTCTGAATCCAGAGTGGCCAGAGTCTCTATCCCTGGCCGTGAGTACTTGCTCTCACACATTGTCTCTCTAAATAGGGGTGTTTCCAGTTTCTGCACCACACAGTGAGGAGCAGGGGTGGGCAGGTATGGGTTCTTACCTTCAACCTCTACCATTTACACCTGTGTCTGGCGTGCTAAGAGAGTTGAGAGGGGAACTATAAAGTAAAATAAAGCATCCATTTCCTATCTCCCTTAGCAAGACACCTTCCTGGCTCACCCCTGGCCTCTGCTTTTTGTGTTTTCTGTAGGGCAAGAATGTTTGGGTCCCATCTAGGAACTCTAGGCTGTCCCCAATCAGCCATATCCTCCCTTCAGCTAACCAAGAGCAAGCCATTACCAGGCAAGGATTAGGGATAGTAAGGACATAAGGAAGAGGAAGAGGAAGGTTTGTGGGTTAGGAATTCAGATCTGTGCCTCATCCCAGATGGGGGACACATGGTTCATCTCCAAGTTCCTCCCCATCCCAGCATACGTATGCCCTTGACATCCAAGGAAGCATCTCCTATGTAATGACTCCGCAGATAGACACACATGTCCCCACAGACACACACACGCCCATGCAGAGAGACAGACACCCAGGCAGGCAAATCTTTTCCCCTTTCTCTGTCTTTCCCTTGGTTTGAATTTCGTTCAGCCACATATGTTGTGTGTGCATGAGGGTGGGTGGGGGAGGGGCAGACAGGGATGAGGAATGGCATAATGCCAGCATCTACCTATGGGGCTTGGGTCAGGGATGCCCCCCACACCCACCCTGGAAGGAGGCCTCAGCTGTCCCTTTGTGGTGGAGGGGACTCTCTTGGGGAGTGGGAGTAAGCACTGAGGTCCCTTCTCCGTACTCCAGAGTCTGGTTCTGACCCACCTTAGGGACCAGGAAACAGGGAAATGGACAGATCAAGACCCCGGAGAGAGTCTAGAATTGGCCGCCACCACAAACCTCCAATTTCCAGACTTGCTACCCCATTGTTCCCATATGGGGGGGCTCTATATCTGAGGGGGGGCAAAGCCTCCCACCTCCCTCTCAATCCCTGCTTTCCTTGCGTTTGGCAGGGAGGGGAGGGCGGCAGAGATATTTATTTATTTCCTTTATTTATTTAATTTTTTTTTTTTTTTTGGAGTAGAGAGTGACAGATGGCGGCGGGTCCCGGGGGAGCCGGCTCTCCCCCAATGCAGACGCATGCCAATCACCGTCTCTCATGTGATAGCTGCTGCCCGTGACGTGCCAAGCCCATATGGCCTGGCATAGAGGCTGGTACCCCGCCTGGTAGAGATGCCACACTCGCTCCGCGGCTCGCATGGCGCTCTGAAGACGCCGGCGCCCGCCGCCTTGAGGAACCGCTGCCCCCGCTCCCTGAAGATGGGGGAACAATGAAATAAGCGAGAAGATTCCTCTTCTCCCCCCTCTCTCTCTTGCCCCCTCCCCCTCCCCTCCCCTCTCCCCTTGACTCCTCTCTGAGGTAAGTTGTCCGAAAGGGAGCTAGATCTGACCTGCCCATTGGGAGGGGGGCGCTGCTTCGGACATGAAAGTCCCCCAGATTCCCCATTCCTGGGACTCTACCCCCTCACTGGGTGGGCATGGGCGCCCTGGGTTCTGTCTCCCATTGGGGTCGCAGCTCAAGGGGCTGCGTTGGGAAACCTTATGCCTAGGGTGGTCTGGGGGGTAGGGTCATGAGGTGCACGAAGAGGCGAAGATGGGGACCCCCGCCCCATGACTGTCCCGAAGGAGGAACCTGCGACCTTTCCCTGTCACCAAAAAAGATAAGCAAACAAACAAATTTGGATTTTTCCCCATGGATCCCAAAATACAACGAGATCTGAAGAGACGTGTGGGAGGGAGGCAGTTCGAAGGGGGGAAGGGGGTCCCTGACCGTAGGGGAGACGAACAGGGTTCGCTTCTGGGTCTCCTCCCCACGCCCGGCTTCTTCAGTCCTCGCCACCCGGAGCCGGCTCCGGGAGACCCGGACGCAGCAGCTAGAGGAGACGGTGCTCCGGGCGTCTGGAATTGGGGCTGCGGGGGTGGGGGCCGGGCCGGGGGCGGCGCGCGGCCAACTTGCAAATTGGATTAGGGAGCGTGGGGGTGAGAGGCACCGGAGGGCAGGGGGAGCCGGGCCGAGGGACCCGGGCCGCGGAGCCAAGGAACCGGGCAGCTGTCCCCACGGCGGCCGCCCAGCTTCTCTCCATCACCCGGAGAGAGCAGGCTTTCGGGCGAGAGCACCGCCTCCCCGGGCAGAGGAACCTGGCCCTTTAGCACCCCACCCGGTCCACGCTCTCTGGGACCCCGACACCGGCCTGGAGCGGCCTCCTTTGCGCCCAGGGGCGGAGCCGGGGCCCGGCTCTGGGGCGAGGGCCTGGGCCGCGGAACCCCGCCGGCAGCCGGGCAGGGCTGGGCCGGCTCTGGGCGGGGCAGCGGGACGTGGTGGGCATCAGGGGCTCCCTGGGCTGGAGCGCGCGCCGAGACTCGGTGGTGGTGGCGGGTTGGGGGGCAGTGGTGACCCTGGCGCGCCCCTCACTCTGTGTTGTCTGTCTCCCCGCCCCCGGGGCGCCCTCAGGCACCATGCTGACCCGCCTGTTCAGCGAGCCCGGCCTCCTCTCGGACGTGCCCAAGTTCGCCAGCTGGGGCGACGGCGACGACGACGAGCCGAGAAGCGACAAGGGCGACGCGCCACCGCAGCCTCCGCCTGCTCCCGGGTCGGGGGCTCCAGGACCCGCCCGGGCCGCCAAGCCAGTATCCCTTCGTGGAGAAGACGTCCCCGAAGCCACGTTGGCAGAGGTCAAGGAGGAAGGCGAGCTGGGTGGTGAGGAGGAGGAGGAAGAGGAGGAAGAGGAAGGGCTGGACGAGGCTGAAGGCGAGCGGCCCAAGAAGCGCGGGCCGAAGAAACGCAAGATGACCAAGGCGCGTCTGGAGCGCTCCAAGCTGCGGCGACAGAAGGCCAACGCGCGGGAGCGCAACCGCATGCACGACCTGAACGCAGCGCTGGACAACCTGCGCAAGGTGGTGCCCTGCTACTCCAAGACGCAGAAGCTGTCCAAGATCGAGACGCTGCGCCTGGCCAAGAACTACATCTGGGCTCTTTCGGAGATCTTGCGCTCCGGAAAGCGACCGGATCTGGTGTCCTATGTGCAGACTCTGTGCAAGGGGCTGTCGCAACCCACCACAAATCTGGTGGCTGGCTGCCTGCAGCTCAACTCTCGTAACTTCCTCACAGAGCAGGGCGCGGACGGCGCCGGCCGCTTTCACGGCTCGGGTGGTCCGTTCGCCATGCACCCGTACCCATATCCGTGCTCTCGCCTGGCTGGAGCACAGTGCCAGGCGGCTGGCGGCCTGGGCGGAGGCGCAGCGCACGCCCTGCGGACCCACGGCTACTGCGCCGCCTACGAGACGCTGTACGCGGCGGCAGGTGGCGGCGGTGCCAGCCCGGACTACAACAGCTCCGAGTACGAGGGTCCGCTCAGTCCCCCGCTCTGTCTCAACGGCAACTTCTCCCTCAAGCAGGACTCGTCTCCCGATCACGAGAAGAGCTACCACTACTCTATGCACTACTCGGCGCTGCCCGGCTCGCGGCCCGCGGGCCACGGGCTGGTCTTTGGCTCGTCGGCCGTGCGCGGGGGCGTCCACTCCGAGAATCTCTTGTCTTACGATATGCACCTTCACCACGACCGGGGCCCCATGTACGAGGAGCTCAACGCGTTTTTCCATAACTGAGACCTCGCGCCGACCCCCTTTCTTTTTCTTTGCCTTTGCCCGGTCCCCTAATCCCAGCCCCGCGAGCTCTGGGGCTCCCACCGACCCCAGCGCCAGGCGCGCGGGGCGTGGGCCGCCGGTTCTGCGGCTCTCTAGGGCTGGCGCGGTCTCTTACCTGTGGGTGGCCCGTCCCAGGGGCCTCGCTTCTCCCTGGGGACTCGCCTTCTCTCTCCCAACGGGCTTCCTCTTCCCTTCTGCAGTGGAGTGCATCTCTGGGGACCTCCCTCCCGGCTCTCCCTGGAGACTCCTTCCGCATTCCCAAACGAGGGTTTTCTCTCCCCACCTCCCAGTAGGCCGTAAGGCTTTGGTAAGGGGCAGCTGAGTTTTGGGATAGTGTCTCCGCTTAGGAAACTTTTAAAAAAGACACTGAGCTGCCCAGGCCGAAAGGAGTTGGTATCTCTTCCTTCTCGAAGAGGGCAAAAGCCAGGGCGCTCAAACGCCTTCACCCCCAACCCGAATCTCCGCGTTTTTTAAATTTTTATTTTGGTGGGAGGGGATGTGGATTGAGAGAAAAGAGAGAGGCCAAGCCAATTTGTAACTAGAATCATGTTTCCTTTTCCCTTTTTAAAAAAAACAAATATACAAAAGAAAAAAAAAAGCTAAGAGGCGACAGAGGCCGAACTCAGAGTCCGGATCGGAGAGAAAACGCAGTAAGAACTTTTAGAAGCAATAAAAGGCAAAATAATAATAATATTAATAATAAATACTACCAATAATAATTTTTAAAGAGACACAAATATCTATGCAAGAAGGTTCTGACTGAGCCTAGCAGCCCGGCCCGGGATGCCCCTTGGGTCCGCTGGCTGCACCGCCCAAGCGCGGATCAGTGCACTTTGGTGAAGTGGGGGCCCGCGCCGCCCCTCCCCCCAGGTTCTTACAATCAATGACTCGGAGATTTGGAGCCCCAGTGCCACTGCCCTCCCCCACCCTGTCCCGTTGTGCGTCATACTGTTTTCTAAAAACCTGTTTCCAAATTTGTATGGAATGGCAAACTGTTGGGGGTTCGGCTTGGGGAGGGAGGGTTTGCATGAGAGACACACACGCACACCACACCGCACGCACACGCAGGCCCGACATGGGCGTCCGTCCGGGGACAGATGGAAGTGAGTCTCCAGGCTCCTCCTCTCTACGGGCACTCCGGTCCCTCTTAGGTGAAGGTGGAAGAGCCCAGACCTGGGGGCAGCCCTACCCCTGCCCAGACTGTGCCTCTGGGGGCGCCAAGCTCCTGGTGACTTCTGGTGGCTGGAGAGGTTTTTTTTGTTTTGTTTTGTTTTGTTATTGTCGTTGTTGGGGGGAATTTTTGTTGTTGCTGCTTTTGTTTTTTGTTTTGTTTTGTGTTTTGGTTCTAGGCTCCTCCTGACTTTTGTCATCCAGTGAGCTGGGAGAACTGAGGGCCCCTTTTGGAGATTTCCGGCAAAAGAGGCAACAGGTGAACCTCTCCGCTCCAGAGGCAGGGAATCAGGCACCCAAACACTCGATGCAAAAAACGCAAACCCACAGGCGACACACCCCCCACACACGCAATTTTACCTTCCTCTTGTAGCGAAGATGAAACTCCCGTCGGACACCCGAAGTGCATTGCGTGTTTCTGTTGAGTTTAATGACGATTAATAAATATTTATGTAAATGAGATGCAAAGCAGACCCGGTTTCTCACAGTGGCCTCCTTTTACGGGTGGGGACAGGGATTGATCTGGGACTGAGGTGATGGAGGCTATGTCAAGCGACTGTTCAGAAGACTGAAAGAATGACTGTGGACATTCCTGGGTGGGGCTTCCAAACTGCAAGACCTTCGCACACACCCAATGGGCTGATAAACAATCACACTTGCTGCCCCTTCTAGGCCCCACCCAGATTTACATTGTACCCAGTACGGAGCACCCCTGTGGTCTGCTTGCTTTCATTCAGCTCCCAAACACACTCAAGGATCTTCTTTGAAAACAAAACATTTTTTAACACTGAAAAAAAATTATCAAAATGGGACTATCCCATCATCTCACAACCCCTGGCTTACTGTCACACACACACACACAAAGACAAGTAAGTGCAAATAATGAGGACGCTGAGGAGGCAGACATGGATTTTCTTGAATTAAAAAAATAAGATCATGAGGATAAAATATCAATGGAGAAATCTCCTTTCTACCTTAAATTTGTGTTTCAGTGAGCTTAAAGGAACGAATTTTTCTGGTGTCAGGGATATTGATTTTTTTGGGGGGGGATTATGGATAAGTCTATGAGGTGGCTGAATCTGGAGAGGGACCCTGGTTAAGGACAAGACCTAACCATGAGCAAAAGGAAACAGCACCAATTAATACCTGCGCAGCCTCCTTCCCTGCTTCAGGAGAAGAGAAAAGAGGCTCAGTGGAAAATACGTAGGAAGACCCTCTTTTACTCAGACCCCACTTTCTCCCCCTCGAGCCCCTGGACACAGAGGCAGCTAGCTCTAGCTCGGAGTAGACTCTCCCCCAAAAGATGCCTTCTCCTTCTGAAATATTTGAAATTCAAATATTTAAAAACTCAAACCCTAAAACCCAAGGAGACTTAGTTAGGAATTCCCTAAAGAAGCAACCCTTAGTGCTTTTTCCCCCCCTCAAAACACCATCACTCATTTTAGGATTGAAGTGAGGTTGAAGGCAGTATTGTTCAGGGTTGAGGTCAGACACACTAAGCTAAGGGCTCCAAGGGAGAGAAGGAGGAAGAGAGAGGAGGAAGTCTAGATGTCAAGGGGCTCAGAGGAAGCTGTGAGTGTGCTCAGTGATGCCACTAAAGCCCACACTTAATCTTTAGTCTTCTGAGTAAAAGCAATGCCCCCCCCCCTTGCCTCTACGCAGAGGGACAATTCCAATTCCGGAGCTGTCCACTCCACGGTGCTGACTGGTCTCTAACATTTTTCCCTTCTGGCTGCCGCAGGAGGCCAGAGCCTGAAACAGCAGAGCAGAGCCCATTGGAATTCTCCTGCAGGGAGACTTCCTAGGAGACTTTCATTGTTAATTCTTTTTAAACGTTCACCACATCTGGGTATCTCTCAGGACCACCTCTCTTGAGTGAGAGCGAGCCCTTTGTCACGGGATTCTTCCCTGCGGGTGGCTAATGAGATCTAACAGATCTCTGAATCACTTTTATTCTTTAGAAAATGATTTTGGTCCATCTTCTCTGTCCTCCACTTTGGTGGAGAATGAGAGATTGCAAGATGCACATTCTAACCCTAACCTGAAGGAGCTGGTCTGTGCCTAGTGATGGGCAAGGCTTGGCAGGGGCATTTGGAAGAAAAGGAATTCAGTTTCATACCAGGGTGTGATCCTTGTCTTGCCCTGGGAACAAGGTTAATTGGGCTTCTCTCCCACTCAGCTGGTTTCCCAGAACTTGCTCTGAACTCCAAGCTGGGCAGCATCCAGGTGGCTTGGGGCCGGATGTAAAGGACCCCTCCACGTGGCTCCTCTGGCTAGAATACAGGCTCCTCTACATAGATCTTCCAGCTACCTCACACTGCTGTATTCCAAAGCCAGATTCCAGCCTCCTTTGAAAGATGATGACGACTCTGGGGCCCTTGCATCTATGGGTCAGACCATGTGGGGATGCAAGGACTCTTTGGGGGGGCAGGAACACTGGATCCCCTGCTTCTAGTGAATACCTCCAGCAGCCAACTCCAATTCCTGACCTTCCCCCATGCTCCCTGCACTCTGGCTGACTCCTGCCTCCCACCACCACCCTCCTCCCCAACACAACACTTAACTGCCCTGGTGAGATGGGAAGATGAGCAGGAGAAGAAGATGTGCCTGGACACTCGGCCCCAGACGCCCCCTCACAGATCTCTTTCTCTCGCTTGGCTTGCCTGCACACACATCCAGAGAAGCTCCAGGAACAGAAGGAGGGGGGAGGTGAAAGGGCGCTGGCATGGCTTGGGGCAGGGTGGTGGGCAGGAGCAGAAAGTGTAGAGAGGATTCTTTCCCTAACCTAAGCAGCAGGCTCTCCTAGCAGTCCACGCCCTGCTCACAACCACCCCTGGACTGCCCAACCCTGCGGCTGTAGCCAGATCCAATCTGCAGGCTGATTTCTCTTTGCATTTTCCAGCCCCCATCCCATGCCTAGCATTTGAAAATGGCAGAGAAACAGAGATGCTTATCTGGTTGTGATAGCAAAGGAATGTGTAGCTACTTCTCCCCTCACCATTTAATACCACCCTAACCACCATCTGGATGGTGAGTCACTGTCCACCAGTGAAACTCCAGCTCTGATTTTATCACCTAGGATAATAACAGGATAAACCACTGGGGAAGGCAAGAAAGCTGAGTCCTACCTGGACCAGTACTGGGAAGCCCTCCACTCCAGCTCACTCCTCAACAGTGTGCCAGCTTGTCTTCCCTCCATAAATCCAGAGCCACCAGATTCAGGATCTGGGGACAGAGGTCAGAGATTTCGTTCTCTTTTGCCCAACCTTGATCTCCTCCTCTTCCTGGAACCTTTAACAGGAAGTCACTTGTTCCAGAAGCTTCCATGGATCTTCCATGGATTGCAGTACTAAACATGACTCTAGATCACACAGATTAGTTTTCCAGGTAGAAGGGGTGAAAGACAGCCTCAGTCTTGACCTCCACTCCCAAGCCTGGACCACCGGACAGCAGAGGGCCAGAGCAGCCCAAGGCTCCATTCTGACCAATATGGACAGTTCAAAGGGGAAAACTGAATGGAGACCAAGCCTGCATTGTGGGGACTGTGGGGACTTTCCTGTCCAAGATGCTAGCTGTTTTCATTTTTTTTTCTTCTGAGATTGGGTAACTAGGTATTGGCCACTGGCCTAGAGTGAAGGTGACACCTGGCCTCTGAGAGACCTGGAAACCCTGCTCTGCCCTACTTCTGCATCTTGATATTTATTTATTTATTTGTCTGTACCTAAGCCTTCAAAAATTCTCCACAAGGTTTCCCGAGGTGAGCAGGGTGCTCCTGCCTCAGGAAGACTATCTTGCTGTTGGAACTTTATCCTGAAACCCAGGGTTCAGAGTGGCAGGCCTTGCACAGAGTGGAGGGCCAGCACTGGGTAGGGCTCACCTGGGGGAGGGGACAGAATACGTGCAGGGAGGGGTCAGGGTTGCTCTTTCCTAGTCCCATACGGAGAGGGGAAACCAGGGAGCGCTGGAGGAAGAGGATGAGGTTCCACTTTTAAGCACTAGCAGTGCCAAGGGAGATGGGGCACATCTTCCAGCTGTGCCCCTGGATATGTCTCTGGTGCTACCAGTTCTGTTCGCTCCCACGCGGGAGCCCAGCTTCTCCGAGGCAAACTGGGGGTGCACACTTCACTTCCACACCCAGAGTATGTGTCTGGTGTTTCATGATTCCAACGTTCCTCAGTCTCTTTGCCTCTCAAGCCCTGTTTGTATCTCTTTCCTTGTTCCTCTTTTTGGAATTAATTGAATTAGGAACTGGTCTTTCTGGGGTTTTCCCGCCTCCTGCCTCAGGTTGAGCTGGCCAGGAGGCCAAAACTGAGAGGTCAGGTCCCACTGGGGTCTCAAGAGCTCACAAACCCTTTGGGGACCCGCATGCCGGTTCCTATCCTCAGCCAAGACTTTGCCAAGGGCACAGCTGGGCGGGGTCTGGGCAGTCCGCCCGGCTTGGGACATCTGTTCTAGCTAGAGTCGCATTAAAAGCGAGTAGTGGGGGTAGGGGGGCTCAGAAACAACCCCTCAAAACCCAGGTCTGTGCATGCCGGCCTTCTCCACCACAACCAGAGGCAGGAGAGGACCCGGGACGCATTTGGGCTTGTTTTTCTTCTCTCTAGGGAACAGAGCGAAATTTGGGGTGAGGTCAGGTGGGGCGTTCTCTCTTTCCTTAGTCTCACCCACTTCCCCCTCAGATGTCACAAGGGGCTTCCCTCAGGCAGGGCGGTAAGACACTTCAGCCTCTCTCCGGCCGCTGGGGAGCCCCTGAAGGCGCTGACGCCGGCAATTCAGCGGAGGCTGCTGCCGGCCCGACGCAGAGCTGAACCCGCTTGCTGCGAACTGGGTTCCCAGGCCGAGGCTGGGGCTCCGCACAGAGGGAAGGCTAAAAACAAGTCAATTAAAATATCTGAAATATTTGCCTTTATATGGAAGACTGGGCGGTACTTTGAGAGAGAGAGAGAGAGAGAGAGAGAGAGAGAGAGAGAGAGAGAGAGACAGAGAGAGACAGAGACAGAGAGAGACAGAGACAGAGAGAGAGACAGAGAGAGAGAATCAAGAAGAACCACAAAAGCCCCTAAACTAACCAAACCCAAATCCTTAACTACTGATCATTTTGTAGAAAATGACAGAAAAATTCCTCAGACGCTTTCCCTCTGGTGTCACCGCAAAAAAGCTCCCGCCTGCCCAAGCCCTGAGCCCGATGCACCTCCACCACCCCAGAGCCCTGGCGCTGAGCCCAGGTCGCCCCTTGCCCACCCTTCGCTTGCATGTTTGTGCCAGTCCGTGCCACTCAGCCGGTGCCCGGTGCCCGGTGCCAGGCGCGGGGGGAAGGCGGGGAGGAGCCGAGGCTCCAGCTTAAATTCCATGGCATCTGTTCATTATTATACAGTGAGGATTTTTATATGGACAGCTAAATTAAAGACAGATTTTTGCCAGAATTGCAGATCCCATAAAAATGATGACACAGGATGGGGGCTTTTTCTTTTTTTTAAAAAAAGAAAGATTAAAAACACAACCTAACAGACCACACCTCAGACCTCTCTGTGTCCCCGTCCTTTGCCTGTTGGCTTTACCCATCTTTTCTTCTGGTGGGCCTGAGAGACTCCAGCCTCTGCTGCTCTCCACGGCCAGCTAAACACAGATACCCAGGGACCAAGCCCTTGCTCTCCCAGGGGCCGGGCAGTCAGTTCAGACTCCAAGGGTTCAGCATGGGGACAGGAGTTGTGTCTGGTCTGGAGCGCAGCTTGACTTTCCCCTGTGCTGTCATACGTCTGGCTGGTCACCAAGCCACAGATCTAGAGGCAGGCCAGGTATATGGAGCCGTCTGCTCAGGGACACCGGGGGCAGCACCCATTTCCCCTTTGCCAGTGGAGAGTCTAAAGCAAGAATAGGGCATCCTGGGCGATATTCAACTTATGGAAGTTCCGGAATTTCAAATTTCACAAGACTCTAGGATGCTGGACCCTGCACCTGGGTGGGATGTTATAGAATTTGCATGGTTATCAAATCTCTAGAATTCCAAAAGAGCCCTGTGCCAGGGGAAGGTGGTCTAAACTTCAGGAGTTCTGTATTCCGACTTTGAAGCTGTGGCATGATATTTTGGGGCCCATGGGGCTCCTGGAGAAGGCTTGATAGGTGCAGGCAACATCAGGAGGAGAGGTGGGGCCACTCAGAAGGATTCTGAAAGTGTCCCCTAAAGCTACTGGGAGCCATTCTCATTTTTCTTTCTTTCCTTAAAAATTATTTTCAGGGCAGAAAAGTAAATATGTGCAGAGTTCTGTGTCCTCTAGACAATCGCTCTCTGTGTGTCTGTGTCTGTCTGTGACTCTGTCTGCGGAGCTGTCTGCTTGTCTCTCTCAGATTCGGAGCTGACAGAATTCCTATCAGAAGAGCGAAGGCAGGGACATCTGTGTGCCGAATGACTGTGCCTACTCGAACCTGCCAATCGCTCCTGGCACGAGCTGGGTAACAAATGCCTGTTACCTCGGAATGCTGGCGGGTGGGGGGAAAGGGGGGAGGGCGCCTGGCACCACCCCGGCTGCCAAGCTCTGCCAAGACCCCCTCCTACCCGCTGCGGGTCTCGCCCCCTTCCCTGAGTTGGGGGTCCATGGAATTGGATTATTTATTAATTAGCAGTAATTAGAAAATGTGGGTGTCTCTCAGCCTGGTGACCCCTTCTCCTCTGCTTCTAGAACCCCCATCACCTCTCCCATCTTGCCCTCCCCAACTTCCTAGATTAACTCTGGGTTTCTACTAAGGGCAGGCGGCCAGTTGTTGGGGAAGGGGCTCATGGAATGCAGGAAAAGGGGTCTCTAGAGGGAAGAATTCCGCTAAAGTTGCCAGGAGGAGTTTCTCTCACAGAGTGTGAGGGTCTGGGCAGAGGGTTTGCATAGACGGGGCTGTTTGGCTGGCCTGTGGAGCGGGGCAGAGCTGCTGAGGGGCAGAGAAACGGTGGACAGGTGGAGCTAAGGAGAGACAGAAGAAAAAGAGGACGATGGGAGGAGGCTAGAAGCGAGGTGAGGCTAGCTGATTCTCTCTGCGCGAGCCACCACCTTGCCGGCCTTGCTGCTGAGCAGGCTGCGCTCTGAGTCCATCCACTGGTTCTGCTGTGGGGTGGGGGAAGGGGAGAGAAGAGCGCCACTGTCACAGCCGGTGCCAGCTGGGGGTGGGGTATTGCGAGGAGGGGCGGAGAGCACATCTAAAATTCCAAGACATCTGTTCAACCAAGGAGGAGACACCGCGCTCAAGAAGACAGGGCACCCTTGCCTCACCCGCTCTGTAGCCATTTGTGCCAGTGAGGAACCCATCCCAGTCCACCAAAGCAGACCTGCAGAGAATGAGGGGGGTGGGTGCCAAGTTTGAGATAGGGGGTGGTGCTGAATAGGGCTGGGGGGGATTGCTGTACAGGACAAAAATCCTGAAAGGGAGGATTTGAAGAGAGTGAAGTGGCTGGAAGAGGCCCTCTGGCCTCTGGTACCCACAGACCCTTCGCGCGTGCGCGCGCGCGCGCGCGCGCGCGCACACACACACACACACACACAACTCTACTTAGACATTAAGCTTCTCACTTCCGTGAACACACAAGTCTACATAACTGGCTTCTCACACACTCAATGATGTATCTGCTCAAACAACTTTATTGAGTGCTTGGTCTATCCTGGGCCTGGACTGGGAATCACAGGGACACCTTCCTGCCCCGAGCTGCCCATTCGTGAGAACCCTTGGGACAGGGGGACTGCCCAGCACTAACTCAGACCAGACACAGTCTTCTTTCTGGGAGCCAGAGGGAATGTTCTCTCTATCTGGGGGTCCCAGCAGGGAGTCCTGGCCCCACAGCCAGCCACATTCTTACCTGCTCCCTATTAGCAGGAGCCACTGTGTCCCCAAGCTGTGCCTGAACAGGCTCCAATACCACTTGCCACTAAGTCTCAATGACCACCCCTGTCTTCAGTGCCCTGGCTTGGCACCTGCCCTCTGCCAGGGCTGCCCTAGCTGGGCCGACAGAGGCCAAGCCTCTCAGCTGGGAAATGTCCATGTGGTTGCTACTTAAAAACTGATTTATGAGGCCGCTGCGGCTGCGGAGGCTTGGCCTGCGGTCCTGGTAGTAATCAAGGGCATATGCCCATCTCGCCTGGTACTGCCCAGCTTGTGAGCCCAGCCCTGGCCTCTGCTCTCCTGTTGGGAAGAGAGAGGCACAAAGCCTGGAGTCCTCCTTCTCCCCAAACCTCTTTCTCCTACTATCTTCCTTTTCCTCCTCCTCTTCCTCTCTTCCCTCTCTCCCTCCCTCCCCCTTCCCTCCCTCCCTCCCTCCCTCCCTCCCTCCCTTTCTTTTCCTTCTCTCCCAAGTGGCACGGACCAGCCTGTGTGCCGGGCTGGCGCTCACAGCTGCAGCCCATCTGCTATGATTGAACGGTGACAGTGACGAGAGCGGAGCTAGGGGGAACGGGGGCTGCCCTGCCACCCCTTACCCCTCTCCTGTGCCAACCCCCACATGCTTCCTTGACCTCCAGAGTGAGACCATTCATTGTGCTGCGGCAGGCTGGGGGAATCCCACCCCTCTAAGCAGTGAGGGAATTCCTTTCCCTCCAACTAGATTCCTGGAGAGAAAAGGAAGGGAAGAGAAAGGAGGTGTGCAGAAAGGGAGCGTGTGGGGGGGGGGGTTGAAAGAGCCTACTGGGAGAAAAAAAAACCCTGCCCACATAACCTTGGATGAGGTAGGGGCCAGGGACACCAACTAGAACACAGATGAAGCTCCAAGTTGGGCAGCACTAACGCAGGTGCAAAGTCTGGTTTCTTTTGGACCACAGGAAAATGTCTTTGAGAACCGCAGGTGAAAAGAACTCTGCCCTTTGCCCAAGGATCTTGTTACTCTCCTTTTCATGTCATTTCCTCCCTCTGGAGCCTAGTAAATGTCCTCTCTCTCTCTCTCTCTCTCTCTCTCTCTCTCTCTCTCTCTCTCTCTCTCTCCTCTCCAGGAGTACTTTGGAAGACACCTGGGAAAACCCAGTCTTTATTGGTGTCCAAAGCGAGAGACGTAAGAAAGAAGCAAGGAAGTCCAGCTGAGTACAAGGGAGGATTTCCCCCACCGAGTCACAGAAAGTAAGTGGCGCTGAAGCAGAAGCTTTTACAGTTGTTATGTGCACACAGCTTGCTCAAGCACCACACATGAGCACCATTCATTTCAACAAGCCTGTAAGGCCAGGTCTACCCACAGGACACACAGGGTGCTGAGTGCTGAGGCACAGAAGCCTGGCTCTCCTTGGTAGGAAAAAAAGGGAAGACCAGGAGATCCAAAACTCTTCCAAAGGCAACCGAGCATCTTTTCCCTTACCTCCTCCCTTGCCAGTTCTCCATCCTTAATCATCACAGTACCAATCTCCAGTGAATGCCCACACATGTGGTTTCTGTCTCCTGCCACTGCCCATATTTGAGTAGAAACATTCTCAGGAAGGCACCTGCACTCCCAGGTCCCCTTGTGAGGATGCCATACACATGTGCTTGGCTACAAAGGCCCTTGCCTCCCTTGAGCCCTGGAAAGGTTGAGGAGGGAGCTCCACCTGACACACATCTTCTCTCCAGACACAGGATGTGTCTGGGTTTCTCATGGCCTCTTCTGGTCCTGCCATTTGTATCTCCACCCCTCTTTTGTCTCACACTGTCTTTCATGGATCCTTCATTTTTTTCATATGTTTTAACATTCCTTTTAATATTTATTTATTTTATGTGCATTGATGTTTTTCATACATGTGTGTTTGTGTGAAGGTGTTGGATCACCTGGAGCTGGAGTCAGACAGTTCTGAGCTGCCATGTGGGTGCTGGGAATTGAACCCGAGCCCTCTGGAAAAGCAGCCGGTGTTCCTAACTGCTAAGCCATCTCCAGCCCCTTTTCACAGCTAATTTTTATACGCTTTCACACATTGTTCTCCTTCCCTCTTTTCTCTCTCTTTTGTGTCCTCTCACCATTTCTTACTTTATATGATCCTTTTATGGTAAGTCTGCAGCCTCTAGAATATCTCTCTATTGGAGAATGGGCAGTTTTATGTTCCATAAGTTCCACAATTAAAGGGTTGCTGGTGGGAGAAGTCTCCCCAGCACGCAGTTTCACTGGAGAGGAAGAAAGGAACCTATAATCCAATCTGAGGAATAAGCATTAGGCAGCCACTAAATCTTTGCAATCCTCACAGCAAATCCAGACCAACACTGTTGTCTATTTGGGGTTAAGAAGTGAGGTGGCATTGATGAGGTGGTGCACCCCTGGAACCCCTACATTTGGGAGGTTTGCATACAGGAGGTAAGGAATCCAGAGGTCAAAGCCAGCCTCAGCTACACAGTGAGTCTCCGGAAGGCTGGGCTGCAGGAGACCCTATCTAAAACATAAGAAACAAGGAAAAATATCAACAAGGTGGTCCTGGGAACAGGCTGTATTCCTTGTTACTGGGGAAGTTGGGGGAGAAAGATCTTGCCTGGGCTAGAGAGCCAGTTCAGGGTCAGCCTATTTGGCTTAACAAGACGTTGTCTCAAAAGAAAAAGTTTTAGAAAAAAAGGCTAAGTAGGGGGCTCCCTGGGAAGAGGGGTGAAGCCAGGCCACCTGAGAAGATGAATGGGGTTTGGAGTTTATTTAACCTATGAGGAGAAGTGGTTTGAGATTCTCCCTGGCCTTGATGGCATAGGCAGGGGCGTGGTCATCTCGGAAGTGGCCACTGTGTATTTCTCAGGCTCACGGGAAAAATGAATGATCTAACTTCCTTATCATGGGCTTTGATGGATTGATATAGGCATGGCTCTGGGGTCAATGGCTGCTATGTGTCCAGGGTTTTGGATAACATTGATTAAGGGAACACTTTCCTGACTGATGGGGGGGGGCAACCAAAAAGGAAAAGAACTCAGCCAGTCATCTACTCCTGATAGAAGGCTACCAAGTATATTATATAGCAAGGGTTTGTTATGTAATGCTTAATAAAAATGAAAACAGATGATGTAGCTCAGCTTGCTGAGCATGTGTGAGACCCTAGTTTCAATCTTTAACAGTACATTGAGTAAATAAAATAAAAAAATAAACAAGTGAGGGGAAGATTATCTCAGGGCTAGTACAGGACTATCTCAGGGCTAGTATAGGACTATCTCAGGGCTAGTATAGGACTATCTCAGGGCTAGTATAGGACTATCTCAGGGCTAGTATAGGACTATCTCAGGGCTACTATAGGTGGCACATGAAAGGGACAACAGAAGGTCACAACCCCCCCAATCCATGTATCTCCCCTGCAGAGTCCTGAAGGTAGAGAGGGACAGATCCTTGAGCCTGAGACTGTCCTTAGCAGGGTCTGGAGGCTGAGGTCACCTTGCTGCTCACCTCCCTTTCCCTGACTCAGGTCAGGTGTCTCTTAGTTGCCCTGATATCTTCTTAGACCCGTTCTTCCTTTATTCACCATTTTATCTCTCACTTCTCTGTTTTTTCTTACCCTTCCTCCATTTCCAGCTTTCTTTCTCCCCAAGTTTTTCTGTCTCATCCTTCTGTAAAGAAGTGGTCAACCATTCTAGTTTCAGCACCACGGACAGAGACCCCAAAGGCCTGAGACTTCTACCCAGTTCTGCGCAAGTGCAGACTTCTTTCACGTTTCCTTGGGGCGGGGGTGGGGGGTGCGGGTGAGTGCGTACCCGAGTCTGTGTGAACGCCTGTGTCTGTGCCACTCTGGGGCACAAGCCCGTGGGCGTCTCTGGGTGCATCTGCGTGTTTGTATCTGTCTGAGCTGTGTCCCCGCCTGCTCCCCATGTCTCTGGCTGGGAAAGGGGACAAGATGGGGACGCTCCGTTCTGAAGGTGGGGGAGGCAGCGGGTGGCTTGGTATCCCAGCCGGTCCTGGGGGCGTCATCCTTGCCCAGACGTACGCCAAGCACCATGTGTCATGTGTGCCAGCAGGCACAGGCTAAGGGCATTCTGCCCAACTTGAGAGGAGGTAGAGGAGGCAGGGAGCAGGAAGAGGGGAGCTGAGCTCAGAGCTCTGGGACCAGAGCCTGTCTTTATTCCTAAGACTGGACCACAGGAACAAGTGTGAGGAGTCCAGGTCACCTCCCACCTTCGTAAGGACCCTCACAAGCTGATAATCAGTCTCCCACACAAATATACTGGGAGACACAGGAGACTGGGCTCTTCTGGCTTTCAGTGAGTGCATGCAGATTACCCAACCCTTCCACATCAGAGCCTGAATGAATATGCAGGCATCCACAAGTCCTCAGAGGGTGGAAGATACAGGAGCCCTCTCTTGTATCACAGAGTAAGATCTTGCACCTCAAAAGTGTGAGCTCCTCCTACTGTGAACCCAAAGAACCACACCACAAATCTGGTAGTTTCAAGGAGAGATGTGCCCTCTCCAAGAAAGGGACATAGTTCCCCAGCACACTGCAGACCCTCCCGACATCAGAGGGTCACAGGTGTCTGTCTTCAGCACTCAGGCCAGGGCAGGAGAACTGCCCAGGTGCTTCACTTGAGGAAGAATGGGGGGAGGGGTCACAAAAATGGCTCCCCTCTCTGCCCACAGACTGGTGTACTAGCAACAATGTTATACTTTCTTAGCTCTGTTCAAAGCGGCTATAGACCCTCACACACATTGTTTCACAGTGAGGTTTTATTCTTTTGTTGTTGTTAATATCATTACTAGAAGCAGGTTCAAGCCGGCTGATGGTGGTGCACACCTTTAATTCCAGCACTCTGGAGGCAGAGGCAAGCAGATCTCTGTGAGGTTCCAGGCCAACCTGGTCTACACAGCTAGTTCCAGGACAGCTAGGGCTGTTACACAGTGAAACCCTCTCTTCAAAACAAAACAAAACAAAACAAAACAAAACAAAAAAAGAAGAAAGAAAGAAAGAAAGAAAGAAAGAAAGAAAGAAAGAAAAAGGAAAAAGAAGAAGAAACAGGGTCTTACTGTATAGCTCTGGCTGTTCTGAAACTGTGGAAGATCCCCTTGCCTCTACTTCCCCCAGTGTTGGGACTAAAAGTGTGCCCTACCACACCCCAGCCACTGTGAGATTTTAAACTGATCACCCAAGTGATGGGAGACGGGTAAACTGATAAAGACCCTCCTGCACAAGCATGAGCAACGCGAGTTCAGACTCCCCAGGACCCAGAAAACAAACCAGGCATGATGGTATGCACCTCAATCCCAGCGCTGGGGAGGTGGAGACAGGAAGATCCCTGGAGCTTGCTGGTTAACCTTTCCATTGGATTTAGCAAGCTCCAGGTTCAGGGAGAGAGACCCAATCTCAAGGAAATAGAGTGGAGGGTTGGTGAATTGGCTCAGCTGTGAAGACACTTGCCATATAAGCCTGAAGCTCAATCTCCATAACTCACATAAAGGCAGAAGGAGGTATCTAACTCCTCAGAGTCCACACCAACCTTCGGCCTCCATATCCGTGTGCTCACATTTGCACATGCACTTGCACACACATGTAACAACATGCACACACACACACTCAAGTAAAAAGTGAGGGCTGGCAAGAGGGATCAGTGGTAAAGGTGCTTGCTGCCAAGGCTGACATCCTGAGTTCAAATTCTAGGGCTCTCACATGGGGGAAGAAGAAAACAGACCCAGCCAGTTGTCTTCTGACCTTTCCATGTATGACGCACACAGGCACACAGACAAACAAACACACAGTAAATAAATGGGAAGATTTAAAATAAAAATGACCTTTCAAGCCGGGCGGTGGTGGTGCACGCCTTTTAATCCCAGCACTCGGGAGGCAGAGGCAGGCGGATCTCTGTGAGTTCGAGTCCAGCCTGGTCTACAAGAGCTAGTTCCAGGACATGCTCCAAAACCACAGAGAAACCCTGTCTCGAAAAACCAAAAAAAAAAAAAAAAAAAAAGACCACCTTTTAAGGCTTTTAGCTTAGGATGAGAGTCTGGGGAAAGGGCACCAGGTCAGATCCTGAGGGTGACAAAAAGAAGCCCCTGAAACAGTCCAAGGAGATGGTGAAAAGAATAAGTCTTTGATGAAGCAAGACAATGAGGAGAGAAAGAAACGCGAGGGGCCCAAAGCGAAAGCTGCAGGGTTTTTGGTCACAGGAAAGACTAAGAGAGCCAGACTAAACCAGCTGTTTTTTTGTGGCTAAGATGTCATCCCTACTTAAACACCTGGATTTCCCGGACTCTTTGGTACATTATAATCAACTTTTGGAGAGAGAAGGAGGAGGGAGGAAGGGAAGAGCATTCGACTGGAGGGTGTGGCTCAAGCCAGGGGTCCTTCGGTCGTCGCTGAATTAGTTTCCTCCTTGCTGTATTGCTTTCGTCTTGGTTAGGGTTTCTGTTGCTGTGATAAAACACCAGGACTGAAAGAAACCCGAGGAAGAAAGGGTTTGTTCCAGGTAACAGTCATCACTGAGGGAAGTGAGGGCAGGAACCTTGAGGCAGGAGCTGATGCAGAGGCCAAGGAAGAACACTGCTTCCTGGCTTGTTCCTCGTGGCTTGTGCATCCTGTTTTCTTTTCTTCTTTCATTCTTTCTTTCCTTTGTTTTTTGAGACAGGTTCTCTCTATTCTGTAGTTCTGGCTATCTTGGAACTTACTCTGTAGACCTGGATGGCCTCCAACTTACAGAAATCCACCTGTCTCAGCTTCCTTGGTGCTAGGATTGAAGGCATGCGCCACCACTGCCCAGTCTTGGCCAGCTTTCTTATAGCGACCAGGACCACCAGTCCAGGGGTGGTAGCACCTACCGTGAACTGTACCCTACCATATCAATTGCCAGTGTAGAAAATGCCCCATAGTGCTGCCTACAAGACACACCCACGGAGACATTTCCTCAACGCAGGCTCCTCCACAGACAACACTGTGTCAAGTTGACATCAAAATTAGCTAGCACAAATTTTTAAAATTTTTAAAGACTTATTTTATTTTATATGCACGAGTGTTTTGCCTACATGTATGAACGTGTACCACATGTGTGCCTGGTACCGTGGAGGTCAGAAGAGAGCATCAGATCCCCTGGATCAGAAGGTTGTGAATCACTTTGTCAGTGCTGGGATCGAACCCAGGTCCTCTGCGGGAGCAGCAGTGCTCTCAACCACAGAGCTGATGCCACAGCTCCAGCACAGTTTCTTTGTAAAACTTTATTTTATGTGCATTGGTGTGAGGGCGTCAGATCCCCTGGAACTAAAGT
Organism: Alexandromys fortis; assembly: GCF_014885135.2. Classification (NCBI taxonomy): domain Eukaryota; kingdom Metazoa; phylum Chordata; class Mammalia; order Rodentia; family Cricetidae; genus Alexandromys; species Alexandromys fortis. The sequence goes on along the minus strand of NW_026067974.1, from coordinate 10,259,002 downwards.
TACAGACAGTTGTGAGCTGCCATGTGGGTGCTGGGAATTGAACCCAGGTCCTCTGGAAGAACAGCCAGTACTCTTAATCTCTGAGCCATCTCTTCAGCCCCTCTAGAACAAATTTTTTAAAAAACATCTTTTTTTATATGTTTTTATTTTTAAAATTTAAAGACTTGGTCAGGCAGTAGTGGCGCACGCCTTTAATCCCAGCACTCAGGAGGCAGAGGCAGGCGGATCTCTGTGAGTTCGAGGTCAGCCTGGTCTACAAGAATGAGTTCCAGGACAAACTCCAAAGCTACAGAGAAACCTTGGCTTGAAAAATGAAAAAAAAAAAAGATGTAAAGACTTATTTTCTGTGTATGAATGTTTTGCCAACATGTGGGTATGTATGTCACAATGTGTGCTTGGTGTTGTGGATGGTTGTGAACCACCACGTGGGTTCTGGGAATCAAACCCTGGGCTTTCACAAGAGCAACAAGTGCTCTTGGCCAGTTAGCCATCTAAGACCAGGCCCAATTATTTTATTATTAGTACTGTGGAAAAAGAGGTTGGCGAGACTGACGGACCGTATGGCCAAAGACTCTGCTTCAGAGTGTGAACAATGATGAGTCCTCAGTGAATTCAAACTGGTGTGAATCGAGTGTGGGAACCCCGGCAATGTCAGAAGTTGGAAGGGACAGGGATGGCGATGCTCTCTTCCAGGTAGAGGCACAGGCTCCCCAGTGCAGCAGGAGAAAATGAGAGCTATGTGGAGCAAAGGGCTAGCTGGGCAGCAACTGAGTACAGAGGTGGGAGGAGACGCCCTTGGGCTGGGCCTTCTGCACCTCATCACCCAGGGCTGGAAAGCCTTGCAAGGATCTCTCACCCCAGATCTGAGCTCTTTCCTCAAGTCTGTTTCTAGTTCTTCTCTTGACTTCCTCACTTCAATAATGGTAACAATTACCCACCCAATTGGTTGCATAAGGCAGTCACCCCTGAGTTCTTCTTCTTTTTTTTTTTTTTTTTTTTTTTTTTTCTTGGTCTTTCGAGACAGGGTTTCTCTGTGGTTTTGGAGCCTGTCCTGGAACTAGCTCTTGTAGACCAGGCTGGTCTCGAACTCACAGAAATCCGCCTGCCTCTGCCTCCCGAGTGCTGGGATTAAAGGCGTGTGCCACCACCGCCCGGCCCCTGAGTTCTTCTTAACCCTACTCTTTACATGGATTCTTACAGGGGCACTGTTGTTTATTTCAAAATGTACCCCAATTCCAGGTTCTTCCCTCAGCACTTTCTTATATAGCAGAATAAGCCACTTCTCCCTTCGGCCTCTGCTCTAGTCTTGTCCTATTTAACTAGCTGATGTGTGTGTGTGTGTGTGTGTGTGTGTGTGTATGTACAAGTGCCAGGGTGGGTGTGGAGATCAGAGCACCACTCTGTGGATCCATCTTGTACCTTGCTGAGACAGAGTCTCTCTTGATGTTTCTGCTGTGCCACCTACTCCAGGCTAGCTGGTCTCCCAGGTTAGCTGGTCTTCCAGGCTAGCTGGTCTTCCAGCTTTCGGATGATTCTCAGGTCTTCACCTCCCATCTTGCTTTAGGATTACAGATTTGGGCTACAATATCTAGCATTTTCTCTGAGTTCCAGGGATTAAACTCCAGGCGTGGGTCCCTAGGCTTGGGTGACTGGGGGTTCCCCTTGCTGAGCCATCTCCTTTTCATGGCTCCATGCCTCCCACCTTTGTTGAAAGACAAAGTCTCAAGCTGTAAGCCAGGCTGACGTGGAAGTCATGGGAATCCACCTGCCTCAGCCTCCCAAGGGCTGGGATTACAGGCATGAGCCACCATGCCTGACCTAGGGTAATCCTTTGAAAAACCCAAACTGAGTCTGGGTGTGGTGGCCCATGCCTTTACTCCCAGCACTTGGGAGGAAGAGGCAGGTGGATCTCTGTGAGTTCAGGGCCAGCCTGGTTTACAGAGGGAGTTCCAGGACAGCCGGGGCTACACAAGACAAGGAAACTCTGTCTTGAAAAACAAAAATAATCAAATAAATAAAAACACAAACTGGGGTGCTAGGGAGGTGGTTCAGTGGTCAGGATGAATACTTCCCTTTCAGAGAACCCAAGTTTGATTCCTAATACCCACATCAGGTGGTTCACCACCTCCTGTAACTCTAGTCCCAGAGGAATAACCTTTGACTTCTGCAGACAGCCACACTCATGCCCACATACCCACAAACATACATGTAATTAAATGTAGAAGAACTGGAGAGATGGAGGCTCCTTGAGGACCGGGACCCCCATATCTGTTCTATTTTTCTCCATACACAGCTCTTGTGAAGTGTGTTGAAAGACAGGTTTCATTAATGCTTTGTGGGCTTTGAAGAGGGGCGTGGAAACGTGAGTCAGTCCTGCCGCCATGGCTTAAACCTGCTTCATTAAGGACTAGCCTCCCCTCTCTCCCTTCCTCTCAGGAGGCCTGTCTCCTGGCAGCCTCCTAATTATATTTTACTTGACTATAAATCTTTTTGTTAAATGTAATTGAATAATACACCTTCCGAATCATCGCATTAACCTAGCATCCGCTTGAAGGTGGTAATTAGCTCCCGAGAATTTCTCACTAGTCTGAAGAAGGCCTGACTCCCGGATCCTTTGCCACCAGCCTTGAATGTGTAGGCCAGCCCTGCATCCCTGAGAAAGGGCGCCTGCGAAGGAGCCACACACTCAGGCTCCTTTCTCTCCTCCTTCCCTGGCAGACTCAAACAGCCAGAGCAGCACCCTGCCCCCAGCCCAGCGCTCCCTCTAGGATCTAGGGTCTGTGAAGTTCCTTTCATCCTCTCCAGGACTCCTGGCTCGGAGCAGTCTCAGCTGGAAGGTCAGAAAGAAGGGAGAGGAAGGGGGCAAATGCGCTGCAGGCACCTGACATGAGCCAGGCCTGCTCCAGCAAGCCGTGCAGCTGTCTGAATACTAAGAGGCTCCGAAGGCTGGGGTAGAACTCATTGAAAAGCAAGGGGCGGCAGCAGGACTTGGTGGCATGAGCCTGTAGTTCCAGGACCACCGGGAAGGCTGAGGCATGAGGGTAGCTACACTGTAAAGACCAGTCCCAAAACAAAACAAAAACAAACAACAAACCCCACCAAAGTCTCAGGGTCTTAGAACCCAAGTTCCCAGGGTGGCCTGTAGTCGTCAGTACCCTAGGTCCTGTCTAGTTCCTCAGCTCCCTGGTCTCTCCGGCCTGACCTCTGGGTCACCCTAGTCAGGTTCTTTCTTTCATATCCCAGACCCGATTCATCAGTCAGTGAATATGTCTGATATATCTGGCCCCCTCCTGGGGCAGGCCAGCTCGTCATCTCTCTCTTCCAGACATTATCTGCTACTGTTCTTGGTTGGGTATGACTGTAGTGTTGTGTACCCCTCTCCATCCATTTTTGATACATCAGCCAGGACAATTAATAATAATAACAACAACAATAACAACAATACAGGTGTAGTGGCACATGCCTTTAATCCCAGCATTCGGGAAGCAGAGGCAGCAGATCTCTAGGCCAGCCTGATCTACAGAGCAAGTTCCAGGATAGTCAGGGCTATACAGATAAACTCTTTTTAGAAAAACCAAATAAATAAATAAAATGCAGCTTTATTCAGATATGCATTCATATACAGTTTAAAAACAATGACTTTTAGTATAGTCATAGATTCCTGTGAAATCTTCATAATTACTTTTGGGACCAGGAGGACCAGTGGGTGACAGTGTTTGACGTCAAGCCCACTGACCCAAGTTCAATCCCTGGGAACCACATGAGGAGAGACCAACTCCCAAAGGGTGTCTTCTGTCCTCAACACATGTACTTTGTGGTCCATGCATACATATACACACACAACAAATAAACACAAATAAAATTACAATTTTAAGGGACTCAGTAGCACTTGCTGGTTTCCGAGAGGACCCAAGTTCAGTTCTCAGCACTTTGGTCAGACAGCTCACAACCAGCTGGAACGCCAGCTTCAGGCACTCCAAGGCTTCTGGCCCAGATGAGTGCCTACACTCACGTACACACACACACACCCCCCACATACAAACATAAATAATTAAAAATAATAAAAACAAAGAATTAAAGCTATTTCTAAAAGTCTATTTTAAACACTTTAAACACCATCCCCTCAAATCCAAATCCATCGTTTGCTGAACAACCCCAGTACTAGGCAACCAGGGCTAATGTTTTTTTGTTCATTTGTTTTTGAGACAAAGTCTTTTGCAGCCCAGGCTGGCCTCCAGCTCAGTGTATAGAATGACCTTGAACTCTCCATCCTCCACCTCCTGAGTTCTGGGATTATAGAAGTGTGCCACCACTTCTTCTGTCGTCTCTGTGTCTCTCTCTGGTTTCTCAAGACAGTGTTCTCTGTGTAGCCCTGGCTGTCCTACACGCTCTGTGGACCAGGCTGGCCCTCGACTCACTGAGGTCCACCTGCCTCTGCCTCCCGAGTGCTGAGATTAAAGGCGTGTTCCACCACCAGCAGGCTCTTCGTCTACCTCTTAAATGCTGGGATTGCATGAGTGTAGCACTGTGCCTGGCTCATTTACTTTTGAGGGGAATCGGGAGTTGAGACGGGGTCTCACTGTGCAGTACTGGGTGACCTGGAACTAACTGTTGGTCTTGAAATCACAGAAATCTGCCTGCCTTCATCCCCTGAGTGCTGGAATTTAAAAAAATGAGCACCACACCTTCACTCACTTTAAACATTTTTTAATTTTGTGTGTGTGGGGGGGTGATGTGGCAGGGGAGGTGTAGTGTGTGGTGTGTGTGGTGTGGTATGTGTATGTGTGTGTAGGGGGAGGCGTAGTGTGTGTGTTGTGGTGTGTGTGAGAGTGGTGTGTGTGTGAGTAGTGCGTATGTGTCAAATCCCCCTGAAGCTGGAGTTATACCTGATGTGTGGTGGGAATCAAACTTGAGTCCTCTGTAAGAGCAGTATGTGCTCTTAACCACTGTTGAGCCATCTCTTTAGCCCCCTTACATATTAAAAAAACAAAAAGGAAAAGAAAAAAAGACCACTTTTTCTGTAAGTTCACATCTGAGAGTCTGCCTTGTGTGTGTGCTCTCAGCACCAGAAGGAGCATCAGGTGCCCTGAAGCCAACGTTTCAGGCAGTAACGAGCTGCCCGACAGGGGCCATCCACAAGAATAGCAAGTACTCTTAGCTTAGCAAGTCATCTTTCAATGTAGTAACACTTTCGAGCCAGGTGTATAGTAGCACAGGCCTATAACTTCAGCGCTTGGAAAGTGGACGGAATTCAAGGTCATTCTCAGCTACATTTGAAGGTTATCCTGGCCTATAGGAGAACTTGTCTTAAAAAAAAAAAAAAAACTCACAAGCTTCATTGAATCTTCTGTTGAAAGCAAGGATATACCTTGGGCCCTTGATTGAATCCCTCTAAATTTCTGTTTTTTTTTAATTATGTGTGTGTGTTTTGGGTATGTGGTGTGTGTATATTGTGTGTGTTGTATGCAGTGTGTGTATGGTGTGTGGTAATATGTGTGTGTATGTTGTATGTGGTGTATGCAGTGTGCGTGTGGTGTATGTGTGTGTACGGTGTGTGTGTTGTATGCAGTGTGTGTGTATGGTGTATTGTGTGTGTATGGTGTATGGTGTGTGTAAGATGTGTGTGAGTGGGTACATGCTTTCCACACCAAGAACACCGAGGCAGAGAACAACCTGTGCACTCAGGTCTCTCCTTCCACCTTTATTGCTGGGATCGAACTCAAGTCTTCGGGTTGGTGTGGCAAACTCTTTTACTGATCTCGTGGGTCCCTTGAATCCTACATATTTTTTATAGTTGATAGAAAATTCCTCCTTGCCTGTCCCCTGCCTGCTTCCCTCTCTCCTGTTCAGTCTCCCTGCAGGAGCTGTGGCGATCTTTTGCAAAGTCATTTTGGCATGGCTCCTGTGCTCAGAATCTGGCCCGAGCCCTCCATTCCTCATCCTGGAAGTCTGCCTCCACCCACCCATCCTCAAGGCTGCTGCCCCCTTGCCTGCTGCTGTCCAGTCCACTCGTCCTCCCCCACGTCTGCACGGCTCCATAGCCGGGCACCGGTGCTCCAAAGCCACCTTCCAGTCCTAGACCACTTCTGACCTCCATGACCTTGGGGAGCAGCAGCACTCTCCCCCTTCTAGAACGCAAATGATCTAATGCCTTCCGTCTGTCTCCCCAGCCAGAATAAAACTCCCTGAAGGCAAGGCTCTCTGTAGTGTCTCAAGCCTCACACGGTACCAGACACACAAGAGCATGCCCGAGGATAACCATGTAGCTATATCAATGGGGAACACTTACCTGCCGTGCACAGGCTTGGAAAGAACCTGCTCAGGCAGCTTGTTCCTCCTCCATGCTAACAGTCCAAAGCTGGGTTTCTTCCCCTAAAAAGTTATTTTGTCTGTTTCAGCTCTCCCAACCCCAGCTCTTCACAAAACTTAATAAGGAGCCTTTCATTGATACCAGGCCCCTTTCAGAATATCTCCCAGAACAGTCAGCAACAGGTTCTCAGAGCTCTGGACACCGCCCCCTTCCACCCACCCTTCGTCACTCCTTCCTGTCTCCTCCAACTCGACGTGTCTCTCAGATGCTGGTGGGGGTGACGCAGGAGACAAAAGCTGGTTGGTCTTCCCTTGTGGGGGTGGGCAGGAAGGAGAGGTTGGGGTTCCAGCAGTCCTAGCTCTGCCCTAGAAGAGCTGAGTAGTCCAGAGGGGTTACTGACATCTCTGAACCTCAGTCTCCTCGTCTGTTAAGTGGGTCTGTTGATAACTGATCTGCTGCACAGTGCAAGTTAGGGATGGCTGGTAGGAAGTTCCTCACCGTCCCTTCTGTCTGGACCAGAATGGTGGCTTTCCCGCCCATCTCACCCTGCTTGAACCCAAACCCTAATCCCTGCCACAATTTTTTTCTTGAGACAGGGTCTTGAGTATCCCAGGTTGACCCCCGATTTGCTACATGGCGAGGCTGGCCTTCAACTTCTGACTTTCCTGCCTCCATCTCCCTAGTACTGAGATCGCAGGAGAGCATCCTCTGCCCTGCCAGAACTTTTCACCTCTAAAACTCACTCCACTGCTGAAAAGTTCTCCACAGTTTACCATCCCTTCCCAGGATGCAACAAGCATGCTGGCTAAGAGCTCAGGGCTTGGGTTCCGGGGTCAGGTTCGCTGTTGAAACTTGTCTCTTGGGCCAAATTGCTTAATTTTATCGAACCTCAGGTGGCTCATTCAAACAACGGGACAACAGGACCTGCATCCTGTGGTTATTGTAATGTATAAAAGGCAGTTAAACAAAGCCTTTGGCATATGGGGATACAAGCTAGATTATTCTTAGACCACAGGGCAAAGTCGGAGTTGCTAAGCAGGCGTGGGGAGTGGAGTTGTCTGTGGGGGTCGGACAATAGGAAGGCCTGCCCAACTTTTACAGCAAAGCTGTAGGAATGAATACAGGGCCAGTTTATTGGGCAGGCCCCTGTTGTCTGCTGTTCACACAGATTCCAGTCCTTGCTCCTTCCCCACCTGACAGCTCCTACTCACTCACACCTAATCCGGGACAGGGGTGGGGTTATAGCACTTGAGAGATGAGGCAGAGGGATAGCTGTAAGTTTAAGGCCAGTCCGGGTTACAGTGTGACATCCTGTCTCAATAGGGGGAGGAGAGAGAGAGCTTGTGTTTGAAGGGTGTGTTTCATACCATGTCGGCCATCCCTGGGGCTCCAAGTCACCAGGTATATAGCAAGTTTGAGGTCCACCTAGGCTACACGAAGCAAATTAAGGAGGGCGAAAGACCTAATTCCAGCCTCTTTGCGCTCCGTCTGCTGGTGACGGGCATTCTGAATTGGAATCCAGCTCTCCCACTCCCTAGTTGGATGACTGCCGTGAAGTTACTTCACCTAGGCCTCAGTTTCTGGACCTGGAAAATGGGTTGTGAGGAATAAATGAGCTGCTATGTGTGAAGAATTTGTTCTGACATTTGACAGAGGGAACTTCCGGTGAAAGGGAGGCCTCATTCTGCTCTGTCCGCACAGGCTGTGAGCTTCCTGGGCCAGGGCTGAGCTGGCTCTCTTGGCTCTAGCTTGGACAGCCAGACATGCTCACTGCCATGAGATTCTCAGAGCACTAGGCTCTGTGCTAAGCCCTGATGGGAGCCACCATTCCAGGCTGTCCTCTTGTCCGCAGGGGGAAACTGAGGCTCCGAGCTGTCTAAGGGCCCTTGTAAGTGACTAGTGGCAGAGCCGGGGTCACCCTCTGTGCAGCTGGCTTCAGTCAACCTTTGGGGCTCAGTGGCTTCACAAATGGGATGACAGTCACTCCATGGAGTAACGGGACTGCCAGGAACAGTAAGGATGGGGGTTTGTGTCCCCCCCTTAGGAGGGGAATAAGGTTTTGTTTCAGATAGATATTTCTTGGGAGTGCAGTTTGAGGGGTTGAGATTCCAAGGGGTCCCAATTCACCTCTCTCCCTAGGGTTCTTCTAAAGCCTGGGGCCAATTTAGAAAACCTTCCCTTTTCCTGGGCCCACTGCCAGCCCCTCCACCCCTTCCTCCAACCACCCACAGGAAAACAATGGTGGGCTGGCCGGGCCTTTGTGAGAGGGGTCAGGCCAGTTAATCTTGGGCTGGGTTGGGGAAGGGCATTTGGGGGCTAGGGAAGGAGTGGGGGGCTGCTTGTGAGGGGGGGCACACAGCAGCCGGCTGGTGAGAGTTGGAAGGAGCTGGAGGCAGGGGGCCTGAGAAGTAAAAGCTTGAAACAGGCTTTGGGGAGCGTTTCCTCCGAATGTAGATTTGAGCTCCTATTAAACTTGCCAAAAATTTGTGTTAGCTAATGGATTCTTAATTCTGTCTAAAATGAGAGAGGGAAAATTATGCCATTCATCTTGTATTGGTTTGAAATTACATCTGACACCTAATCGATCATAGTGTGGAACATTAACTCTTTGGAAGAGACCCAACTTCTCCTCTCTCTGCTTTCCAGGGCTCGGGAGCCACCCCCACCTCTGATTCCTTCTTTTGTATTTCATTAACTAAGCAAAGCTCCGGCTGTCTCTAGGGTGAGGGGTGGAGGCTGGGGGAGGGTTCCTTCGAATCGAGGGAGATAACCAGCCCCCCCAAAATCCTTTGCCCAAAAAGGGCCCCAATTTCAACCTTCAAGTGACCTCCTCTCTGGCCCTGCTTTCCCCGGGTACTCTGAGATGCAGAAACGCAGAATTAAAGGCACAGGGGAAGGGGTGACCTCAGAGCCACCTTGGGTTCACCAGGGAGTGGTGGGGAGCCAGGCAAAGATGAACTTGCACCTGCGGCTGGGGCAAGGGCCATGGCAGGGGGCTCACCTGTGACTTGCCTGGCAGATGGGTAAGGAGGTTAGGGCAGATGACAATAGAGTTACCTCTGGGGATCCTGGTGAGCTCCGACTGAAAGCCCCAACCCCAGACCTGTTTTTCCGGGAGGAGGACTTTCTGGCAGCAAGGGGAAGCCACTGGGGCCCCCGCCAGGCCTGGGCTGGGAACCTGGCTGCTCTTCTGACAAGCTGTGTGACCTTGGGTGGATTATATAAGGCACTGAGTCTCGGTTTCCTTCTCTGTCAGGGCAGCCTGGAGAATGGCAACATCTGAGCACCACCAGGCTGGGATGGGACTGGGGGACAGTGCCCCTCACCTGGTGGACAGTAGGTGACTTATAGGTGACAAGGGAGGAGCCAGATCTCTGCCCCTCCCCTGCTTCTACAGCTCCCCTGTTCTTCCTTATTCCTGGCTGTCTGCTCAACCCTCTCAGCTCCAACACCTAGTTCCTCCACCTCTCTCTGCCACTGCCAAGGGCAGATCAAGGTCAGGAGCTATGAGGTCAGGCAGGCCGGCCGGCCAGGAGGGCTGGCCGGTTGCTCCTCCTAAGTAGTGTTATCTAAAGGAGGCTGGGACCCAGGTCCTCTTCTTTCCCAGAGCTGCTCCCTCGGGGTTTCTCCAGCATGAGGGGCTCCCTCAGCACCTCCTACCGAGCTGAGAAGGGGATGTGAGGTCACAAGGAAAGGGGACACCAGGAGGGTGAGCCCAGCAGGAAGGGACTCTCCATTTGTAACAGGGCCACTTGCTTTTACTTAGGCACTTCTGATCTGTGGATTCCAAGGTTGCTGTCCCCAGTCTAGCAGGGATGGAATGGATCCCTCAAGAGCAAAGGCAAGATCTGGGGGAGTGCTTGAATAGCCCTGCAAGGGCCTAGATTTCACCCCAACAGAGAAAGGTGCAGGGGGGGGTGGAGTAAAGGGGAAGCAGGTGAGGTGGTGCCTGGTGCCTCTCTGACAGGAATTCAGTTAACCTCTGGACCTTCTCCGCGTACACATCACTCCCAAAAAGTACCTACTGCCCACAGGAATGCATATGCAGACCCAGGACCAGGCTGCGTTAAGCAACTGGTTGCACCTATGGCTATCTGTCCAAGGGCAGAGAAGATGGCTTAGAATGCCCAGCCGCTATTCGAGTGCCTTGGAAGGAGCCACAAGGCAGGGACTCATAAAGATGGGAAATCTTCTCTGGCTCCCTTTTCGAAAAGTTGGAAGCCAAGACTTGGCAAGTGGCTAAAACAGGTCAGGGCCACAGGCAAGGCAGAAAGGACGAGAACCTGGGTTTCTGACCCTCACCCCAGGGCTCTTCTCCTCTGCTTGCATCAGGGATCTACAGAGACATTTTTCTAGGTACTTTCAAGTCCCAGAAGAGCATGCAAGAGGAATTGGATTTGGGGAGGCAGTGAGAGAGCCAATGAGAGACTTTCCCTGTGGAGACAGAAGAGCAGAGGGCACTGGGGGAGCTTCACTCACCCGTCTCCCTTAACACGGACACACACACACACACACACACACACACACACACACAAAGGCAGCGATTTTATTTCCAAATGGCCCTTCTGTGGGGAGCTCACTGTTTCCCAGGAGACGGTTGGTGAAGCCCCTTCCTGCCAGTCTCCCTGGCAGCCACTAGGCGGCTGTGGCTTCCTCTTCTGCCTGGAGACTCCACATTGAGAGTCTCATATGGTTTGTATTAATAGGAAGTAGTGCAGAGGTCTGGAGGCACTAAGAACGGAGCAGACCAGCCGGGCCAGTAGAGGAGACCGATGCAGCTGCTTATGGGGCCACACTGATCAAGGTTCCAGTGCAGGTTGGCAGGCTAGCTAGATACCTGTGCTGACCTAGCTCTGATTACCAGGGTATATGTGAGGGAACCCCTCCTTGGCCCCTCCCCACAAAAATGGTCATGTTTTTTTTATTGCATTTTTCTCTTGAAAAGTAATACATGATTATTGCAAAAACTGGTAATCCCAATAAAAACAGAGAGAACAAGAGCCCCAGACTCAAATTTTATGATCTTGCCCCCGGTCCCCAGTAAGTCCAGGTCAAGAGCATGTTCAGGAGGGAGGGAAAGGCATCATGACCATGTAGATTTTTCTAGAATCTGGCAGGTCCTACTACGGCTGATGCCCCTGTACTAGAGGAGGGTTGTGCATTTGGCTGGCCTGTAGCAGGCCAGAGATTCAGAACGGCGCGTTTGCTACCCTACCCTATGGGTGGGTGCCTGTTCTCACACTCTCAGCTGCTGGCTCGGTGTGGTCACCCGGTAAATGTGAATTGGAGGAATAAATGAATGAACTCACAGAAAAGACAGGCCTAGACTTAGGCACCAAGTTGTGGGATGACCTCAATTGTGTTCGCCCATGAAAACTGTCACAGCTCCGGAGCAAATGGCCTTAAATGCTCCACCAGCTCCTTCTTTCCCAGAGCCTCGGGTGTGGTAATGAGGTACTCACAAGAGTCCTGCAGAGATTCACCAGGCCCTTGGATAGGACAGAGCTGAGACACTAGGGGGAGACTGTCAGTGCTGGTGGCCAGGCCTCAGGGATGGGCATGGTGAGAGAGCCTGAAGCGAACGGAGATATTCAATCTCTGTCATACCGTTCCACGCCAAAGACACACATGTACACAGAGGTGAGGGGGCAGGTTCTGTCTTTCTACTCTGACAACGGGATGCGGGGGGGGGGGGGGGGCAAGGTTGGCTGGAAGGTTCAAGGTCATCTCAGTTAAGGGAATTAAACCGTGGAGGACACTCACCTCCCTCAAGTGATCTACCCCAAATAACACAGGGACAGAGGCCAGCCCCCTCCCCAGCATCCTTCCTTCTTTCTGGTGAACTTAGGTAGGCTGCTGGCACCAACACGTTGCAAATTATGTAACCACTGATCTTGGGAGATATTTATCACGGCTGAGAAAGGAAGTTACTTGCCCAGGTCACAGGCCAAGTGGCAGAACGAAGACACTCCACCTTCAGGCCTGGCCCCCAGGTGCTTTCTTTCCACCAAGGTTTCAGCCCTTGGTTGGGGTATAGGTACCCGATTCTGAGGAGGAGTCTTCTTGCCCAGGAGTCCTGCAGTTGTCCGGGCAGACCTTACCAAGGCTTCTTCACCACAGAAGCATACTTGGGAGACCAAGGAGGGCGGTGTTAAGATATGTGTCCCTCAGCCTTGGCCAGGAGACCGATGTCGCCTTCCCATTTTGCTCTTCATCTGAGTTCTCAGTCCAGCACAGTCTCCTTCCCCACCCAGACCCCTTTCTGTTCCTAGGGCGGCAGCACTGAGTCAGGCGAAGGAGGCTCTGCTCTTCCCTGGTATGATCCCACCCCGCCCATGACCGGCCGTAGGGCACCGAGGACCGGTAGCCGGGCAGCCCGAGGAGCGGCTGGGTCAAGGACCGGGAATGGGCCCCGCAGATGCCGCTTCCCTCCCCCTTCCTTGGCCGGGGCCCCCACGGTGTCGGGGAGCAGGAGGAATCAATCAGGATAATGAAGCCACAGCCTGCCACGCACCGCGGGGGCACTGAGGAGCGGGGGCCGGTGCCAAGTCCGCCAGACGGTTCGGAGGAGCCGAGCCCGACGCGGCCCGGCGGCTGCGGCGGCGGCGGCTGCGGCGGAAACCCAGCGCCCGCGCGTTAAAGGCCGGACGCCGCTCCGCGCAGGCCCCTGGCAACCGCGCCTTGGCAACCCAGGACGCCCGGGAGAATCTTAAAGCTGCAGCGTCGCTTTCCCAGCCGCTGCTTTGGGAGCCTGGAGTCCGCCGAAAGAGTCCTACCGAGGCGGATTGGTGGTGGATGTCAGGACCTGGGGGTGTGACTCATACACTCACTCGCTTATTTATCAAATGTATGGAGCCTGCATGCCCAAGTACAGTCTTAGACACTGGGGAGGGAACGGCAGGAGATTGAAAAATGAACAACATTCTGCCTAGAGGAGTTCACAGTCTAGCGCACAAGGCAGACCAGACTGGCTGAGGTGAGCAGGAGTCCGGGTTAACCAGGAGGAATGGGTTTTGGCTGGAGGGCTGAAGAGGTTTGACAAAATATTTCCGCAGTACCTGTCTTGCTCCAGGTAGCGATTAGATTTTCTTTTCCTTGGGCTGTGTTATTATCTCTGTCATAGTCCTGTGAGATGGGCATTCCCGTTGTCACCATTATCCAGTCCATTTTAAAGATGATGAATTTAAGCCGCATATAGTGGTGAACACCTTTAATCTCAGCACTTGGGAGACAGAGGCGGGTGGATTTCTGTGAGTTCAAGGTCAGGCTTGTCTACAAAGTGAGTTTCAGGACAGCCAGCCAGGGCTATGTAGACAGACCACTTAGAGAGGTCCAGAAAGGACGTTAGCCAGAAACTCTGCCTTGCCTTTTGGAGAATTCGATAGATAGGAGGACTTGGCTGGCTCTGGCCAGCTTCCATTATGCTGGCCCAGAAGGTTACAACTAAGGTGAGGAAGAAGAGGAGAGCTGAAGAGAGAGGAGGGTGTCCCACCTTTCTGCTACCTTGCAGCCTGGTCCTGTCTGTCTCTGTCTTTGTGAGCTGGAATGGCTGTGGGCACAAGGCTGGATGAGGTGACCTCCAGATGTCCCTCTGGTTCTGTGATTTGGTATCTCCTGCCTGAAGTCTAGGCACTGTGCCACTATTCTGGGCAGGAGTTGCTGGCAGGGGGCTGCAACTGGGGGGATTCCAGACTTATGAAAAAAGGTCAGGGTTGGCGGCGGAGGGTTAGAGAGGCAGTGAGGTGACTTGGCAAATCAAGACAGTGCTTCCAGGATGGCAAGGCTGGGTGGGACTCACCTATCCTTCCCCTGTCCACCCATCTTTCTCTTTCTGCATATCCATGCCAGTAAGAATCTGGGCCAGGACCTGGGGTCCAAGCAGAGGCTACTGGTGACACTAGAAGCAGGCTGGCTCTGGAATCAAGTTCATCTGGCTTCTAGTTCTGTCATCTAACATCCATGTTGACCTTTGGTAGGTGGCTCAGTTTCCCCAAGCCTCAGTACCTCCTCTCTAGAATATAGAAACGTACGTTTCAGGGTTATTGCAGGACTTAACTAGGGTGAGAACTAGACTAATTATACTCCTAAAGATATCCCCGTGTTTTAATCCCGAGAACCTGTGAATATTACCTTATCTGAAAAAAAAGTCTTCATAGATGTGATTGCATTAGAAATCTTAAGACGTGGGCTATTCTGGGTCACATGGGTGGGTGGGCTTCAGACGGCACCACACATGTCTTTATAAGAGAAAGACGTGCCTGTAAGTACTGTTACTAGAGAGGCCAAGGCTAGATTACCTCAAATGTGTGAGCAACCTGGGCAACTCAGAGAGACCCCATCTCAAAATAAAAAAAATTTAAAAGACTGGGGATGGAGTTATGGAGTTCAGTATCTAGCCCTTGCAGGAGATTCGAGAGCCTGGGGGGGGGGGAGTGTAGTTCAGTGTCTAGCCCTGCAGGAGATCCTGAGCCTGGGGGGGGATGGAGTTCAGTGTCTAGCCCTTGCAGGAGATCCTGAGCCTGGGTCCAGTCCCAGGACTGGAGTCAGGTCACGTGTGGGAAAGGGGAGAATGAGATGGAGGGACGGAGGGAGCATCTAGACTGGAAGCTGGAAGAAGATTACCTCCTACAGCCTCCAGAGAGAGCTTGATGCTGGTGGCACCTTGATTTTGGCCCAGGGAACTGATGTTGATCCTCCTGGTGCCAGAAATGTGAGAAAATAAATTTTTGTTGCTGTAAGCCGCCAGAGCTGCTGCTTTGTCAGAGTGGCTCCGAGGAGCTCATACACTTAGACAGGAGTCAGTCTCGTTTTTGTTAAAACATTAACACAATGCTTATTAAAATATTTATCTCTGGCGCTGGAGAGATGACTCAGGTTAAGAGCACCGACTGCTCTTCCAGAAGATCCGGTTCAATTCCCAGCACCCACATGGCAGTTCACAACTGTGCCAGGAAATCTGACATCCTCACACATGCATGCAGGCAAAACACCAATGCACGTTAAGTAAATAAATTTTTTACTCTCAGGTTTTTTTTTTTCGAGACAGGGTTTCTCTATGGCTTTGGAGCCTGTCCTGGAACTAGCTCTGTAGACCAGGCTGGTCTCGAACTCACAGAGATCCACCTGCCTCCGCCTCCCGAGTGCTGGAATTAAAGGCGTGCGCCACCATCGCCCGGCTAAGTAAATAAATTTTTTTTAATATTTATTTATTATGTATACAATGTTCTGTCTGTGTGTATGCCTGCAGGCCAGAAGAGGGCACCAGACGTCATTACAGATGGTTGTGAGCCACCATGTGGTTGCTGGGAATTGAACTCAGGACCTCTGGAAGAGCAGACAATGCTCTTAACCGCTGAGCCATCTCTCCAGCCCAGTAAATAAATTTTTAAAAATTATTTTTAATCATGTGGATGCATCTGTGTGTGGGCGCATCTGTGTGTGGATGCATCTGTGTGTGGGTGCATCTGTGTGTGGGTGCTCATGGAAGACAGAGGTGTTGGGTTCTCCTGATGCTGGAGTTATAAGCAGTTGTGAGTTGCCTGATATAGGTGCTGGGAACCAAACCCAGGTCCCTGCAAAAGCATTGTGCTCTCTTAGTCACCAAGTCATCTCTCCAAGACTGGGAAAGGACAGCAGCTTAGACAGTGCTTAGAGGCAGCCGGAAGCAGAGCATCTTGCCATAACCTTGGAGAGGAGAGGAAAAGCAAAGCTTTGGAGCTGGAGTGTGGTCATGTGGAAGACTGAAACAGAGAGAACATTCCAGGTAAAGGAAACTATGTGGATAAAGGCACCAGGTGGGACCCCAAACCATCATCAGAAACAACGTGTCCACTTGGGGACGGCAGGAGTGAGGATGGCATGACAGAACTGAGGTGGGTGGCAGGGAAAAGCAAGCCAAGGGCCCTGGCTTCCACCCCATCATGGCATCAGCACTTCTACCTTTCACTGGCACCATGCCCCAGATCAGGGAACCCCGGGCTGTCAGCCCTGGAGAGAAGCCTCAGACACCATCCAGTATAATCTTGCCATTTCACACACAGGGAAACTGAGGTCCACAGAGAGGAGTTTGAGCCCACATAGAACTAGATAAGTTAGGGCTGGAGAGATGGCTCAGCGGTTAAGAGCATTGCCGGCTCTTCCAAAGGTCCTGAGTTCAATTCCCAGCAACCACATGGTGGCTCACAACCATCTGTAATGAGGTCTGGTGCTCTCTTCTGGCATGCAGGCATACACACAGACAGAATATTGTATACATAATAAGTAAATAAATAAATATTTTAAAAAAGAACTAGATAAGTTAGACCTGCATAGTCATACTGTATCTGAATATTCCCATGTCTTAGGATTTTCAGGTACTGCCTGGAGGTTCCTTTACAAACCATTTTCAAAAAGCACAGGCCAGGTAGCCTCAAAACAAAGAGCATGCTATTTGCATATTGTTTGCATGTTGCTAATTAGACGAGAGGGGCGGATTCATTCAGCTCCCCCATTCACTTCCCATCTCAACGTGGAGTTGTTCTTCATACACTGCTTGACCTTAATAACTCCAGCCCCAGCCTCACTTCCCAAGTTCCCTTATGTCACCCCAGCTCAACTCCTGCTACATTAGGTTGCCTGGTGGTCTTTAGTGTGTCTAGGCTTGCTGGAGTAACTTCCAATAGACTGGAAGATGAGAGGCTTTCCAGTTCAAAGTTTTCTCCTGTTTCCTTACAGCCCAGGAGCCATCTAAGTGGGACCACGAGAGTGGAGGAGGGTGTTCCTCAGGGATCTGATGGGCAGGTGCCAGCTGCATGCCCCAGGCCTGCCCCAAGCATCTTGGCTGGCAGCCACACTAACTCTTGGAGGAATCAGATTCTCTTCCAGGGAAGAGGAATCTTGAAGGAGGTCTGAGAGCATCTCTTAGCTTGGCGGCCTAGGGTCAGGTTGAGGCCACCAAGTGAGTTACAACAGAACCTCTGGTGGATGGAACATATCAGATTCCTGAGGACCTAGCGACCTCGGAAGCCATGAAGCCTTCTGCTACCATAGCATGGTGTCTTGAGGCCATCTACTCAATGTTTCCTGGTAACCAAGGGATACCTGTAAGAAGAGGAAATCAGAGAGCCATAGGTTCTGCCAATGTCATCTCCATAGATGTCATCTCTCCTAAAGATGGAGCCAACACCCTTCTCACATGATATACCTGAACCTGTCATCTCTGGCAGTCATCAGAGAACACACCGTTCTGTGGCTCGGACAGGTACACAGGATGACCTCTGATGCCTCCCATCCCCTCCTGGCAGAGAAGCTACGGGGCTCCATCAGCATGGCTGACTCGAGGCAGCTGCCAGGAGCTGGGAAAGTGGGATGTAGGGAAGAACCTGGGGCTCTGCATTAGGATGGTGACGGGTGTGTGAAGAAAGATTGGTACTCTAAGTATGGGTGGTTCCCCTCCACTCGCGGGGGAGGGTGAATGTGTGGATTTAGCAAGCACCCTAACTAACTTGCACACGCAGCGATGCGCACACATCTTAGGGTGCACTAGTGCGTGTTCCCACCTTCATGGGATCCACTCCCATTTCTCTCCTCCCCGTAGAGATCCCAAGCCTGATCTTTGAGAAAAGAGTGCCTGCCTCCGTTTGCAGGACTAAGCAGTGAATGCCTCCTTGGTTCTAAGTGGGGGGTGCCCAGTTCCTCCCTCTTCCCCTGGCATGTGTCTCATGGCACTGCCTCTTCCAGTGTCCATATCAAAGGAAGGAGGAACTTGAGGTGATGCTGTGGGGATGGGAGGAGAAGGGGCAGATCAGATACTGTTCGATTCTGCCTAGGTCCCCTTGGAGCACTGCTGTTCATTTAAAATTCCGCTTTAAAGCCGAGCGGCTCTTTAAATTTCCACATTAGCATGCCGCCCTGACGCCAGGCCAAGATGTTGGGATGGATTTGGCAGGAATGCCTCCAACAGCGGCAAGCAGCAGCATTTGCCAGCAATAAAACAACGCATGAATAAAAGAAGGCCGCCTGGCAACAGCAGCAGCCCAGGTAGTTGGGTAAGCCCAGGAGGGGCTTTCGTGTGCAGGGGCTCAGAGGCATGCAGCCCCGGGAGGGCTTGTGGAGGCCTCTGTGTCTGTCTGCGTCCTCACTCACAATCCGTGCCTGCTATGGAATCTGGCATAAGAACCCAGGCAAGATGGGGGGGGGTTCTCCCATGAGCCTGTCCCACCTCCTCCCCGCAGGGTTATCTTTTTGGAGGGGGACAGATGCTGCCTTTGATGAGGACACAAGGACTTGGCCTGCAGCCTGAGTTGTCCTGTTTTATTAGAGACCCAGAGAACAAGTAGGGTCAGGGAGAGCAATACTTCCCCAAACGACTTCCAGAACCGTGACCCCAGATACCTGGGCACTGAGGGGGTGCCATCGGGAACCTGGCTGAGAAGCTGCTCTGAGGGCTGGGTATTGGAACTCGGCTGGCTCAGAGTGCTAGAGCCTGGATGATTGCTAACTGTGTGCTTGTACAAAGCTGGGAATATAGAATGGCTAGGCAGAGCAAGGAACTCCGAGGCTTAGCTAACTCCCCACAGACAGGGGGATGAAGTCTGAGGTGAGAGAGGCAGCAAAAGCTTCAGATAAGCCTGCGGCTGGGGGCAGGATACCGCCTAGAGGTCTGCCTGCTTCCTGAGAAGTGGCAGCATAGGACCTGCTCTTCCCACGCTCCAATCACCCGGATGAGGCTCAGCTCTCAGCTCCCAGGCATTTCAGGGAGCAAACAGCTCCCTTTCCTACTAAATTGTCTATTCTTCCTACTTAGCTTAAGCGTTTTCCCCGAAGCCCAGAGAAAGAGGACAGAAGCAAACAGAGGGGTGGCACCAGATGGTCTCTGTAGTCTTGGCTGAGGTAGGAAAGGGGAATTTTCTTAGGACACCCTCTCCTGATGAACCCTCCCCCCAAGCTCACACGACCTGATTCCAGGCCTCTCCATGGGGGGAAAGAAATGATCAGGCCTTTGGGCTGTCTTGGCACTGAGAAGGCAGAGAGCAGGAAGGTGCGGCTATGCTCTGGACGACAGAAAGGGACTGATGTTAGTCTTGTCCTGATGGCATTTCTAGGGTGAATGAGGGGGTCCGTCTCCCCAGGCACCCTACTTCTTGGTTCACACACTCGATGCCTCAGCTCTGGGGTGAAGGAATCGCTAACAAGCTAAGTTTGGGCCAGAGATGTATCTCTTTATCACTCGTTCAACAAATCATTGCCATACAATCGTTTTACGCTAGGCACTGTACTGGGGACTGGGAGCACAAGGGTGAGCAAGGATGAGTCTGGAACTCAGCGCTAAAGCGAACAAAGGCTGTCATTCAAATGCCCGCACAAAGGACTGGGGAGGTGGCTCAGTGGCTGAGTGCGCACACTGCCTATGCAGTGGACTTGAATTCCGTTCTCAGCACCCACATCAGGTGGCTCACAGCTGATCAGTTTAACTCCAGTTCCCGGGGGACCTGCTGCCTTCTTCTGGCTTCTGTGGGTACCTGCACTCATGTGCACAAACCCACACACATACACATATTTTTTAAAAAATTCCAAATGGCCGCATAAGCAAGTGTGAAACTATGCGAAGACTTCAGAAAACGGGACAAATAGCAGCATGGAAAAGCATGATGGGGGGGGGCGTGACCTGATGGAGACCAAGGAGTAAAGCAAACCTACAGAGGAGACAGAAGAAAGGACCAGCCTAGGGGGCAGAAAACTGATGGTGCTATCACAGAATCAAAGGGTAGGTGATCAACTGTGCCATGATGCTGAGGACTCCCGAGACAAATACTCTGACTCCTCCCTTCCTGGTTGAGTACAGGTATGGAAATGCTCTTGGCTCTGTGCCTGGCTCACAGTTGGTGCTCTGTAATGTTAGTTCTCCTTCCCTTCCCCAAGCTGAGCTTCCCTCCAGGGACTCCAGGTTTCTAGAACAAAGATGCTGTACAGTCTTAGCTGCCTCTGTCAACTCAGGTCCTAAACCCTAGCCATCTAGTTCTCAATGAAAGGCCGTAGGTTCTCGACGTGAGCCCCACCACACGGAGGCTGGCTTCCTCCTTTGCACTGCACTGTACTTGCGCGGGGGTGAGGTCTCCAGAGGAAAATGCTGTCTTAGCTGAGACTGGACCTGAGAAAGAAGACAGAACCCTCAGCAACAACCAGGGCTTTCCAGGGTGAATCTGAGTGTCTTAGGTGGGGAGAAGGAGTAGAGGGGAGATGAGGGGCTGCCCACCCAAGGCGGCGTGGAGCCCAGAGCCTTTTCCATTGCAGACACCCCATCTGTCTCCCACAGAAGGCTCCGGTTGGAAGAGGTTTGGTGAAGGGGGGTATGGTGGGCAGAATTGTATGTCTGTGAGCTAGTATGATGGCAAGGAATGTGCTGGCCAGGGAAAGGAGTAGAGGGCCGAGTGTGTGTGTGTGGGGGGGGTATCACTACGAATGCTGTGTTGGTCACTTAGGCCAAACCTTGAACTAGAGATCCGAGGTTAGGACTGGGAGGTGAGGAAGACAAAAAGGATACCACATGATTCTCTCAAGACCCCTGTGTTTGATTTGGATTTATTATTCCCACTGCCACTGATCGGAAGGCAGAGTTGTACCCTTACTGTCAACAAAAGAATGGAAGATGGGCAGTTTGGAAAGCTGTGGAAAGGGCTTTTCCTAAGCCCAGATCTGGGATCAGTTCAACACACCACCCTCTTCCCAGAAATCAGATACTTTTCCTACCTTAAAATAATACTTAAGTTAGGCCAGCTGGACTGGGACTGAAAAAGCATGGGATAAAACCGGACTCTCTGAACATGGCGGACAATGAGGGCTGATGAGAAGCCAAAGACAATGGCACGGGGTTTTGATCCTACTGCATGAACTGGCTTTGTGGGAACCTAGCCTGTTTGGATGTTCACCTTCCTAGACCTGAATGGAGGGGGGAGGACCTTGGACTTCCCACATGGCAGGGAACCCTGACCACCCTGACTGCTCTTTGGACTGGAGAGGGAGGGGGAAAGGAATGGGGGGAGGGGGAGAGGAATGGGGGGAAAGGGGAGTAGTGGGGGCAGGGGGAGGGAAATGGGAGGCGGGGAGAAGGCAGAAATATTTTCAATAAAAAAATAATAATACTTAAGTTAAATTTGTTCCCTTTCAGGGTGTTCCCTTTCACGTATCGCTTTAACTGGTTCTACTAAGGTCTAACAAGGGAAATTCTGTGACCGTAAGTGGTGTACAGATTTAGCAATAATAGGCTTAAAAGGATAAGTAGAATAACCCAGAACATAGGAAAGTAAGAATAGGTGAACTCAAACCTTGGCCTCTTAACTCCTTTTGGAGACAGGGTTTTGCTATGTAAGTCTGACTGGCCTGGTATTCATTTCACCGTCCAGATAGCCTAGCCCTCACAGCGGTCTACCTGTCTCAGCCTCTTGAGTGCTAGGATTAGAGGTGTACACCAGCATTCCCAGGTCTGATTTCTAATGTAAGCCTACCTTGAGCCTCATTTTCGGTGATCTCTGTGAGTTCAAGGCCAGCCTGGTCTACAAGAGCTAGTTCCAGGACAGGCTCCAAAGCTATAGAAAAACCCTGTCTCGAAAAACAAAAACAAAAACAAAAAAGAAAAGAAAAGAAAAAAAAAAAGAAACCTTTGGGTGATACCCAGGGCCCTTGAAGGACTTCCTGCAGTATGACACCTCTGACACACCAACATCCAGACACTAGAGTCTCTCAGATTTAGAGACGCCGCTGGGTGAGCGGCACAGGCCTTTAATCCCTGCATGCGGTTGACAGAAGCAGGTGAACCTCTGAGTTCAAGACCAGCCTGGTCTACAGAGTGCATTCCAGGATGGTCAGGGCTGCACAGAGAAACCCTGTCTCGAAAACAAAAACAACAAAGGAAGAAATGTGAGAGACATGGACTGGAAATGGTCAGGAACCAATAGTGAGGGTCAGGGTAGAAAGTGAGGAGGTGCCAGCCTCGGGACGCTGCCTGCCAGGATGCGCTCTAGGTCTTAGCAGCGACCCTAAGATCAGATGCGTCCTTCCCACAGCACTGGCTAACTCTTTTCCTTTCTCCAACCATACTGTAGGAGAACACGGCCCACAGCTTCCTTCTTTTTCCTACTCTTCCCTGTTCTTCCTCAGGTGTAACCTTCCACAGGCCTGATCCTTCTAAGAGCCCTCTAAAACAGGTGCCAAGGGAACCCAAGACAGTGCTTCAGTTATTAAATATAAATAGACAGGGGAGAGGAACTGAATATAGAGACAGATATTATATCTCTCAGTCCCTGTGAGTTATTAGGTAGAAGGCAGTAGTGGTTGCTAAGCAACAGGTCCCCACAGAGGACAAGGCACCAGAGGGGAAAAAAAAGCTTTTGACTGAATATTGGGGTGGGAAGGTAGGGAAAGTGGGGGTCAAAGGACTCTGAATTGGTGGGCCAGTTGAGGGGAATGGTTGACTTGTCCTCCAAGATGAGCCTTCCTCAGGCCTTGGCAAGCTCTGCCGGTACAACCTTCAGGATTGGTGGAAGGAGAGAGGACTCAGGCACTCCTCCCTTCCTACCAGGAAGAGGAAACCTGGTTTCTATAGCAACTTAGAAACAATTCTGGCCTCTTTTTTTTGTTTTGTTTTTGTTTTTACTTATGGTTTCTCAGTAAAGGCCCTCTTAAAGCACCCTTTCTCTGCCCCCCCAACTTCTGATTGTGGGGGCAGCCTCACACAAAGGTTAGAGGAGAAACTGCCACACAGTCTCTCTTGGCCTTAAAGAGATCTTTATTAAAAACACTAAAGGAACTGCGTGGTGGCGACAGTCCTGCCTTTAAACCTAGTGCTCAGGAGGCAGAGGCAGGCGGATCTCTGTGAATTGGAGGCCAGCCTGGTCTACAGAGTGAGTTCCAGGACTGCCAAAGCTACACAGAGAAACTGTGTTTTGAAAAACAACAATAAAAAAGACTCTAAAGGGTGTGTGTGTGTGTGTGTGTAGAGGAAGAGGAGAGAGAGAAAAGAAGAGAGGAGAGGAGAGGGGAGGGGAGGGGAGAGGAG
>NW_026067974.1:10140259-10235456 GCF_014885135.2 Alexandromys fortis | reverse complement strand
GGAGGGAAGGGGAGGGGAGGGGAGAGGAGGGGAGAGAAGGGGAGGGGAGGGGAGAGGAGGTGAGGGGAGGGGAGAGGAGGGGAGAGGAGAGAGGGAGCACCCCTGACTGAGACCCTTAGGGGAAAGGACTTCTGGGTATCCTGATCTCTGCACCTTCTAAATGGCTATAATAGGCAGGGCTAAATGGTATGTTAGCTGCAAACTGAGCTTTTCTTCTCCCCTCTCCCCATAGACCAGGCTGGCCTCAAACTCAAAGAGATCCACCTGTCTCTGCCTCCATAGCGCTGGGAATAAAGGCTGCACCATCATGCCTGGCCTACGCTTGTTTCTAAAGGGTCAGATGAGACTGGGGTTGGAGGTCAGGAAAGAATGAGAGGACAGGCTCTTCTGTGCCTCTTGGCCACACTGGCCCATCCTCCTAGACCCAAGTCCATCATTGTGAAGACCCGAGAATGGAGATATAGAACATTAACGTATGTCAAGTATAAGTGAGTGGCACCGAGGGGCATAATCTGTTTTTCTAATATGACCACAAGCAGAGTGTTAGAAGAATTAGGCCGACAGCTGCTGGTTTTTCCCCCTTCTCCTCCCCCCCTCCTCACTCTCCCTCTCCCTTCCTCCTCAGCGTTTGCACACACCAATGGCAGCCGAGCCCTGCTCGCGATTTCTCTTAATCTTCCTCCGCCATCCTGCGCTCTTTCCGCAGGCGGTGCTGCGGAGCCGGCAGAGCCCCGCGTCACACCTTACTGCTCTCTGAGATTGCTCCACAGAGAGCTCAAGGAGATGGCAATTCGGCGCTGATGCCGGCTGGCAGCAGTTGGGAGAGGGAAAGGAGAAGAGAGGGAGGAGAGGAGGGGGGAAAAGTTGGCACGGATACCAAGTTTTTCCCTAGAGAGGTGGGGGGGGGGGGTTGAGAGAAGAGAAAATGACACAGAGAAAAGGAGACAAGAAAAAGAGGCAGAGAGAGAGAATATGAACTTCTCTCAGACATCCACATGTGTGTAAGCCTAGTCACCTGAGTCATGACCCTCAGTAGAACACACAGACCAGTTGGAGTACACACACTCAAACACACACACACACACACACACACACACACACACACACACGCTCCTAGTCAACCTAGAAGAGCAGCCTAGGCATGTTGTGTGTATTCCTGTGTGTGTGTATGCCTGTATGTTGTATCTGTTTTGGATCGCAGTAGAATGCAGTATGTAAATGAGATGGTTATTACCGCAATGTTCATCAAGCTGAGCCGAGAAGACATTAATAGCCTGATGAATATGCATGTGAATTTGTTAATTAAGTTAATTATTCTGCTGAAAATGCATTCGTCTTCCAAGGACATTTTCCCAATGATTTTTACATGCTCTAGCCATTAGTCATGCTATATTTTATCAGGGAAATGAGTTTGCTTAAGTTGTAAAAAAAAAAAAAGGAAAAAGAGAGAAAAGAAAAGAAAAAAGAAAAAGGAGATAAAAATGAAAGAGGAAAATTCGTTGAAGTTGAGAGGGGAAGGCATCTAAGCTGGCCTGAAGTTGAAGGCCCAGCTGGGCTTTTGAAGCCTGCCCTCGATTTTTATGGGTATCTCACTCTACAATTTTTTGTCTTTTTTTTTTTGATGACAAACTTTTTTTTCCAGTGCCAAATTTCCAACACATTAATTAATTGTTGTAGCCAATTAACTGTAGTTGTGCAAATGAGTTTAGCACTAATTACCATGCAGTGCCTGTAATCACATAAAAAACTTGCTGAGAGAGAGAGAGAGAGAGAGAGGAGAAAGGAGGAATGGGAAGGGAGAGGTGCCAGGGAGAGGAGGGACCTGGACTAGAGGATCCAAAGAGAGGGAACGAGCAGGATTTTGAGATAGCCCAGTCAGGCAACATCCAGACTCCATGGAAGACTTCTCAGTGTCATTCAGGATGTCTGAGTCAGGAAACCTCAGTAAGGGGGTGTGGGAGCTAAACTGCTTTTTGTTAAGAACTTCTAATCACAAGACAAAAATCTTAGGATGGATAGCTCTAGTCATTCCAATAATGCAACATGGGTCCTACATATCCCTTATGCTCCCTGGTTTATGTGGGCCCTACATACCCCTTAGAATCCTTGGTTTTGACTTCAATGTTTGTCTTTCATGCCCGAAATATTGGGTGGGCATAGGGTGCCACTGGGAGATATGCTATTCCAGATAAGCGAAAGAAGAGAGGGGAGAGGAGAGAGAGAATATCACTTTGGTTCTGAAACCATAAGTAATTGGGGGTGGGGTGGGGATGTTATGGGTTCACACCTACTGGAAAAGGTCAAGGGAACAATGGCAAAATCATTCACACAAGAGCCAACAACACCAGCAGGAAGTGGAAGGTGGTAACCTTGAAGTAGATGGAGGCTCTGAGGAGCAAAACTTCCTCTCTTGTAAGCTGGCATCTTTTTGTTTGGTTTTTAGGGTTTGTTGGTGTAGCCCTGGCTGTCCTGAATCTTGCTCTGTAGACCAAACTGGCCTCTAACTGCCTGCTTCTGCCTCCTAAGTGCTGGGACTAAAGAAATGCGCTACCCCTGCTAGGTTGCAAGTTGTCATCTTTACTGTCTATCATAGATTTCTACTTATCTGCAACCTGTGTCTACGGCTGAGGGGCAGATGATTTCTCCAGCTTCTCTGGATCTAGATATCCGTGATATTGGGAAAAAAAGCACAGGGGTAAAGTTGAGACTATGAAGTGGACTGGCAGTCTCTCTCCACAGTGCTCACGGAAAGAGTATGTGTGTGTGTGTCTAAAGGAACTGTAGTCCCCTTGTCATTAAAAGCAACAAGTGGGGCAGTAGTGGCACACGCCTTTCATGTCAGCACTCGGGAGGCAGAGCCAGGAGAATCTGTGAGTTCGAGGGTAGCCTAGTCTACAGAGCAAGTTCCAAGACAGCCAAGGCTACACTGAGAAACCCTATCTTGCAAAACAAAACAACACAACAAAAAAAGCACCAACGACGTGCTTTATCCCCCTGGAATAGAGCTCACTCGCTATGGACCTCCAGCTCCTCTGACCTGAGATACATTCAACTCCATTTCCAAGGAGGATCTCTGATAGGCATTCAAAAGCCAGATCCTCCTCTCCCATTTCAGGTGTCAGGTCAGTAAGGACATTGCTCAAGGGCTACATTCATATCAGCCTCTGCTAAAGGGGAACTCACATCAGGGGTATACACCATAGCATCTTCACTTTTCAGTACAGCTGCTCTGAGTCTATGAACCAATGTTGTCCCAATTAGACCCAGGTTACTCCAAAAATATCCTCGCCTCCAGCATCTCTCTCTGCCAGTACTGCCCATACTCTTCCCAGAAACCTTAGCTAAATGTAGAGGCTAACAATGTGGTAGAAAGGCCTCAATTATCTTGGAATCCAAGTTCTTCTTTGCCACTTAACAGCAAGTGATCTTGGGAAAATGACTTACTATAAGCTTCAAATATCCTCATTTACAAAATGGAGATAATAATGCCATGCCCAAAGGGTCAAGAAGTTTAATAATTGTGACTATAAAACACTTAACCAAGAGAAATGGGCTATTTCACTCATTGCTAGTGAGTACAAAATGAGAAAACTTTATTGATCAGCAAAACTTTGTAATGTTAAAAATGTTTATGTTTACTGAGCACAGTGGTGTATACCTTTGATTCCAGTAATAGGGAAGCAGTGGCAGCCATGAGCCAGCCTGCTCTACATAGCAAGTTCCAGGCCAGCCAAATCTACATAGTGAGTGAGACCCTGTCTCAAAAGAAAAAAAAAATAATTATGTTCTAGATCCATATTTATCACCATGCACAAAACTCAAGTCCAAATGGATCAAAGACCTCAACAAAAAGCCAGCCACACTGAACCTCATAGAAGAGAAAGTACACTTGAACACATTTGCATAGGAGACCACTTCCTAAATAGAACCCCAGCAGCACAGACACTGAGAGAAACAATAAATGGGACCTCCTGAAACTGAAAAGCTTCTGTAAAGCAAAGGACACAGTCAACAAGACAAAACGACAGCCTACAGAATGAGAAAAGATCTTCACCAACCCCACATTAGACAGAGGGCTGATCTCCAAAATATACAAAGAACTCAAAAAATTGGACACCAAAAGAACAAATAATCCAATAAAAAAAATGGAGTACAGATCTAAACAGAGAACGTTCAACAGAGGAATCTAAAATGGCTGAAAGATACTTTAGGAAATGCTCAACATCCTTAGTCAACAGAAAAATGCAAATCCAAACAACTCCATCTTACACCTGTAGGAATGACCAAGATCAAAAACACTGATGACAACTTATGCTGGAGAGGTTATGGAATAAAGGGAACACTCCTGCATTGCTGGTAGGAGTGCAAGCTGGTACAGCCCCTTTGGATGCCAGTGTGTCGATTTCTCAGAAAATTAGGAAACAACCTTCCGCCGGGCGGTGGTGGCACATGCCTTTAATCCCAGCACTCAGGAGGCAGAGGCAGGCCGATCTCTGTGAGTTCAAGAACAGCCTGGTCTACAAGAGCTAGTTCCAGGACAGGCTCCAAAACCACAGAGAAACCCTGTCTCGAAAAACCAAAAAAAAAAAAAAAAAAAGAAAAAAAAAAAGAAAAAAGAAACAACCTTCCTCAAGACCCAGTAATACCACTTTTGGGTATATATCCAAAGGATGCTCAATCGTGCCACAAGGACATGTGCTCAACTATGTTCATAGCAGTATTGTTTGTCATAGCCAGAACATGGAAACAACCTAAATGCCCCTTGACTGAAGAATGGATAAGGAAAATGTGGTACATTTACACAGTGGAGTACTACACAGCAGAGAAAAAGAACAACATCTTGAATTTTAAAGACAAATGGATGGAGCTAGAAAACATTATTTTGAGTGAGGTAACCCAAACCTAGAAAGACAATTATCACATGTACTCACTCATAAATGGTTTTAAAACATAAAGCAAAGAAAACCAGCTTACAAATCACAATCCCAGAGAACCTAGACAACAATGAGGCCCCTGAGACATACATAGATCTAATCTACATGGGAAAAAGACAAGATCTCCTAAGTAAACTGGGAGCATGGGGATCTTGGAAGAGGGTTGAAGGGGAGGGGAGAGACAGGGAGGGGAGTAGAGAAAATGTAGAGCTTAATAAAAATCAATAAAATTAAAAATAAAATATAGATAATGTGTCATAATAAAGTAATAAACATATCCTAAAAACAATTATGTTCACAGAAAAACCTGGAGACAATGTTCAAGGAACTTATTTGTAGCCCCAAAAGTAGAATTAGCTCAGTTGTCCATCAACAGATGAATGGCTAAATTAATGGTATAAACTATGTGTGGAGGTGCACACTTGTAATCCCAGAACTAAGAAGTCCAGCATCATCCCTGGCTATATAGGAAGTTCAAGGCCAGTATGGGATATATAAGACCCTGTCTCAAAAACAGAATAGGCTAGGCTAGAACATAATAAAGTGGTGGTGATCTATCTATACCATGGACTAAAAAAAAAAAGAATAAAGCACTGTTGTATACAAAAATTTGGATGGATTTCCAGGAATTATACTGCATGAAAAAAGTCAATCCTAAAATGTTACAGATTGATTACACCTTTGAAGTGGTAAAGTTTTAGAAGAGGGAAGGTTAACGGCACCAAGAATTAAGACATGGGTAGATGGCTGGCCTGATGATTCAGTGGATAAAGGTTCTTGCTGACTATGTAAATTTACGATCTAGGGTCGAACCCTGGAAATGAGAGAATTGACTCCATATTATACACACACAATGGGGGTGGGAATGGGTGTGATCTTAAACACATGGGATTCTGTGATGTAACTACAAATCATTCTTTCTCACTCTTTCCCTTCCTTTCTGTGGGTACTGGAGACTGAACTCAGAGCCTTGGGAAAGCTAGGCAAGCTGGGGAAGGGCCTCTACCACCAAGCTACACTCCAGCTCCTCTGCTCAGCAGTTTCACTGTAGAGGTGGATATATAAATGAAACACAGGACATAAAACTGCATAGCACTTATTCACTCACATGCATATGCTTAGTAAAACTACAACTATCTCAACTTGGGGCCAGTGAGCAAGTCAAGTCTCCTTGTCGCCAAGTCTGACAACCTGAGTTCCATCACCAGGACCCACCTGGTAGGAGAAAAATCAACTTCCATAGGTAGTTCTCTGACCTCCATATGCATGATGCATACGCCACCCCCAAGACACACACAGATAATTGAAAACACAAAAATATTTACAAGATTAATGGACTGTGCCAATATTATCGATACATTTTATTAGTTTTGCGAAGTGATACCATTCAGGGGCCTCCTGTTTTTGTGTATATGTGTAATATATTTATGTGTGGGTACATGTATGATTATGCATGTAGATCCTAGAGGTTGAGGCATCTTCCTCTATCACGCTTCACTTTATTTTTTGGACGCAGGATCTCTCACTGAACCAAAGAGTCACCAACTGGTCAGGATGGCTGGTCAATAAACTCTGGAGACCCACCTGTTTCCACCCTACCCCAATACTGGGTTACAAATGTGTTTGTGGGGGATCTGAACTCAGGCCCTCATGCTTATGTGGCAGACATATTTACTCAATGAACCATCTTCCCAACTTTTTTCCCCTCTGGACAGAGTCTTAGTATGTGGTTATGACTAACCTAGAACTATGCACATCAGACTGACCTCCCTCAAACTCACAAAATCCTCCTGAGCACTGTGATTAAAGGGGTATACCATCAAACCTAGTCTGTTTTCTTCTCCTCCTTCTCTTCCTCCTCCTTTTCTTATTTATTTATTTATTTATTTATTTATTTATTTATTTATGTATGTATGTATGTATGTATGTCTACAATATTCTGTGTGTATGCCTGCAGGCCAGAAGAGGGCACCAGACCCCATTACAGATGATTGTGAGCCACCATGTGGTTGCTGGGAATTGAACTCAGGACCTCTAGGAAGAGAGGCAATGCTCTTAACCTCTGAGCCATCTCTCCAGCCCTGGAACTAGCTCTTGTAGACCAGGTTGGCCTCAAACTCACAGAGATCCACTAGCTTTTGTCTCCCAAGTGCTGAGATTAAAGGTGTGCATCACCACTGCCCAGCTAACTACCTGTAATTCTAGCTCTTGAGGATCTAATTCTTTCTTCTGGGTCTGGGTCAACTCTCTCTCAAACACAAAAAATCTAAAAACATATAAGGTGAGTTGGTGAGATGATCAGTGAGCAAAAGCACCTGCCTCCAAAGCCTGATAACCTGAGTTCAATTCCCAGAAAGAGAGTATTCCCCCCAAATCTCCATATGCATTCAGTGGTGTGTACATGTGCAAACATATAAATAAAAAAAATGCTCACACCTGTAAGCCCAACAACAGTCAGCAAGCAGAAGCAGGAGGATCACCAGTTTAGGGTCTTCTTGGGCTACAATGAGTTTTGAAGCCAGCCCAGGATGCCTGAAACCCTGTGTCAAAAAAGGGGAGGGAGATACTAAAAGATGATTCATCCGGTAAAGGTGCTTGTTGCCAAGCCCAAGACCCTGGTTCAGTCCAAAACCCACATGATGGGAGAAGAGAACCTAGCCTCTCAAGTTGTCTTCTAATCTCCACATGTACCAAGCATGTGCATGTCCCAACCCAACACCCAAAAAAGTTCAAGGTCACCTTCAGCTACACACAGAGTTCAAGGCCAGTCAGAACTACACGAGATACTCTCAAAACTTGCATAGTGCTAGGCATGTAACTCAGTAGAAGAGAGCTTGTATATGCTTTGCAAGGTCCTGCTTTGATCTACAGCTAATGAAAAAAAAAGACCATGTGGGGCTGGAGAGATGGCTCAGAGGTTAAGAGCGTTGACTGCTCTTCCAGAGGTCCTGAGTTCAATTCCCAGCAACCACATGGTGGCTCACAACCATCTGTAATGAGATCTGTTGCCCTCTTCTGGCCAACAAGCATACAGACAGAACACTGTATACATAATAAATAAATCAAAAAAAAAAAAAAAAAGACCATGTGGGTTGGAGAGACTGTTTAGCAGTTAAGAACACTTACTGCTCTTGAAAAAGACCTAGGTTCAGTTTCCAGAATCCAAGTGGCTGCTTACAATCACCTGTAATACTCCAGTTCTAGGAGGTACAACGACCTCTTCTGGTGTCTAGGGGGACCTGGCGCACACTTAGTGTACATACATACATGTTGCAGGGAAAAGAGCCTGCTTGTTCATCCCAGCCACCCGGCTAGCTTAGCCCCGAAATAACCACACAGAAATTATATTAATTAAATCACTGCTTGGCCCATTAGTTTTAGCCTCTTATTGGCTAACTCTCACATCTTGATTTAACTCATTTTTATTAATCTGTATATCACCACTTGGTAGTGGCTTACCAGGAAAGATTCGGCATGTCTGTCTCTGGTGGCTACCTCACTCTGCTTTCCTCCTCCCAGCATTCCATTTAATTTCCCCACCTACCTACGTTCTGCCCTATCAACAGGCACAAGCAGTTCCTTTATTAATCCTCCATGTTTATGCCATCATTAAAACAGTATGGTCCTTTACAGAAGGCTCTGGATTTAATTTTCTTGGTGAGACATGTCCTCCACAGGTATTGAGAATGACTGGGCCACTTTTGGCTTGGGGGCCTGTGAGAGGCCCCTCAAGGAGTTTCCTGATGGTATCAGGTTGCCTTGTCTGTCTGTTGTTGATCTGCATTCACTGGTCCAATGTCAGCTTTTGCCACACCTTCTACATATACCTGAAGACATACATACATACACATACATGCAGTTAAAACATTCATATACACAAGATAAAATTATTTTGTTAATAAGTACTCTTAACCATTTAGTCATCTCTTCAGTTTGAAAGCTTTAATTAATTAAACTTAGGCATGACTTTAATCCTACTCAGGAGGCAGAGGCAGGTGGATATCTGTGTTTGAGGTCAGCCTGGTCTAGAGCTAGTTCCAGAACAGCCAGGGCTATACGGAGAAATCCTGTGTCAAAACAAACAATCAGAAGCACTTGTTTCTTATTATTTTGTTTTTCTAGACAAGGTTTCTCTTTGTAGCCCTGGCTCTCCTGACATTTGCTTTGTAGACCAGGCTCTCCTCAAATTCACAGAGATCCACCTGCCTCTGCCTCTCAAATGCTGATATTAAATGTGTGGGTCACCACATCTGGCAAAAGCACTTGCTCTTGCAGAGGACCCAGGTTTGCTTCCCAGCACCCACATGGCAGCTCAAAATTATCTGTAACTTGAGTTCCAGGTGCTCCAACACCTTCTTCTGGCCTCTGTGGACATCAGACATGCAAGAAAATACTCATACACATAAATCAAAGTAAATCTTTAAAACAAACAATAGGAAGTGAGCCCTGTATTTCAGTAAGTCTATGTAATACAATAGACTTTAAACATATATATACAAAATACACACAGTAAAATGCCTGGTGGATAGACAGTAGGATAATGTATATAAATACATTTAACAAACTGAAATACCTGATAAGTGCTAGTTGCTATACTTCTTATTGGCTACTGCTCTCAGATCTATCCTGAATGAAGTTTAGATATAGTCTGGAAACAGTGGCTTTTCTCTTGGCTATAGAGGGACAGAAATTAGGAAAAATGAAAAGAGGGACTGTGGTTACTTCCTCTACAGGGGGACTGCTACCTTTCCTTTGTATCATGAAGAAATGTCTGGACAATCTCCCAAGCTTGTATGTACACACAAACACATAGAAATAATCTTCAGGGAGTCATGCAATCTTTAAGCAATGTCAGGTCTACGAGTTCATAAAGACAGTAGAATTTGGGGCTGGAGAGATGGCTCAGGATTCAGAGCACTTATCACTCTTGAGATGGACCTGAGTTGACTCCTAGCATCCACATGGTAGCTTATAACAAATCTGTATCTCCAGTTCCAGGAGATCTGATGACAGCTTCTTATGTCTGTGGGTACCAGGTAGAGACATGGTTCACAGACAAAGAAGCAGAACACCCATACACATAAAAATAAAACAGACAAAAACTAATAATAATTGAATGTATTAAATACTGCTGACTGAGACCTTTTGAGGATTAGGCTTTATACACTCTGATGAAATTGTCACAATCTTGAAAAACATAGTTTATTTGCATTTATTTATTTATATTTATTTATTTATTATGTATACAATATTCTGTCTGTGTGTATGCCTGCAGGCCAGAAGAGGGCACCAGACCTCATTACAGATGGTTGTGAGCCACCATGTGATTGCCGGGAATTGAACTCAGGACCTTTGGAAGAGCAGGCAATGCTCTTAACCGCTGAGCCATCTCTCCAGCCCCTGCATTTATTTTTTAAAATTTGTTCTGAAACAATGGAATTAAGAGATTTTAATCACTGCAGTTAAAGAAAGAAAGGCACTTGAACAAAAATGTAAGACATACCCAAGAATGTGGAGGTGGGCTTCTCAAGGGATTACTGCCGTTTGCATTTCAAACTAGGGAAGTATGGCTGGGACCAGAACTCAGGAATGCCTCTGCAATGCAATCTAACCACACTAAAAACAACATTTCAAAGTCTCAAAGAGTACTGCACTATGAGGAAACTGTGCTGAGGCTATCTATGTGAAGGCGATCTGGAAAAAGAACCATGTTACTCAATGTTCCTTGGGTAGGCACAGACAAATTCATTATAGGCAGAAGGACAGAGTATGAAGAGAACTATTTCATTCCATGAGTAAGTTTTTCCATATGCTTAATTCAACCCTTTCCATTAAAATCATTTTCTCTCTCTTCTGCTTCCATGTGGATGGTGAATAGGTACATGGCTCTCCCCCATGAAAAGTCCTAAGTAGATGGCAGGGGTTCTGTCTGTCTCTGCTGAGATTATGAATAGGGAGAGCACTTCTCTCTCCTCAGTCACTTGGATCTACCCGAAGGTATCAAACTAAGAGCAATTCAAGAAAATGGACCATGAAAGACAAGCAGAAGAAGAGAACTCCAATCAAATCAAGAAGGCCAGCTGGAAGAATGCCTGAAGTCTCTTAGGACCTTAGCAGGTAAATGTTTTCCCCACAGGCTCCACAGCAGGCTTCATGTCTGACATCAATTCCATTGTGGTGGTCTAGCCAGCATTTCTCAAACTAGAACCTCCTGCCTCCATGTGACATCCAGTTACCTTGCTCAGACAAGAAGGAGGTGCTGTGGATTCTGCCACTCTGTATTCCCCTTCCATTCCAAAACTATCTTGCTGCATTTGCTCAAATTTAGACAACTCAATAAAGGACTAAAGAGTTGGTCAGGAAAGAGAATAATTTTGGCAGGAAGATGTCAAGATCCCAAGGCTAGGTTCAGAGGAGCTCTTCTGGGATGTCAAGACAAGATCCAAAACTCTTTCTTCTTTTCTTCTCATACAAGAGCTATGAGATCAACTGGGTTATGGCCCTACCACCGCAAATGTGACTGATCTCAGAAACTAAGCAGTGTCAGATCTACTTGGATTGCAGAACTGGGGCCTAAAATTGGACATGGAATGGAAGGATAATTCTCCTTCCTCCCTCTGTTCTTTATACATTATTTCACTCTGGACCCAAAGCATGCCAATCTCCACTTTGGTTTCCCTTGACCCATATACCCTATGGACAGGAGAGAGTTAATGGTATGATATAGGCAAGCTATAAATTTCCCATCAGTGTGGAGAGAACAGGATTGTTGGCAGGGCAGGGAGGGGGCTGGGCTTGGGGGGGAATCTGGGAAAAAGCCAGGAGGTTGTCTCTAGGTAACAATAAACACTGCAAGCAAGGAGCAGCTGTTACACTTACTCTCTCTGCATCACAATGCTGAAATAACACTAATAAACCAGTGTGCCCAATGCACAGGCATACATACATTTAGGGCCAAGGCCCCAGTTGCACCTCTAAAGCCGCCCTCTACTCCAGAGCAGGGTCTTGATGCCACAAACATAGCAGTTCAGGCCTGGGTATACTTGCAGGGGCTGATGAGAGCTTCCCAATCCAAAGGCAGTTGTGGAGTCAAGCTGGGCAGCAGAGGCTGGGAATATAATTCAGATCCTGTGATATTCAGTGGTAGAAACAATTCAAATTCAGCTATCTCTCAGCTGTGAAGAAAGAAGTGGAAGGAGGTGTGTATAAGGAGGGATAACTACTTACTATATCTGGTCAGATTGGAGGTAATCAGGTGGCCAAGAACTGAGCTGGCCAGTGGGAGGTGAAAGGGAGTAAAGAAAGGGATTTGGGAAGGAAGAGGATCAAGGAGAATGTGGTATCTTTTCTGGGGCTAAAGTCCCCCACTCCTGCCCATATCTCACTGTATATCTAGGCTCCCCTCATAGTACAAGCTTTATATCCAGGGCCAGATGATACGATAGCTTAGGTCAGAATTAAGCTTTAGTAATGGGTCCCAGCGCTCCTTACACTGCCAGGAAGGAGGAAGAAGAAAACTGACTTCATCTTCCTGCGTGAAGAATAGTTAATCTGTCCTTGTCCAACCAAAGTCATTTCTGGATCACCAGTAGATGGGAAGAGCACCCTCATTCTAGTTAGAAAGTAGAGCTTCCAACAATAAAAGGAACAGAAAAAGACAAACAAGAACTCATAATCTATCACAGAATACCCGCCCAAGCCTCTCTTCTATAAGGCCAGAGGTCGGGATGTTTATTATCATGTACCTAGATATACCAGTATCCAAAATCTCTGTTGTTCCTTTTGTCAATTCCAGTCACGGACTGAGAGAGGATGGAGATGCACACCTGAGCAGCACTTCTGAACATGGGTGGCTGCTGTCATTTCCCAGCCTGCATCAATACCCTGTTCAGCAGTCTCAGTGTCTCTAGATGCTTCTCTGGTCCAAGGTGCCTGTCTGAGTCTAGTGAGGAGAGCACTAAGCACAGGTGGCAGTCCTTCCTGGGTCTGGCCTTGTAGTAGTATTTGCTTTGTTTTTGTTTTTCTATTAAGAAATTGTGGCTGAAGAGATGGCAGAGTCGTTAAGATCATTTGCTGCTCTTGCAGAGATGGAGGTTCAGTTCCCAGCACCCACATGGCAGCTCACAACCATCTGTAACTCCAGTTCCAGAAAATCTGCTGCTCGCTTCTGGCTACCGCACAGTCACCAGACACACATTTCACATACAGACATACATGCAGGCAAAACACCCACGCACATAAAAGAATCTTCAAAAAGAAATTTCTGGCATTAGGCATGGTAGTACATGCTTATAGTAACAGCACGTTGGAAGACTTTGGAGTCCAGCTTGGGCCAGCTCCATAATCAGATTGTCTCAATAACAAATAAACAACACCCCCCCCCCTTGCCCCAAGTTTTATGTTAGCTGGATATACAAAGTCATAGTCAGGCTACTGAGGAACAATAGTAATAGCTGTTTGCCAGGAAAACCTCTCTTTTGGAAGGAACCCAGGATTTCTGGGCTGCCCTGCCACAACGGATGTTAAATATTCTCCATGTAGTCTGTGGAGATAGCAGGTGATATCTCAGTCTTTCTTCACTAGGAAAATTCAGTATCTCCTGCTTACTTCTTTCTCATCTCTCCCTTTCTTTCATAGCTGGGACATCTCCTAATCTCGATGAGAGATTTTTCATCTATAGAGCTCAGAGTGGGCAGGACTGGGGCAAAAGAAAACTCTAGCAGACTTGATCCCCCTTCCCCTCTGTTGTTTTCATGAACCACCCCCATTACTGTGAGTCACCAGAACCTCAAGCTCTGCTGAGCTGCAGCAGCCTTCTTCCACCCCCTCTTACAGACAGGCAAGTATGTATCCAGTGAGCCCCAGTGCACACCAATGTCCTACCACAGGGCCACAGCCTCTATTTCATCCTTAGGAATCTGCAACACAGACAGAGATGAGTGAGCAACAGAGTGTGAGACTCTAGTATGTGCTCTGTGCAGGGCAGAGTCCTGGCTGCCTGAACAGTGGAACAGGCGCACCAGCCAGGGGAGCTGGCACACTTGGTCCTATCACCTCAGCGGCATGTAAAAGGAAGAAGATGGGGCAAGTATGCTGTTTCAGAAGCAGACATCTCCTCCTGGCTTAATCTCTGGCCTGTTGTTTCTTTTTAGCACCATAGCACTGGTACCTCTGTCAATGCCTTTCTCTGCTTTCCTTTCTGTCTGTGGCTCTGCAAGAGACAGGGAGATCTGTTATAATGTTATAATAGCTTTCTTTTCTTTTCTTTTCTTTTCTTTCCTTTTCTTTCTTTCTTTCTTTTTAGGTTTTTCGAGACAGGGTTTCTCTGTGGCTTTGGAGCCTGTCCTGGAACTAGCTCTTGTAGACCAGGCTGTTCTTGAACTCACAGAGATCCGCCTGTCTCTGCCTCCTGAGTGCAGGGATTAAAGGCGTGCGCCACCACCGCCCAGTTTGTATAATAATATCAGGGTGAGAGGTTCAGATTTCCAGATCTACTCTAAACCCATGGGAAAACTGAAGGAAAAAGTAAGAAAAGGGCCTCATTAGAGTAAAATCTAAATGCTAGGCCAATGCTGACTTACTCTAGAAGACAGGGAATTCTGGATACTGCTACCGTATGTATGTCCTATCTAAGTATTTTTCTACAAAGAGCCTGAGTTTATTCTGGACTTCAGAGCAGGCTCTAGTCATGGACTTAAGGCAATAGATCTAAGACCCCAGGACAACCCTGGGAGTAAATGGCAGACCTGGTAGAATTGGAGCAGCTCTATTCCTCAGAGAACATCCAGAATGTAGAGTGAATGCTTCCCTATGCCGCCAGTACACTGTGAGCCAATTACCAAGAGCAAAAAGGAGAGCTGGCTTGTATACAGAAAGTAGTTACCTTCCCTCCTTTGTTGTGTGCTAATCTTCACTGCTCTGTGTTCCAGACTAGAAACAACAGCTCCGTGAAGAGCCACCTATCCCCACACAGTATTCACTTTGAATGTCCTGAACTACATTGAGCAGCCAGTCCCACAGGTGAACTATAGGTCTCAGTTCTTAAATTTTTGGTTGTGAGCCTAGCCTTTTTTTTTTTTTTTAAATGATTACGATTCTTATGTATATTATTATGATGCAGTGTTCTGCCTGCATACCAGAAGAACCAGATCTCATTATAGATGGTTGTGAGCCACCATGTGGCTGCTGGGAATTGAACTTGGGACCTCTGGAAGAGCAGTCAGTGCTCTTAACCATTGAGCCATCTCCTCAGCCCCCATGAGCCTAGCCTTTAATGGCTAAACCATCTCTCCAGCCCTAGGTCTCAGTTCTAAAATGTGGACATCCTATATTCTCTTCTTCCTCATCTCCCTGATAGGACAGCCTTTGTCACAGCCTTTGTCACAATTTCCAGCTATGGACAGCCCTGAGGCCCTTGGAAGCAGGAAGGGGTCTAGAAGGGTTTTTATCAGATCATCCTAGGGAGATATGAGGGCCTCTCACTGTCTGTAAGAATCAGACCATGACCGCCTCTGACAGTCTAAGGTAGATCAGATCCTGCTTTTCTCAAAGACCCGAGTGTAAAAACAGATTACTAAGCTTATTGAAGACAGTTCTAGGGATGGAAGGAAGTTAAGAATGAGAGCTGGAGAGTGTAGCAAATTCTATTGGTATTGCCTGCTAACCCTGCATCCTATCCTTGCCTCCAGCCCAGTTTAGCCTCCACAGATCAACGAATGTTGAAGATTTTGAGAAAAGAAGAGAATGCTGAGAATACCACCGTTGGCAACTTGGTAGGAAAGCCCTCTGTTTACCTCCATTCACCCTTCTTTCCCTGGCCCTAGCATATGAGCAGTGAAGGAAATAACGGAACGGGGGATATAGACAGCTGAAAATGTACCCTTCTCTTTAGGATAAATCAACACTACAAGAACCAGAAGGGCACACACCTTTAATCCCAGCACTCGGAGGCAGAGGCAGGCGGATCTCTGGGAGTTCAAGGCCAGCCTGGTTCTCAAGAGCTGGTTCCAGAACAGGCACCAAAGCTACGGAGAAACCCTGTCTCGAAAAACCAAAAAAAAAAAAAAAAAAAAAAGAACCAGAAGGGGCCTAAGATTCCAAGGCCAGAATACTGCATGAATTCCTTTCTTTTTTCTCTCTCTTTAGCTTTTCAAGCGAGGGTTTCTCTGTGTAGCTTTGGAGCCTGTCCTGGAACTTGCTCTGTAGATCAGGCTGCTCTTGAACTCACAGAGATCCGCCTGCCTCTGCCTCCTGAGTGAAGGATTAAAGGCGTGCGCCACCACAAAGAAGGCAAAATCCTATAGAGAGGGGCTGGAGGCAAAGATGGATAATGTCCTCTGGAACAGGCTGCACAAAGGGGGATGTTCCCTTATTAGCTGCACCTGCTGGATCTTCCTAAACTGCTTCCAGCACTCAGGAGACCGTGACAAGAGTCACTTGACACGTGGAGGACAGAACATCATGCTTATAGTTTTCATTTGGCTTTCTTCCCTCCTTACCTACCTACTTTTTCTTGCCCTGTGCTCCCAGGAACTCTCCAAATCCAAAACATAAAGCAACTTCAGAGCAGGATTCCATTGGTTCTTCCTCTCTGGGTCTTGGATTCCATATCTGTACAATGAAGGGGGTCAGGCAAGTTGAACTCCAAGTTCCCTTCTTACAACAATAAGACTCTTAGATTCAGACCTGAAGTCACCAGGTTTCATTTGCATGCCGTTTTGCCTGTAACCTCTATGGCACTTATTTCCCATAGAAATGTACAGAATGGGCCCCAAACTCTCTTCTTGACCACAGTCCCAGGTCTACAGTTCCTAGCTCTTATTCTCTCTCTTCAGGGTCTTCTAAGTTTAACTCCACTTCCCTTTCATAATCTTATACTCAACTGTAGGAGCAAGAAAACAGCCTTACCTACTATTTTGGCTATAAATTTAGGCTGCAGACCTGAGTCAATCAGCACAATTCTTGGCAGTTGGGGGGAAATCCTGGCACCTTTCCCCAGTGCCTCCCCTCCTCCTCCACCTCACTGTTCTCCATGCCAGAACGCAAAGCAAAGTGGCCAGTGATTGATGGGCCCGGGTTCTTGGTAACCGCACCCAGTGGCCCAATCCTCCTCCCTTATCCAATCCCTCCCCTGTCCCTATTCAGAGATCAGATTGTCTCATGTTGGTCCCTGAGGTCCCATTAATTAAAAATACATCCAATTAAATGGCAGGTGAAAACGTGCTATTGGCGCTCTGCACCCCCCTGCCCCAGCTTGGTCTTTCCACCCTCTCCCCCCTTTTAAGGCTCAGCTGTGCTTTGAGCTGAGAAAAAAAAAAAAGATGTGGAGAGAGGGAGTAGAGGAAGACATAGGGTAGGAGTATGACATGGGGGGGGTGTGTTTGAACCTCTGCCAGGGTAGCATGTGCCAGTCTGGGAGGGTGGCACCATGCCCTGGTGTCTAATTTCTGGAGGTGTGAGTAGGTTAAGTCATCTGGGTACCCACCACCTCCACTTCTCTTAAAGGGGCAGAGGGCAATCATATGGTTAGCTGTACTGCCCTGTTTCTGGATCTGATAGGCGAGGAGCACAAGTGTAAATAGCAGAGGGATCTTTGGTGTGGATAAGGTGTTCAGGGGTGGGAAAGGTCTGATTCATCTTGGTATACCGCAGATATTTCCCAAACTAGGAAGATAAAGGGAAACTGACTGGGACCCAGATGTCAAGGCGTGGTGGGTGATGCTTTTTTTTTTTTTTTTTTGGTTTTTCTAGACTGGGTGATGCTCTTGAGCTTGGCTATGTCTACCCCTGCCTACAAGAAAGCTGGGAAAAGTATGGAGAGAGGAAGGAAGGAGCCATAATTTGGGTGGGAACAGATGGGTCAGATAGGATAAAATATATACACAGATGAATGCTCATGTGAATACCATGTCCCAGAGTACCTTAGATAAAAAAACTCAGAGAGGCCTTTCCTGTTGGCTCTTTCTCTAAGCAAAAAACAGCAGCAGTAGCATCGTCATGTGACAATGGCCTGGCTGCCTAGTAGGCTGCGCATAGGGCAGCTCCTTGACAGTCATTGATGATCTCATTTTCTTCCTTCCTATGGAGTCTTAGCATCTTGCCAGGCAAGGTATCTGCTTCCAACCCAAGGTCCTCCTCTGGCCCCAAGTGACACAAGTCTAACAGACACTAGACACTGTTAGGAAGGACTAAGGGTGGCGTTCAGAATTAGGTAGAAGCGAGAGTGCCAACTCAGGGTTTTGGCCTGGCTGCCTTGGCAGCCTCCGCACCTCCTCACTTCACTTTAACGCTAATTGGAGATTTTAATCTGCACTGCTGCTCTGCTCAGGGTGCTGGGGGGAGCACCAGCTGTGCAGTAATTCCAGCAGCACCGACTGTTTAATCAAGCTGTCCTCCTGGGGAGGGGCCTTCAGGCATGGGGGAAGGAGGAAGACCTCTGTCATTTCCCTAAGCCTGTTCATTCTGGAAGGCCGTCTGAGGGTAAACTGTGGAGTCCTCAGTCCCATAGGGCCCACGTCACTTGGCATGCCCAGCAGAGCCATGACACGGCATAGGGTAGACATGAGGCTCATCGCCAAAGCAGTCCCCGTCATGCTGTTTTCTGATATATTTTTGGCTCAGAGCTCTCTGGAGTCCTGGATGTGCTTTGCCTGATCAGATACAAAGATCTACTAGACTTGAATTCTGTAAATTTGTGTTGGAGAGGGTGTCATGTGGGAGATGAGATAACCCATTTTCTCAGTTTTCAGTTTCTCAATACTTTCTCACCATCAAAGATACTTTTCTTTGAATATTTGTAAAAAAAACTTTCCCCCCTTTACAATATAACCATTCCCACCCTCCTGGACTACAACTCAACATCTTTGGGGCAAGGAGGCAGTGGGTTTGACAGCTGGAGTCAGGAATGGCC
This sequence comes from Alexandromys fortis, assembly GCF_014885135.2. Taxonomy (NCBI): domain Eukaryota; kingdom Metazoa; phylum Chordata; class Mammalia; order Rodentia; family Cricetidae; genus Alexandromys; species Alexandromys fortis. The sequence goes on along the minus strand of NW_026067974.1, from coordinate 10,216,613 downwards.
TATCTTAAAGAAAGAGTACCTGGAAATTCTACGTTCAGCTAGGCACCTACTCAATTAGCAGGCCTGAAGGGCCAAGTGAATAGGCCTTGGTCATTTTAAAGAAGTAACAATAGGTAGTTATTTTTTCTGGCTTCTGGTCCAGGTTCTCTGGCTCTCGGGGAGTGTTCTGATCCTGTCCCTGGAAAGAATGCTGCCCTCATTCAACTGTTTCAGAGGGACTTGAGTTTTAATTGGCAAGCAGTGCCCTCGTGTGGTAGAAATCAGAACTGCAGTTGCCCTACTGGGTAGACTGCTTTGAGGTAGGTGCTGGTGCTCTCTACTGACGTCAAGGAACTAAACATTTAGTATATGTGCTACCTGACTACTTCCTGGGATAGCTCCTGCTTTCTAACATCTACTTTATCTCTCTTACTCTGTCATACATGCTCCCAGGGGAAGTAGCACCTGACTTAGACACTTATCCAGGCCTGTTGCTTTGGCTGTCTGGGTTGCAGAAGTGTGAGAAACACTGCTGAGAAAGGGGCCAGAGAGTCAAAAGGATAAGGCAGTGTCATCTCTAGCATCCAGGAGGCAGGAAGATGCTCTCACCCCCTTATAACTCTCCACAGGCCCCAGAATAAAGTGGTCACTCTTGCTTTTAAAACAGTAACACTAGTGGTTGATTCTACCCTACAGTTATTCCTTTTCTACTCCCTGAGGTATGTGAGGTAAGATGCTGGTCCTTCTGCTGTTGTTGTTTGAGGCAGGGTTTCTTTGTATAGCCCCGATTGTCCCATTATTAGCTCTACAGACCAGGCTGGCCTCAAATCCAGAGATCCACCTGCCTCTGTCTCCTGAGTGCTGGGATTAAAAGTGTGTATCACCACTGCCTGGCCTAAGATGCTGGTCCTCAGAACAGACACTAGATAAATATTCTCAAAAGATCTAGGTACTTTCTCCAGTGGGCCTTCAGACTTGCAGCTTCCAAGAGAAAGGGTATTTGTTACTGGGTCATTTTTCACCAGAGTCGAAGACTCTGTTTACTGGTCCCTTCCTAAACGAGGAAATGGTTCTAGTTACAGAAAAAGTGACGGGCATTAGAAGGGGGCCTATAAAGACTAAGACTTGGAGATTACTAAGACAAAGAGCTGAGTGACAAATGACTTCCCTTTGAACAATTCCTTGAGAAGCTAAATGTAGAACCTACAGACCCATCTCATATGAGGGGTGGAGGAAGGGAGAGAAACAGACACAAGAGAGAGAGACAGATAGAGGTCATCATTTGAGAGGTGGGTGAAACAGCACAACCTACTAGCAGGGAAGGAAAGTGGAGGTGCTGGTTCTGAGTACTGAAGACAGAGGAGGCAGGCTGCAGGCCTCTACTTCGGGTGCCTCAGGCAGTATCTGGATAGGTAGAATCTTCCACTGAACCTAGAAAGAAGGTAATGAAGGTGGTTAGAGGGAATGAGAAGAGATAGTACTGTCCTATCTTGACTTAAAGACAGAAAACAAAAAAAAAAAAAGTTTTTTTTTTTTTTTTTGAGAAAAAAGTGTTTAGTGTATGAAGGGGTATAGGCAAGTGAAAGTGAGACATCTATCCTAAAGAGACCGACAGTAGCCGGGCGGTGGTGGCACACGCCTTTAATCCCAGCACTCGGGAGGCAGAGGTAGGCGGATCTCTGGGAGTTCGAGGCCAGCCTGGTCTACAAGAACTAGTTCCGGGACAGGCACCAAAACTACAGAGAAACCCTGTCTCAAAAAACAAAAACAAAAAACAAACAAAAAAAAAAAAAGAGACTGACAATAACAGAGTAACAATGTTGGTATCAACTGTAGAGGAGTGTCTCAACACAGGAATGAAGTGACTGCTACTGCTAGGGAGGGGCTCACCCATTCTAGCTGGAAGAGAACTTAGTAACTAGAAAGTAGGACCCCAGAACAGGCCAAATAAAAAGCTCTGGAACCCTTCTAGAGATCTCAGGAGAGGTTAAGAAACTTCCCTGGCCATGAGTGAGGTGCTACTCCATGTAAAATCAGGCTAGTGGCTTCTGACTGACTTTAAGTCCTTAAGACTTCAATACCTGGCTTCAAGTATTGTGGATGAGACTGTTTGACAGGCTCTGGATGCAAGGTAACTGACGGATGTCCCCGAGTTCTTCAGGGGCCATTCCTGTTGCTGCCATCTGTAAAGAAAAGTAAGAGGCTATATGAGACATGAGACAAGAGACCAGACAACCAAGAGGGTCTTTGGTCATGCACAGATTACATTGTTGACAGCCTCCAGCGATAGTGTGATAGTTACTGTTTTACAATTCTCTTAAGCTTGAATTCCCCCAAAATTGTCAGATGAATCTTAAGAATGCTTTGAGAGGAGTTGACTGTTTCAGATTCCTACTTCCAAGGAACTAGCTCCCGGGCTGGTAAAGTGCAAAGCCAATTCCCCAATACTTAAACATGTATCGGGAAATTCAATAGAAATAGAAGTTGTGAAACATGGAATTACTATAAAGAAAGGGCAATGAGCATTAGTGTTAATACACAGTTAATGCAAGGCTGTTATTTGGAGGAGGCAACCTAATTTTAGACCAGATCACCATATTGGATTTAAGGTTCTCATGTCCAACAAAGTTTCTTTAAGAGGAGTTCTGAGGCAGAAAATGGCCTGATTATGAAACAGAAAGGTTGTAGGAGCAGACTTGATGCAATTTGGGCAGGTAGGTCTATCATTTATTTCCTAGGACGGGACAAAGCCTTTGCATGGAGATCAACCCCACATTCCTCCATTCTACCAACTGTAGTGCAATAGACTAACTGTAACTGATATAATGGGATCTACCCCTTTGTTATCCAGACGATATCCACTTGGCAGATTCCCTAACACAGCCCATACCTATCTCCAAGTTGCCCAGTGTTTCTCTGCTTCCTTCAGCATTTCCCTCCTTACTATTACAGGCTCCCAATTTCCTATGTCCAGGGAAAGCAATCATAGGAAAGGGCAGTAGACACAGCTCCAGGATGAGATGACTTACAGAACCTGTCCCACTTGTTAAACCTATTTAGAGCTCTGACCACTGTGAAAAACTTTTCCTTATACATGGTCCAAGAACACCAAACACTGCTTTCCCCTGCCTACAAATAGAAGTAGAATATTCAACTGTCTTGAATCTGAGAGTAGTTTGTTTTGCCTTGAATCCTATAATTCCATATCCCATTCATAGACACCTGCTCCCAGGCTTGCCTTAAAGAAGGGCTTTCTCTATATATACATTTTGATTCTTTTCAACATATCTTTATTATAATGCCAAAGAGCCTGAGATGACATTTAGTATGAATTTTTCATGTTGCCTCTGAGGATCTTTTCCAACTATCAGCCCTCCTACTTTGTGGCTAAGGGTTCTTTGAAAATTTGGGGTAACTAACAGCATTTGGATCTTTGGCTGTGGCTATCACTTTTTCCACTTTTTCCCCAATAAAGTAGATTCTCTCTCTCTCTCTCTCTCTCTCTCTCTCTCTCTCTCTCTCTCTCTCTCTCTCTCTCTCTCTCTCTCTCTCTCTCTCTCTCTCTCTCTCTCTCTCTCTCTCTAATTTGTATGTCATTGAGAGATTTTTTTAAAAATCACATTATTTGTTTATGATACGTGTACATGAGGGGTGCCTGTGCCACAGTGCATTTGTGGAGGTCAGAGGACAACTTGCAGGAGCTGGTTCTCTTGCTCCATCACGTAAGTCCTGGGGATGGATCTCAATTTGTTAGGCTTGACAGCAGGCATCTTTACAAGCTTAGCTATCTTACTGGCCCAGAATGAGTCTCAGTTCTTTAAGACAGGGTCTCACTACGTAGCCTTGGCTGACTTCAAGATCTGCCTGTCTCTACCCACGGGATTAAAGGTATATGTCACCACACTTGGTCACTAAAAGATTATTCTTGAAGACAGAAATACATGACATAGTCTCATACTAATGACTTTAAATGTACTTTTAGTTCTCAGTGTCTTTCCCCTTTCAGGATCTCAAGTTTCTTCTTTCTTGAAGTAGCTTTGGGTTATCAGGAATAGGCGATCTAACAGTTGAAAACTTGATACTCATGTAGGTTAAAATTCTGCCTCTGGGAGCTTGTCATAGATGGCTCAACAGTCTCACTGCATGACTGTGGACGAGACAGACTTTCCTTCCTTAAGCCTTAGCATCTGGCTCTAAAAGGACAGGCTGGACTACATGACCTCTTTTCTAGCTCTGGAAATCTATGTTTCAATTCAGTAAAGTGCAAGACCTAAATGCTCCTTCATCTCCTTTGATACCTGTGCCTGTCACTCTTCTCTATACCCCTGTAGGAAGAAGTACCCCTGTAGTATATGCTTTTCTAATATACTTTGACTAAAGGGGAAAAATGAATCCTAAGAGTTCTTCCTTTAAGTGCCAAGTCCTTGTAAGAGGAAAAGTTAAGGAAGGGATCTAAGATCTAATTTTGATCTTGACAAAGCAAACGGGAGACTGCGTCTCCCCACCCTCAAGTTGCCAGACTAAACACACACTTGGGTTTTCCCTAGGGAACCCCAGATAAGTAGTGGACAACATTAGTGTGTGTAGATGGGAAGAAAGGCCACGTAAATACATCCATAGCAGAGAAATAAGTATCAAAGCCCACACACTCCTGCTTTCCTACTGTGGGCCTGTACATGCCTGCAAGAAGCCTTAGTAGGAATGGACACGGCATCCCAGCCTCCTTTCTCTCCAAAGTCAGAAAGGAAGAGACAGTGAGACAGGAGCTACTTGGCTTCCTATAAATTGTTTTGTCCTTCCTCACAGCTGCAATCAGAAGCTAAGGGCTCCCGCAGGCCTTGTTCTGATCTGCTGCAGGCGATGGAGGGTTTTTGAAACTGAGAGGACTTGGCTGCGGCCCCGTTTCAGCTGCCGTTGGGGCTGGCTAATGGGCTCATTCGGGAAGACCCCCGCCTGCTACACTAAAGAGTCCCCTGCCGACCCCCTCCCCAGTCCCAACCCAATTAATAAATGGGGGCTCCCACTTTATGGCTCTGGGAACAGGAACCAGAGATACAAATGACCCCCAGGGAGGGACAGAAAAAGGCCTTCCAAGAATCAAACCAGAGAATTGTGCTTCCACAGGCACATGCTGTCACAGGCTAGTCAATTCCCATTTTCAAAGCATTAAAGGGGAAGAAACAGACAAAAACAAAACAACCCAAAAACCAACCAAACAAAACCCTCTATTTTCCTTCCCAGATCCAGACTTTCTTGGGGCAGGTACTGGGCACATCTGGACACAGCACAGGCTCTACTGTCCTCCCTTGGCAGGGCCTGGTCCTACCATCTGTAACACCAAACAAAGGCACATTGCATTTGGCTAGCAATCACCTGCTTCTTAAAACACAAAGCAGCCACCTCTCACCTAACTTATACCAACAGCTCAACTGTGTCCTGGGATCCTCATCTGGAACCCACCTTCCATCCATTCCATTCACACCCATGCTGCTAGCAAGCCTAACTCCTATCCTTTGGATTTCCCCCAGTTCCCCTCTAATGTAAGTCCTTAGTGCTTCAAGTTTGGATAAGAATAAAAGCATCTTAAAGAACTGTTTCCTTGGCCCAGTAAAGTTACAAAAGGTTTCAGTATAATTTTTTACCTCACTCTGCTTTATTCTTTATTACTCCTGAACAAACCAAATTCTGAATCCTATTTCAGGCCAGTAAAATTGGTTCTTGAACTTCATTTCTTAATACATCTTTTTCGTTCCAGTCCTCACAGAGAACACACATAATGCCCTCTTCTCCCACTCCCTCCACCATGCTAGTAAGATGATCTTCTTATATGGGGCACAGAACCCAAGTTTTCTTTCTCCCCAAAGTCACAAAGAGACAGTGAGACTGGAGCTACTTGGGTCCCTAAAAATTACTTGGAACTATGAGCTATGTCTTGCCATCTTTACTTTTTTTTAAATATTTATTTATTATGTATACAGTGTTCTGTCTGTATATATGCCTGCAAGTCAGAAGAGGGAGCCAGATCTCATTATAGATGGTTGTGAGCCACCATGTGGTTGCTGGGAATTGAACTCAGAACCTCTGGAAGAGCAGTCAGTGCTCTTAACCTCTGAGCCATTTCTCCAGCCCATTACTTTCAAAGAGTCATTCTGATTATTTCTACCTTTTCTACTTATTTCTTTGCTTTGGCTTCTTCTTAGGGTTTAGGCTTACTTCATAACCTGCACAACTATCTACAGACTTATAAAATACATGTTCTTAAATCAGCAAGCTCTTGAGGTAGAATTATGAGGCCATCCTGGACTACAGTTGAAGCTCGTCTAGGTGACACAGCCTTTGTCTCAAGTCTGTCTCAAATGGAAAAGCACAGCAAACTAAACAAAAAATATCAGTTCCCCATACCTCAGACAGGTGTGAGACTCATCCCTGTCACTAAGCCCAGAAGCTTTCTAAAGGTGGGACCTTCTCTTGGTGTGCTTGTCATGCTGTCCTGTATGCAGGACATGACGTAACTAGTGATATTCCTGCTTCTCAGTGAAGGTGCTGGCATGGCACAACTCTCTGGACACTGTATCCCTGTCAACTTTCAGGTTGCCACCTGCTCCAGAGGACGTCAGGTCTTTCCAAACTAGGTAGGGTAGTGGTGGCACACACCTTTAATCCCAGCATTTAGGAGACAGAGGCAGGCAGATCACCAAGTTCAAGGTCAGACTGGTCTACAAAGTGAGTTCCAGGACAGGCAGGGCTACACAGAGAAATCCTGTCTCGAAAATAAATTACAAACTCAGTTTCATGATTTCAAACAAAAATAGAGGGAGGAGCTGGAGAGATGGCTCGGTGGTTAAGAACACTGGCTGCTCTTCCAGAGAACCCGGGTTTGATTCCCAGTACCTGCAAGGTAGCTCACAACTATCTTTAACTCCAGTACCAAGGGATCTGATGACCTCTTCTGCCCACACACTAGGCAACACACATGGTGCAGACATACATGAAGGCAAAACACACACAAACAAAATTACCTCACTGACTCATAATATTTAAACATTTTCGGGGCTGGAGAGATGGCTCAGTGGTTAAGAGCATTGTCTACTCTTCCAAAGGTCCTGAGTTCAAGTCCCAGCAACCACATGGTGGCTCACAACCATCTCTAATGAGGTCTGGCGCCCTCTTCTGGCCTTCAGGCATACAGACAGAATCTTGTATACATAATAAATAAATAAATAGATAAATAAATAAATAAATATTTAAAAAAGTATTTAAACGTTTTCTTTAAGGACACCTTAAGGATGAAAACTCATTATTATTTTTTTTAATAGCATCTCAGCAAGGCAGTGGTGGTACATGCCTTTAATCCTAGCACTCGGGAGGCAGAGGCAGTATGAGATCCTAGTCTATGTAGTGAGTTTCAGGACAGCTAGAGCTATATAAGTGAGACCCTGTCTCACAAAAAAACAAAACAGAATCTCACACATCCCAGCCTGGTCTACAGATCAAGTTCCAGGACAGGCTCCAAAGCTACACAGAGAAACCCTGTATTGAAAAACAAAACAAAACCAAAAATAACCCAAACAACAAAAATCAGGATCTCTTGGGCTATGGCGGCATACACCTTTAACCGAGCACCTGTGAGGCAGAGAGGCAGATCTCTGCATGAAATCCTAGTCTATGTACTGAGTGCCAGGATGGCCAGAGTTATATAGTGAGACCTTGTCTCATAAAAAAAGAAAGCAGGACCTCACACGTTCCAGAATGGGCTTGAATTCTCTACGTAGCTGAGGATGATCTTAAACTTCTGACCCTCTTGCCTCTGCCTTCCATATTCCGGGATTATAGACTCGCTTAACCATGTTCGGGCCTTATTCCCTATTATAGCTAAAATTAATCCTATATTCTCAGATAATCCCAATTTCTAGAATGGAAATCAATTCTAATGCCAGGTGTAATCTTTCTCCTTGTAAAACCTGCCCCTAATCATCATTTTAGAATAGTGAAGTTATATGCTCCTTTCAAATGAGCAGTGATTATTTCCTTAGCCCAATCTCACCCTAAAATGTTGATTCTTCACTTATTTTAGATTATCCTTGTGGTTGATTACAGAGGAAAAGGTAGCCCCTTATCTCTTCTTGCACATAGCTCAGGATCTTCAAAGACATTTCTCTTTTATTCCTTCTAATTTTTGGTTTCAGTTGCCCAAGAATCAAAGCACCAAAAGCAGCTGTGATGGTGCACACCTTTAATCCAGCACTTGGGAGGCAAAGTTCAAGGCTAGCCTGGTCAATATAGTGGGTTCCTGGCCAGCTAGGGGTATGTAGTGAGTCCCTGGTTGTACGTGTGTATGTGAATACACACACACGTAATGCACTAGTGCTTAGCACATAGTAGGTATCTTAACATGAGCTCCCTTTTTCTCGCTTCTTTCTCCCAAGATAGGCTTCTCTGCCTTTTTGGGTCTGTCTTCATTTGTCAGATGGCACTGAAATAATCAAGCTAATGTTCTTTTCTGGCTCATTTATTCTGAGACTCTTAATTCATATATTCTGCTCTTCTATGCATTGCTCATCTGAACCAAGTGGAAGAGGAGCAGTTTGAAGGTTGACCTTAGATCCTGAGCCAGGTGTGCTGGCTCATCTTCAATCCCAACTGTTAGGAGGCAGAGGCAAGTGCAACTCTGTACCAGGCCAGTCTAGTCTAGAACCAGGACAGGCAGGACTACAGAGAGAACCTTTCTCAAAAATAACAAATAAATACTTGGAAAATACAAGTAACTTCTACCACATTACTCCTTATTTCTGAATTACTTTTGAACCATACAGACAGCATTGGTATGCAAATGTCACATATTAGTTCTTTGCTTAATACTTTTGTTTATAGGCCAGGCATGGTGGCCTGTGCCTTTAATCCCTACACTCCAGAGGCAAGTGGATCTCGAAATTTGAGGCTAGTGAGAGTTTCAAAAAAAAAAAAAAAATCATGAATTTGTTTTTGCTGATGTTCTTTAGATACCCTGAAGGAATGTCCTTAAGCTACTCGGTAGTCTGGGGGTTCTAGGTCCATTCTCTAAGCCTAAAGGTACCAGTGTGATCAAGGGAAACTCTTGACTAACAGAATTACCTTAATAGGACCACCACAGAATAGTGAAACAGCAAACACCTCCTAAGTTTTACTAGCTCAAGCACAATTTTTCCTCCTCATAAACCACTGCCACAACAGCTGCAGTTCTCCCTTCCTGACCTATTTGTACCACCTCTTTATGTTTTGTTTTTTTTTGGTGTACTTTTTTCTTTTTCTTTTTTAAATAAAGCCTTTGAGTCCTAATACAAGTTGCAAATACCGGTCTGAAGCAAGTTAGAAGTTTCTGAGTTCTTCCTGAGAGGTTAAATCTAGACACATCAGGCTCCGAAGCATTAGCCTGGTGGAGTGTTGTCTAACAATGATCTTCACTAGCAGTATCCTTCATTAAGCACCCTACTTACAGGGAGAGAAGACAGGCTTTGTTCATCTCACTGGCTGCTATGCTGTGTCCTTTAGAACTTTACTTCAAACAACCTGAGATGGTTGTTTGGATACATTGTTCTTTATTGCTCTACAACTATCAACTAGGATTGTAATTACAGTTACCTTAGATTCAGGCACCAAAAAATTTATTTATGGTGGCTAGAAAGATGGCTCAGTGGTAAAGCACGTTACTCTTTCAGAAGACTTGAGCTCAGTTCCCAGTATCCACAGCAAGTGTCTCACAATGGCTTATAATTCTAGCCCCAGGGGATCAGACACCCACTTCTGGACTTGCTGGACACCTGCACACAATATGATACGTAAGCACACAGAAAAATTAAAAATATTATCTTTAAAAATTTCATTTATTTCCAGGTCCTAAGGGTACATCTAAGGGAACTATATCCTATATCTAAGTGTGCCTATATCCTTAATTCAGAAGTATGTTGAAGTTGAGAACTGTGTAATAAGAAAGCTTCACCAACAATTACCTATCTAAAGATTATGAAAGACTAACTCCACATCAGTCTTTCTCAGTACTGGATTACTAATTTTAGATAAAAGATATGAGAGCAACCTTGTGGTCAAAATATTTTTGGCACCCTAGTGATAATCACCAGAGCATAAAAACAACCTGTATTTGCTTTCTACTCGGTATGATGGCCTTCTTCTCAACAAGCTTTATTCCCCATATATATCATCTGCAACTGAACTCAGAAATGTCACCAGCAAAAGCAATACCCTAAGGATGAGGGAGATGAAGAAGTGAAGATTCAAAGAATGGAAGCAAGATTACTGAAACATAACACAGTTCCTTTCATACCTTTGCAATGAGGAAGCATGGTTATTTTTGCTCTTTAAATCTCACTCCAGAAGCTAAAGATCTAGACATTTGTTCTCTGAATTGTTTGGAAAAATTTCAAAAACCATGAAATGGTAATAACTCTAAATACCCAGCAGAGTTAAGTCATAGTAATTATGGTAGACTTAAATCATCCTAGTAGGCTCCTGAGTGGGACAGAAAAAAAGGTAAGGAGAAGCGCAAGAAAAGGAAAGGAAGTAAGTAGATAGGATGACAGCTACCCAGTGAGGAGGGATAGGACAGATAGCACCAATGATTCCCAAAGGTTATCTTCCAACCTCGGCTAGAGGAATCCCCTACTTGAGTAGTCTAAGGCTACAGAAACTTTTGAGAGGTGTTCCCACATATGAGAAAACCTAGCCAGACAACAGAATCAATTAGTGTCCAGGAATCTCACCTTACCTCTCAGGTCAACTAAAATACTCAGCAGACTGTCTCTCCTTGAAATGGTAGGCTATTTCTTCACTAAGGAACTTCTCATTCTCATTCCACCTAGCCCTTCAGAATTATTAAACTGTGAAAAGTCACTCAGTAAATTTATAAAATCCAATGGAGGGGTAGGACAATTTTTTAAATAAAAGAACCCCTAGTTTACAATGAAAAACAGTGTTAACTTACTATAGGCATTAGCCTTTTTAAAATTAAGGGTGTATATCCGGGAGAAAAGTGCTAAAGATATTTGGGTACTGAAAAGGCTTTCTACATGGAATGGTTTTGTGCATGAAGAGAAAAAAGTACAGGCTAGTCCTCTGTCTTTAGACACAGAATTAAGACAGCCACTGTTAAAAAACAGAAGCAATACACTCTGGAAGCTGGAAATTCACATCTAGTCACAGACATGCAATGCATAATGACCTAAAATCAAGTCACTGTCTCTGCAGAGACTACTAACAAAATCCTTGGAACTGGAAATATCTTGAGCTCTCCATTCTCCTTCAGGGTCAAAAAGAGTATGATTTTGCCTCAGGCAAAGGATACCAAAAACAGAGAAATTTAGCTCAAGTCAGCAATCCTCAGCAGCAGCTTTTAATCCTTCATTTTCCATGGCCTGGGTGCCGCTTATACTTCTAAAACTTGCTCATCCCACATACAAAGTTCAGACATTTTTTCCTCTTTCTCCTGATAGATTTTATTTGCCTTTTTCCTAGCTAGACTGTAGCATGTATGATCAAGGACTTCTTAGTGTTTTAAATTATAAGCAGAACTAAAACAACTTTCCCCTCTGGTAGAGCTGGGAAAGATCTTAAGAATAATATAGATTTTAACCTTTAAACAGCTCTGCTTCATTTCTTGGCTTACTGCTGTTAGGAAATCTCAAAGGTTGCTGAACACATTAACCCCCATGCTGATCCTCTTCTATAAGACTGGAAACCAGACTGGGTGAAATGGTGGAGATCCTGGTTTCAGAGTATCCTTTAGGTCTAAACAGCTTCTTACCAGCTTCTTTTGATGACTGTTGAGCTCAAACCCACTTACCTCTCCTGCCAGGAGGAGTCAGTCAGGGTACATGAAGCTCAACTCTTGATGGCTTCATACTACCATCCATTCTCTACTTTTTTTTCTTTTTAAAATCATGTTCTTATGGATTCCCTTAACTCAATTTTTAATTCTTTAGTTTCTACTCTAGTATTCTCAAGTACCTCTCCAAACCCTGAGAACTTTTCTTTTGTTTTGGTAGTTTATGAGTCTTCCGAAATTGAGAACCCATAACATAAAGGAAAAAAAATGTCCTTCATATATGATTAGATATGCTCAAAGGGTACAGAAATTAGAAGTAAATGCAATGGAGCAAAAGTGGTATATTAACAGGAAATATTTAATTTTCCAATCTCCACTTTCCATCTTTATAAACTGAAAGAAAAAATTTAATATATTACAAAATATCTGTACATAGACAAGGTACACCCAATGGGGGTCAAAAACAAGAGAGAGAAAGGAATACAGTGTCAGGAACCTATAAATCAGGGAGAATGAGGTGGCAACTGACACTTTTCCAATGCACCATTCTCTCTCAAAACCTGCTGGTAACCACTTTAGCACTGTACCTATATACGCATATTATACACACACACACATACACACATACACATGTTGGGTGGTGATTATGGCATAAACTAACAAAAGTACTACATACAAACTTGTGCTAATTGCCCTGTTTTAAATACATATTTCTTATGTCATTTGTGAATCCTTATCCATATAGAGAGATAGAAAAAATAAGGAAACTGGGTTAAGCAAATGTGCTTTTAAAACCACATACAAAAATGATCATGGTCAAGCCAGTTTTGTCTCTTATTCATGAACAAAATCAGATTTCTCGTCTGTTCAAAATAATGTGTTTAATAATGCTACAATAGTTAAAACCCAAATCATTTTTGAATGGAATTAACTAGGTATCTACTTTTTAGCCAGTTGGGTTGAAAATTCAGCCAAATTTTTACTTTCATTATGTTTATATATAGTATAGCTGGAGAATGACCAAATACCTTTTCTTCCTCCATAGATTTCAGGATATTGAAATGAGTTATTTTCCTTTGCTTTCAGAAGTAGTCAAAATTATCATAAAAAATATTTTTATAGGTTACACTTCCAAAATGAGGTGGGGGTGAAATGGGAACATACATACATATACACACATTCACATACTCACCCCCTTCCCTAGCAGGGATGGGGAAATGGAAGTTTACGTAAATTATTTAGACTATTTGGCATAATTAAAAATATAGTGGCAGACAGGAAGGGAAAACATTATTGATGACTATCTATAACCAAAATACAATGAAAATATATAGAGAAATTTATTCATATTTGATGGGAAAACAATTTTTTTCACTGAACAGATACTTTAGAAAGTATCCCTGCTCAGTTTCTTTAATCAAAAATAGGGGACTGGGGTTCAACACCTTATAATAAAATATCCTAAAATAAGGCCCATGTCTGAGGACTAACTAGTAGCAGACTGAAAGTACAGATAAAACTTTAATGCAATCTATGGATAGCATCTCAGTATTCCTAGGATATCTAACCAGACATCCTGGCATAAAAAAGCTATCAAAGCCAAATGGCTAGAAGGTTCACTTACTATTAGTGTTTGGCCCTGTGGCAAAGCCATACCAAAACACAGAAAATAAAGAAATATACACACTGGTATTTATTTCAGTAACAGGGGAAAATAGTTTTTATGTAGCTGGAGAGGGTTCTTTTACCTCTTTAAATTTTTTTAAAATTAATATATCTTTCTAAATATATTTTTTAACTTAAGAACTTGGTACTGAAACATGAAATTTTACTTGAATTCTGAAAACTATTCTACAAGATGCTCAAGTATGTTTGCTTTTCTCTGTAAAAGGGAGCTTAACCTACAGTTCACAAACTCCCAAGTCTGTGCAGATCAATATACGACATATATGTTTTTAAAATACTCCAGATGCTGATGGAAGTAATGGAAGCCATAATGAGAAGCATCTCAAGTAATCTGAGATCCTTTCTCTCTTCCACATTTTGTTTTGATAAGGCAAGGTTCTTGTCAGGAAATCATATTTTATATACCCTTTACCACAATCAAAATGTTCTCTATAAGAAATAGGCTATACATGCTGTGATGTATACTTATCAATACTGTTCTTTTACATGGTAAGCTGCTTAAAGCATTTTCTTTAAAGGTATCAGAAATCGATATATCTTCAGATATACACCCTAAGCTAGGTTATATATCCATGTATTTCCAAGATTTTCTCTGACAATATCACAAGGCTCTGTTTGAAAGGCTTTAAAAAAACATAAAAATATACATGTAAACAACATGCTCATTGATCTTATTACCCTTCTAGGTATGGAGGTACCACCTCTAACCACCAGCTCAGCAGCAATGTACTATCATTAACAAATCAACCTCCCCATCATAACATGGCTTAAAAAACAAAATGAAAATTTTAGAATTGAAGAGTTACAGAGAACAATGTAAGAGTTTGAATTTCCTTTCCTTTATTTAAAAAAAAGAAAAAAGAAAAGAATCATTCCAGGTTCTTGGGCATCTCTACTATGTTTTCTATCAAACAAATGCCTCAAAAAGATAAAAGAATAGGGGCAGGAACACAGTGGAAGGAAAAAGAGGGGGACAAAAAAGGCAAGGGGAAAGGAGGAGAAAAAAGTAAAACAAAAAGCAAAAATTGGGTAAAGCCTCCCTTCTTGCCCAAGAATGCCACTTTCTACAGCCTGCTTTAAGTGCAGGAAAAGGGCAAAATTGTCAAAATTGAGCAAACTTAATTTATTTGGAAAATGTATGTACAAGATGCTCAACTGAAGCAAAAATGGGAGATGGTAGAGAGAAAGGAAACATTGAAGCCACTGTTTCCCTTCTAGCAAAAGCCTAAGAGGAGCTCAGATCTTGTGAATACTATTCTCTTTAAAGGTGGGGTGGGGAATTAAATAAAAATTCAAAAGAAACCACACACAAACACACACACACACATAGAGAGAAAAAACAAAAACAAAAATATTTTTGAAACCCAAAGCCTCTCTAGAGCCATCTCAAAACAAAACTGTCCTCTCTCTTCTGCTCAAGGGCAGGCAATAAACTAATGCAACAATTACTTTTCAACCCAATGTCTCTTTTTCTCCATATTTTCTACTATAGCTCCTACATAAAGCAGAAGTAAATATGCTGGCTATTGCCCATCCAGGAGGAACTGGTGCCAAGATCATTGAGTCGCCTGCTAGTAGCAAGTGAGCAAGGAAAACAATGGACATCGTTGCAGTAGCCAAATACAGATGATTACCTTGCTCTGGCAAGGGATTAAAGGTTCAGAGGACTAGATGGAAAGATGGATAGGGAAGGAATTTTCAAGGGCAATGATGTCTCCGGGTTAATAAGGAACTCCTCTCCCTCTTCCCCCTCGAGGAGGGAGTCTTGCAGCCCCCCGGTAGAGTTTTCCATAAGCAGAAGACTGAGCTGGGCCCCCCCACTGAAGAGTTGTTCCTGAGCTGTTGGCCCCAGTGGCTCCTGGACCCAGCTCCCCATAGTTTTGCAATTTGGTCTCTGTATGTACCACAGAGTTGCCATTTCCCTCAGACTTCAGGAATGGTTGCCCAACCACTGAGTGTAATGCTAAGGGTACCCTGGCAAAACGAAGGTCCTGGTCCCCTGGGAACTGCACTGACCCTGTGCCCTGGTAACTGTTGGACTCCCCAAGGTGGCTCACAGAGCCTGAAAAGGTCCTGTTCTTCACCAGGGTCTGGACTAAAGATTCTGTCAAGGCTGGACCAGAACTGCGTTCATCAGTGTCAGCAGCACTGAAACCAGCTTCAGGCCCATCAGTGTTTCCATAAGTCCTGTTTGGATGGGATCGGGTGGAGTACTCCATTGGTCTCAAGGCCTGGTGCTCATGTGGCAGGTGGCCAGGAGGCTCTGCTTCAGGCTGGGATAAAAGTTGCAGCAAGGCGGCTGTCACGGCGGGATTCAACTCCTGGGGGGCGCTGGAAAGATCGCCTTCAACCAGAGGGGGTGGAGGTGGCGGCGGTGGAGGTCCAGGGGGCTCAGGGGGCCTCTTCTCTGGTGGAAGAATGTGAGGAGGACATGCTGTGGAAGGGTTACTTCTTTTAAACACCATCTTAAAAATCACATGTGATTATAAACACAAATAAATACTACCCAACATAGATAAATACCAATACAAGTAACCAGATTCATTAAATAAAATCTTGGGATCAGGAAACTGAAATTTATAAATAAAATAATCAAGTGATTAGAAGTAAAACAGTTGTATTATGGATCTAATAGCTGGTATAAAAGATGTTATGTTTCAAATGATTGTCCTGAATTTTTTTGTCTGAGATTTCATTCCTTAAAAAGCCGTTCAGATTGTTGGCAACCTCTCCATCTCTTCTGCTGTTAGATCAAAACATTTTTGAAAATAAAGTAGAAAGAAGGAAGACGAGCAGGAACAATATACATGTTGTCATCACATTTCTAGGACATTATCTTTCTGTATAACCTACAGACCTGGCTAACACATTTACACAATGTTCGATGATATAAGACTAACCTGAAATACAACTTAAAAGAATATACAGGAAAGAAGCAATCAAGAAAAAAACTTGATATGTATAAAAAATCATTTCACTTCAACAACTTTAGTCATTTCTCCCCATAACCATATCTTCAAGTTGGATATTAACCAACTACACCGTTATTCAGAAAGACTATTTACAATTGCAAAGACCAAAGTAAGCCTATTGTAATTTTCTATTTTATTTTCTAATCTTCTGCATGATTTTTTATTCTATGAAAAAGAAGAAGCACTCCAGCAGTGTTATGCAGAACTGGACTGCTGATAAAACACGTTCATCCTGCGTTAAGAATTTACTATTCAGAAATATACTGAACTAATACTAGACTCAATTATAACTAAGATCTCTTTGTTGAAATATGTCCAAAATTTTGCTTTTTTATTGCTGCCTAATTTGCCTAAGAATGACTTCTTATCAAAGCAAGAGATGAAAGTAAAATGACATGAGTTGGAGGCCACACAACTACTGAGACAAAATGCCTTCAAAGATTTGAGAGTCAACCTGCTAAAGAAAAGGTTTGATGTGGTTTTATCTTTCAAATGACAAATTTTTCCTTTTCCTATAGAAACATTTAAAAACATATCTACGATCATTCTTCTATTTTGTTAGTTAGTGATGTAATGTCCATACTTGGACAAGCCAAAGTCAGTTTTTGGTTACAATTTGCTATTTCTGTAGTATAATTATCTAGCATATACTTTGTAACTAAGTTTCCATCCTCCAAGTATGAATATGAAAGTACTCTAAAAACAAAATACAATTTTAACACAGCAGTGGAAAAGTCCGTGTGCTATATGAAACAACAAATAGGATACACAGTCTAGAGCTTCTGGGATTGGAAGCACAAGCGGACAGAAGAGGAGGCAAGGTATCAACTTTCAGTTCTGAACACTTTATAATATGAAACTCCAAGTTACTTGTTGACTGGCTGGTTATCTGAGTACTAGGTAAAAAATAATTTACTAGGTAAAAAATAAATTACGGCTACTTAAACTTTACAATTTGAAGAATAACTTCAAAGGATAGGGTAACTGAACTGTATGTATTTATATTTCAGAGCCTATTACTGTCAACACTACTTATCTATCTTTACAAGAGGACATCTAAGTACCAGTGACATTAAAAGGAAGTATTTGAAGCCTATTCATGAAATGAAAACCAAGAATTTTAATAGTTGGGGGCTAGGGGGATGGGGAACAACAAGAAAACCCAAACCAACTTTAAAAAACATAGCTGTGAAAATGGCAGTTAAAGTTTACATTCTTCCAGTTATAGCACTTTTTATTAAATAACTACTAAAGTTAATAAAGCTTCTTAAAGAAATAAAACTAAAATTATAAATTATAAATTATATTGTCTTTGTATTTAAAGTGCTGATGTTGTCAATCTATAATAATTTTATACTAATGGAGAGAGGTAAATAAATGGAAAAATAGTTTCAACCATGACACTTTCTTAATAAGTACACGAAAACTAAATTACCAAACGAAAATCATTACCTTTCTTATTTATAGTCTGCCCTCTGGTGGAAGTGTTAATGAACAGTGAAACAGCCAAGTATGAGGCACCAGGGTGTGGTGGCATGAGGCGGGAAGATCTTAAATTTTGAGGTCAGATTGTGCTACATAACAGCAGAAGCACTAGATAATCCAGGAAAAACTATAATAAAGAGTTGCAGAGTTTGGTGGACAACTTCTTTCTTTTCTCTTTCTTTCTTCTCTCTCTCTTTCTTTCTTTCTTTCTTTCTTTCTTTCTTTCTTTCTTTCTTTCTTTCTTTCTTTCTTTCTTTTTTAGATCAATGGTTGGCCTGGAACTTCCTATGCAGAACCAGGCTGGTCTTGAAATCACAGAAATCTACATTTCCCTGCCTCTTGAGTGCTGGGATCAAAAATGTATGACATCACAACCATAATTTGTATTCATCTTTACTTATGACATTTTTATACTTGGCTCTAAAGACCTAATCCAATATCTAGCTATATGCTATAATTTATTTTTAGTTCAATTTCATTATGTGGTTGACAGCTTGTTGGTTTGGTTATTTGGTGAGTATTTCTCTATAAGGATGCTATTTAATTTGACCAAGTTCTTCCAGATTTTGAGTTGAAATTATTTATTTTTGGGTGGATAACAGGTAGGATCAGAATCTGAGACATGAAATTAAAAAGCTTACTTTAATTCTACAGTTTTTTCTTTTTATTAATCTTAAATATTTATTTTTGTAGCATTAATGTTTTGTCTGCATGTATGTCTGTTTGCCATGTGTGTACCTGGTCCCTGTGGAGGTCAGAAGAAGGCATCAGATCTTCTGGAACAGGAATTACAGGCAGCTGCGAGTCACTGAATGCGTGCTGGGAATTGAACCCAGGTCCTCTGCAAGAGCAGCCAGTGCTCTTAACCTCTAAGCCACCTCTCCAGTCCCACTATATAGCCTTCTCTACTACTCTTTAAAAACAATTGGAATCATCATAGAGAACAGCAAAGTGAATCAGGACATGTGAGTGTACAAGTTCTAGCTTCATCTGCCAATAATCAGCAGAGCAGAGACTTACTTAAAGTTTCTTAGGATGCAGTTTTCCTATTCATAAAACAAAAGGTTAATTTTATTATCTTTCAGTTTTAATAATTTCCACATACAAAAAAAAAAGAAAGAAACCAGGTTATATATTTGACCTTATACTAGTGAAAAAAATATATATTTTCTGAACCAACCAAGATGAAATATAAATGCGGGACCCTAAAGTTCATTATACCTCTTCAGTCTCTGTGCCTCTTCATTTTCCCCAATTCATGGAATCTTCAAGGTCAATGAAAATTTCCAAGGAGTTGAAAACATTTTCAGATGGAATTTGTAAACAGATTGTGAATCAGAATTGACTAGATAATTTACAATACTTTTCCTTCTAATAAACTGCATGGATGTGGTAATGTGACACAAGGTATAACACACTTTTATCCCCTTTCAGATTTTTTTTTTCTTTTCATAATGCTTACTTCCTGATTTCACTGTTCCTTTCAGAAACACAGACTTAAAAATAATCACTTTGTATGCAATTACTTTTTGGAAAGAAAATGTAAGGTGTTATCTGCTTAGAACAATTCCCCAATTATTTTCAGAAACTGAAATATTTTATTAGGGCTTTCTTGACTGTTATCTTCCAGATAAAATTCTGGTATCCAGGATTCACTGCATTAGATGTAAAGAACAATTTGATGTTTATTTAAAAGTCAGATTTACTAGGACTAGCTAGCTACCACATACGAAGTGGGGTTCAAGATACCGCACTACCTATGGCTTTGATTTCCTTGGTTAGAACACAGGGATTTTACTTACCAGTACCTTCTTAAGTGGAAAAATTATCAGTATATGAAAGGTGCTTTGATATTCAAAAGAAAAAGCTGGCCAAGAAATACATCATTTGGTGCTATGTTCTCCTGTAGACTAGATTACAGAAACTGAGACCAATGATGTAAAAAAGAAAACATTAAGAGATTTTTTTAAGAGGATCAACAGCACCTGAGCTCAATGAGATTCATGACCGGTCTGTTTACCTGCTGCCTCCTCCTGTGGCATTGTAGGAGTTCTTCGGGGTCCCTGTGGCCCACTATTCTTGTCACTGGTGTTTTCCTCCAGGTCACCTGCTGGCTCTTGGGTTTTCATCAGCTGACTCAAGAGAACTGCCAACATATTCTGCATGTCAGCTGGTGTATTTGAGGCTTCAGGAGTTGTCTGTTCTGCTGAAGGCATGACCACTGATACAGAGGGTACCTCCTTCAATGATTCTTCTGGGGCTATGGATTCTGAGTCCTGCTGCTGGGAACTGGCTTCAGTCAGTGCATTAATAGATTGATTCAAGGCTTCCAGCTGCTGTTGCATCTCTGGGTTGGAGTGGATATTAAGCAGCTGTGCCATTTGAGGGATGCTCAGGTCAGTTTGGCTCTGTAGCAGGTTTAATAAGACTGCCAATTCACTTTGATTCAGCTGCTGTGTGATGTCACCAAGACCTGTAGGATGACAGTGGAGCCAATATAAGATGGATAAGAAAGAAAAGATCCTTTGTCTTCTTCAACTGGCAAAAGCAATGCATAATATCCAAAGATGTAGCTTCATTTTAAAAGCCTCATAGTTTAATATCTTGGATTAACATCACAGCTTATTTTTTATTTTTGTTTAAAAATTCAAGGACTTAAGACTGGTGAGATGATGCAGTAGGTAAAAGGCACTTGCCACCTAGTATGGCAACTGTATAAAGCCCAGGACCCATATAGTAGAGCAATTCCCACAAGTTGTCCTCTGAATCCTAATATATTATGTGCAATCTCCAACAAAATAAAAACTAAAACAATAAGTAAAAAAAAAAAAAAAATACAAAGAGGGGGCTGGAGAAATGGCTCAGCAGTTAAGAGCATTGCCTGCTCTTCCAAAGGTCCTGAGTTCAATTCCCGGCAACCACATGGTGGCTCACAACCATCTGTAATGAGGTCTGGTGCCCTCTTCTGGCCTGCAGGCATACATGTAGAAAGAATATTGTATACATAATAAATAAATAAATATTTAAAAAAATACAAAGACTAACTAAAGCATGTATGAATTATATATAAAAGTGATTGTATTTTATCTGTGTTCTTCAAGGTCAGTGATTTTCAATCAATAGTATATGTAAAAACTTTGAGGATAGATTGAAGAACTGAGGTGCCTAACATTCCAAGAGATTTGACATTTATTAAAGAGTTATTTATCTCTGGTACTCGGGGCTGGACTCAAAGATCAAATGTAGTGAAAGATAACCTTGACTTTCTTCTGATCCTCCTGACTCTACCTCCCCAGTGCTGGGTTGCAGTTGTTTGCCACCACACCAATCTGAGGGTATTTATTTTTAAAGTTTTCTGGATGATTCTAATGAGTACCGAATGTTGAAAATAGCATTGTAATCTCAGCTAATGGCGTCTGAGGCAGTAAATTCCTAATTTCAAAGTCACTGGGTCAATATAGAAGAGAAAATGGCCGGGCGGTGGTGGCACACACCTTTAATCCCAGCACTTGGGAGGCAGAGGCAGGTGGATCTCTGTGAGTTCGAGACCAGCCTGGTCTAGAAGAGCTAGTTCCAGGACAGGCTCCAAAGCTAGAGAAACCCTGTCTCAAAAAAAGAAAAAAAAAAAAAAAAAAGCCACGAGCAAACTAACCTTAAAATTTACTTATTTAATTGACTGGTTTCTGCCACACACAATCTAGGAGAAATACAACATTCCTTTTTTCAAGGAATGAGAATACTCTGCTGTAAACTTTCTGAATCATGCGCAGAAAATAAGGTTTATCTTCTCCTCGGAAATGAAGACAACAATCTTTCTCCTAATATTCCACTGAACAAAAACACAAGGATATGAACATATATGCATTCTACTATCAAAATCTATATAACTGAACTTAATAGACGTAGAGGCTCCATCCTAGCACTGACCTACTGCATCCCCAGGAGCAGGCTCTGCCTTGACAGGAGCAGGCTGAGGTGGTGCTGGGCTACTGTTCTTCACAGGCTCAACTGTTGTCCCTGAGGTAGTTTCTTTTCGAGAAGCTTTGGGCGGAGGTGGCTCTTCTATTACAATACCACTTTGTCGCTGGCGTCGACGTTTCTTACTCCACAATTCATGGCAATCCTGCCAGTGAGGTAGGCTGGAAAAACACAAAACAAAGGAGGAATAAGTAATGATTAAATGTAAGAATAATGAATTAAAATAGAAGAGAAAGGAACATGAAAAATAGAATTAAGAACAAAAACATCAAAACGCAATATAAAAAGAATTATTGGAGGTGGAAGTTTGTGGAAGTATTTATGTGGTAAGAAATAATACTAAAAACTCCTATATAGTCAAATAATGTTTTTGTTGGTATAAAATGAATAAAGAGAACTTAACTGGCTGTGTTTCAGTTGAAGATAAATGTAAGTGCAGAAATGAACAGTTTATTAATAGCTATGAAAGACTAGGAAAGGGTTGAGAGATGTCTCAGTAGGTAAATGAACTTGCCACCTAGCATTAAAATCCTGAGTATAATTTTGGAATTTACATGATAGAAAAATAGAATCCAACTCCCACAACTGGCCCTGACCTTTCACATGTGGCCTGGCAAGAGCATGAACATACACACAGTGTGAAAAGAGAAGAGATAGTGCTTTGAATCTTGGGACTATATAAACATATCATGATTTAATCATCAGTTTGCAAATCATTCACTGAATTTCCACGATTGGATATCATCAACTTTCTTAAGGAGTTAGGTGGGATCCTGTTAGTTTCAGGCTATCCTGGTCTACTTAGTGAGTTCCAGGTCACCCATGGTTACCCTGTGATTCAAAAAAAAAAAAAAAAACAAGCAAACAAAACTATATACTAGCTTCCAAATTTCAGTAAAAAGCTTAAACACCAAAAAAAATATATCAAATCTATCAAAATAAATTTGGCTAGATCTTTGGAGCAATAAAATTTATAGTTACCATCTATATATGTACTTATCTAAATCCTTTTCTTTTCTGTTTCTTTGGAAGATATCAGGCTAACCTCGAACTCTTGATTGAGCTACAATTAAAAGTGTTTACCCCCATATCTGGCCATTCCTTTGTCTGGCAAGAAAATTAATGATGCAAGAGGACTCTAAGTTCAACACAGTGAGACCATCCCACAACTCAAACAACAAGAAAAAAATTGCCCAAACAAACACACTAAAGAACTGGAGAAATTGTTCAGTAGATAAGAGCTTGGGCTGTTCTTGCCCATAACTTGAGTTCCCATGTCCGGCAGGTGAAAGTTGCAGGGACTCTGACACCATCTTCTGGCCCCCACAGGCAACCATTTACATAAATGCATAAAAAAATAGCAAAACGAGTAAAAAAACAAGCATACAAAAACAACAACAACCAAACCAAACCAAACCAAACCAAAACAAAAACCCAGCAAAAACAAGAGGCTGCTTGGGAACACAGCTTAGTGGTAAAATATTGATTTGACTAACACGTACAAGGATCATAGTACTGGCATAAACAAAAACAAAACAAAAAAACAAACCAAAAAAAAAAAACCCAAAGAAACAAAAATAAATCTAACACAAAAGCTATTAATACTGCCAGTGATAAGTTCAAAGACAAAGGATCTTGTATGTGCCATGAAGTTGAATGTGGGTATAGAACCTTGGAAGATCCTCTAATGTACATTCTATTCATAAAATTGTCATGAAAGAGGGCCCTAGAGATGGTCAAGGTAGCAAAGGCCCTAGCAGCAGAATCCAAGCACTGACTCTCAAGTTGTCCTCTGACCTCTCTATACAATGGCTGTGGCTTATATAAATGCACGTGCGCGCGCTCTCTCTCTCTCTCTCTCTCTCTCTCTCTCTCTCTCTCTCTCTCTCTCTCACACACACACACACACACACACACACACATATACACACTGTGGCTTATATATATGTACACGTGCTCACACACACACAAACGAGGAAAGTAAAAAATAAATTATGATGAAAGAGATACATTAAGACGATATATTTACATAAAAATTCAAGGAGGGAAAGGCAGGCAGATCTGTATGAGCTCAAGAACAACCTGGTCTAAAAAGTAAGTAAAATTACTAACCTGACAATGATACAAACTATTTAAAATTAGAACTGTTCTTGCAGTGTAGAACATACATAGTCGCAACATAAATGATTAAAACAGAAGGAATGGTTAAGAGCAAAACCTACAAGGAATAATTTCAAAGACATTGTTTATCACAAACAATAGAGATCTAGAAACAAAAGAAAATAACTTGAACCAGTCTAAACAAATATGGTTAAATTTATTCCTTACTTAATCCAACCTTATCCACAGTTAACACTCCATCAGCACTGACATAATCATTTGTAGTTATTTTGATTTTAAATCTTTTAAGTTTCTCATTTTCTGAGTCAAGGAGGAAATTTAGAATCATTATACAGTCAACAATACTTACTCTGGAGGTGCCATTTTGCTGAGTTCTACATCTTTAAGGAAATCACTCTGTAGGGTCTGTTCAGCTGTGCAACGCTTGCTAGGATCAAGTGTCAGCATGTGGTCCAATAAATCAAGAGCTGCTGAAGGAATGCTATAGAATGGAACAGAGAAATCAAAAATTCACAACATTCCCTTAGTTCTCAAACCTACAAACCTGTATCAAAAATTATATGAATTTCCATTTCCAAGTAAAACTGAGCAAGGAAACTGGAAACTGGCTAATGCAAGCAACAAGATCTGAGCCTTGATTTAAGAAATGCTACAATGCACGTAAAAACTTAAAAAGCAACAATTCTGTTCTCTTTCCTTAGGAAGATCAAAAGGACTATAAGGACTATAAGGAAATCCACAAGTTGTTGAAAATAAAATGATTTTCATTTGTCCAAGGCCTTCAGAAGAGAAAATTAGAAATAGAGTCTGATAGAAAAAACTCTTCAAAAATAAAATGTCTAAGGCTGGAGAGATGGCTCAGAGGTTAAGAGCACTAGGCACTCTTACAGAGGACTCAGGTTCAATTTCCAGTACAGACATGGCAGCTTGCACTCTTTCAAACTTTAATTCCATGACATTCAATATCCTCTTCCACCTTCTGCAGGCACCAGACACAAACATGGTATACATACATGCATGTAGGCAAAACATGCACATATATAAAATAAAAGAATAAAATAAAATGCCTACAATGGGCTAGTTGAGGCAGCTCATCTGGTAAAGGTTTCTGCTCCCAAGTCAGTATTATATCCTCGGGACCCACATGGGCAAAGAGCTGGATGGTGGTGGTGGCGCACGCCTTTTATCACAGGACTTGGGCGGCAGAGGCAGGCAGGTCTCTGTGAGTTCTAGGCCATCCTGGTCTATAGAGCGAGTTCCAGGACAGGCTCCAAAGCTACAGAGAAACTGTGCCTTGAAAAACAAAAAACAAACAAACAAACAAAAAACCAACAACAACAACAAAAATGCAATCAACGGGCTGCAGGAATGGCTCAGTGATTATGGGCACTGGCTGCTTTTCAAGAGGACCTGGGCTCAATTCCTAGCAACCACATGGCAGTTCACATTGTAACTCCAGTTCCAGATGATCCAACACCCTTGCACAGGTGAAACACCAATGCACATAAAATAAATAAGTCTTTTGTTTGTAGCTCTGACTGTCCTAGCTGTCCTGGAACTAGCTCTTGTAGGCTAGGCTGGGCTCAAACTCACAGAGATTGGCCTGCCTCTGCCTCCCAAGTGCTGGGATAAAAAATATGCACCACTACTGACCAGGTCAAAATAAAAAAAAATCTTTTAAAAATAAAATGTAATTAAAATGTTGCTGTAATAAATTGGGCTTAACAGTAAAAATCAAGTCCCAACAAAAGCTGAAAACAAATAAGAGATATAAGATTGTGCTAAACTCACAAAGAGAATTCTTCTCTTAGACGTCTCCTATATTGCTTCTTCGGTTTCATGGTGTTGAAGTAGGGCAGCTTGATAACATCAGGCCACACTGCTGGACAAGGGCTACCACAGAGACGACTGAAAAGAAAGCAAAAAGCCACGTAAAATGAAGTAAATCATCAGTATCATGACTTCTAGAGTTTCTCGAAGGAGAAATTATCCTCTTGGATCTGGGAAATCTATGACTTATTACATTAGTAGATATCAATTTTATCTTATTCATTTAGAATTAATTTCCTCTCCTCTCTCCCCTCTTTCCCCGCCTCTCTTGGAATAGGCCAGGTCTCTCTATTATGTGGGCCCGGCTTTCCAGGACATATTACATAGACCAGGAGAGCCTTGGACATATTACATAGACAGAGTTCAAGAATCTGTTTCTTCTTCCAGAGGCCACCCCACATCTGACAGAATTAATTTCAAATAGGAAAAATTTTAAGAGATGGTGCACACCTTTTAATCCCAGCACTTTGGAGTTAGAGGCAGCTGAATCTATTCTTGTTTATAGAGCTAGTTCCTGGACAGCCTGGGCTACAGAGAACCTGTTTTGCTTCCTTTTTCTTTCCTCTCTCTTTTTTTTTTTTGGGGGGGGGGTTGTTTTGTTTTTCTGAGACAAGGTTTCTCTATATAACAGTCCTGGCTGTCCTGGAACTTGCTCTGCAGACCAGGCTGGCCTCAAACTTACAGAGATCCACCTGCCTCTGCCTCCCAAGTGCTGAGATTAAAGACATGCACGACCACTGCCTAGACTTTGTTCCTTTTTTTAAAAGAAAGAAATGTTTATTGATAACTGAGCATTTATTATTATAATAATGAGTTATATATCACTGTTTATATCTACATTTGCTTGTTATATTTTTCCAATACATTTTATTGAATAAGAAAAAGGAAATGTCATACATGCCTATAATCCCAGCACTTAGGAGGCTGAGGTTAAAGGATTGTAAATTTGTGGCCAGTATGGCCTATAAAGAGAGACTCTGCTTTAAAATGAAAAATCAAACAAATATAATCCAAAAGAAAAAGGGAAAGGAACAGAGAAAAGGAAAAATGAAAAAAGCAAAGTATAGCAAGAGGTGCCCAAATTCCATTCTTCAAGGCATCCTCAAATTGTCTATGTAGAGGTTACATTTTAAAACTGTGGCTAGAGAAACAGCTCAGTGAGAAAACTCCTCCTGCCAAGCCTGATTTGAGTTCAATCCTCAGCAAACGACCTACATGGTCAAAGGAGAAAGAAAACATGTATTCCACAAAGAATTACGCTCTTTTGGTTGTTTTTCACGACAGGGTTTCTCTCTGTAGCTCTGACTGTCCTGGAACTCACTCTGTAAACCATGCTGTCCTGAAATACAGATCTGCCTGCCTCTGTCTCCCAAATGCTGCGACCAAATGTGTGCACCACCATGGCCAGCAACACTTCTTTCCTTGGACTGAGCTAAAGCTAAGAATAAAGTAGCCATCCACACAAAAACAAAAGAAAAAAACAGCATTCTTTATTTATGGGTATGTATGTGTATATGGAGATAAACTTCAGAAGCTGTTCCCTAAACATTATTCATCTTGTTTTTGAGACAAGTTTTCTCTTGTGGCCCTTTCTTTGCTGAAGGGGATAAATTGGCTCTGGTCAGTGAGTGTCAAGATCGCCTATTGCTGCCTCACTAGAACTGATGCCACAAGCATGCAATAAGACACCTAGCTTTTTATATATAGGTTCTGGGGATCAAATCCAGCTTATCCTAAACTGCACAGCAAATATTTTACCACTGAACCATCTACCCAGCTCCCATTTTACTTTTTATTGTTTTAATGATTTCAATGACATTTATGTTTATGCGTTTTTGTGGGAAGTGGTGCATATGCCACACCACACTAGTAGAGATCAGAAAATAACTTTCAGGAGTCAGTTCTCTCTTTTTACCACGTGGGTCCTGCAGATGGAATTTTGTTGTCAAACACAATGGTAAGCACCTGTGCACCCAAGAAGCGAGCTCACTAGCCCATTGCACATTTGGCTTTACAAACACTGACACCACCATCAACCACAAGGCATCATATGAGGAGCTGAAGCTTCATAGATCTTTTTTCAAGGAGATTGGTCCAAAAAATACTTTTTTTAACAATTGTATTTTTACATTTGTAAAAGTCAGTGGACACTTTTGGGAGTGCCTCCTTCTATCATGAGTATTAGTGACTGAACTCAGGTCATCAATCTTGGAACAAGTACCTTTACTCATTGAGCCATCTTGCCAGTTTTTTCTATTTCTATTTTTGAGATGGGGGAATTCACTTTGTTCAAGCTGGCCTTGAACTCAAACTTGAGTAATTCGTACTGCCCTGGCCTTCTACACAGCTAGTATTAAAAGCAACACTGTTCTCAAATAAAGCATATTTGTATATGACCAAGAATAAAAACATAAAGGTAAGACTTTGACATTATAGAGTCGGAGAAGAAGTTCAGAGGTTAAAAGCACTTTAAGGAGGATACAGGTTCAGTTTCCAGCACCCACATGGCAGCTGACAGCCTCTAATAACTCCAGTTTTACAGGATCCAATGCCTTCATTTGGCTTCCAATGACACCAAGCATGCATGTGGTGCAATTACATATATCAAGTAAACACTCAAAACACATGGTGGCACACACCTTTAATACCAGCAGTGGGGAGGCAAAGGTAGGTAGGTCTCTATGAGTCCAAACCAGCCTGCTCTACAGTCAGTTCAAAGACAGCCAAGGATACTCATAGAAACCTGATCTTGAAAAACAAAAACATATGGATGATTATGAACTACACTAACCGCTGAGCCATCTCTCCATTCCCCTAAAACTGAATTTCTATGTCTACAGGCTGACACAAAAGAGATGGCAAGCTGGATGAGCAAAGAGAAATTTATTACAATATCATCTGATGGAATAATTGAAAAATGTTATATAAATTGGAGATTTGATTATCTAATCATTATCTACTTTTAAAAGTGTGGGTTATGACAAAGGGTTGCATAACTGGATCATGACAAATTTGGCAACAGTAATACATAAAACAACCAAAAAGCTAACTAGAAATCAAATGTGTGCTAAATCTGAGATGTTTCTGACAGCATTCCCCAGTGTTGTGTTGTATGCCTTCATTGAATCTTGATTCTGAACATACAACTTGCAATGTGAGTGGTATAATCCCACAAAATGCTAATGAACACTGTCTAAAATAATTCAGCTCAGATTTGAGACTATCATATTGTAAACTGCAGTGTCTTACTATATGTTTAGCTTCTGGTTCTTTTAGAAACTAGTTGGGTGTGATTGTGCATGTCTTTAATCCCAGCACTCTGAAGGCACGGTTAGTCGAGATTCTGGAGTTTAAGGTCAGCCAGGGGTACTGAGAAACCCTGCCTTGAAAAAACAAACATGGAAAGAAAGGAAGGAAAACAAAAGCTTTAGCCAGGCATGGTGGTACAAACCTTTAATCCCAGCACTCAAAAGGCAGGAGGATCTCGGTGTACAGCTAGGAATACTACCCTGCCCCTCCCCCAAAATAAGAAAAGCTTTTAATAAATTACTACAGGCTGGAGAGATGGCTCAGGGGTTAACAACTGTCTGTAACTCCAATATCTGACACCCTCGAACAGACATACAATACAGGCAAAAACAACAATGTACATAAAGTAAAAATAAATATTAAAAACAAATCCCTACAACCATTCTTAAGGATGTAACTATCAAATTAGTCTATGTTTAGATTATATTATGTTAGAATATTTTGATATTAGAAACTATTTGAGTTAATCACTGGAGCTTCATTAAAAAAATAAATAATTTTTCAGCGATTTCTTTTATTTACATTATTTATGTTGAAACAAGGTATCACTATGTAGTGGTGACTTGTCTAGAACTCACTATGTCGACCAGGTCTGCCTCTAGCTTCTCAAGTGCTGGAATTAAAGACAAGTACCACTATGCCTGGTGTACTTTTTCTAACATTTACTTTTATTTTATGTGCACTGAGGTTTTGCCTGCATGTATATCTGTGAGAGGGTGTCACATTTCCTGCAACTGGAGCCAAAGAAAGTTTTAAGCTGCTATTTGGATGCTAGGGACTGAACTCAGGTCCTTTGGATGAGCAGTCAGTGATCATATCTGCTGAGCCATCTTTCCAGTCCCACCTGGTATCTAAAAATAGTCTTTTTTTTTCTACTTACTTATTTCTTTGCGTGTGTTGTACATGAGTGTTTGTGGAAGTTATTGGACAAGTAGTAGTATATTGGTTCTATGCAACCATGAGGTCCATGTATTGAAAAGTTATAAGAGTATAAGGCTGACATCCATATGCACATGCCCACACATAAATTAAAAATTAAAAGCCGGGCGATGGTGGCGCACGCCTTTAATCCCAGCACTTGGGAGGCAGAGGTAGGCGGATCTCTGTGAGTTCGAGACCAGCCTGGTCTACAGAGTTAGTTCCAGGACAGGCTCCAAAGCCACAGAGAAACCCTGTCTCGAAAAACAAAAAACAAACAAAAAAAAATTAAAATAAATTCAACTATAAAATAAACAAGCATATGTATTTTATTACTATACAAGTTTAATTTTATCTTTAATAAATTATAAGTTTATGCCAAAGATTACTTTAAATTTAAAATTTATCATCTAGTAAACATTAAATACTTCTACTACCTGGGGTTATGTAAAAATCTTCTCAGATGAAAATAGGCTAAGAGTGAAAGAAGTTTAAGAAGCAGGCACTTAAGGGCATACGTCTAACAGTACCTGATCAGTTCTAGCTGAGCCAGTTCCAAATTAGCTTGAAAAATAGGTTTCTTTGTGAACAGTTCCCCAAGGATACATCTAAAAAGAATAAAATTTAAAGGTTAGAAAGAAATCCTTTGAACCTATCTAAATTATGTCTCAATAACCATGATAATCTAAGGAATTACAGACAATTTTACAAGGATGGTTAGCTGTTTCTATAAAGAGATTATTAACTTTTCATCATTAACTTTCTTTGTAGAACTATGCAATACTATGATAACCTCTCTGGCAATACAATTACAAAGAAACCAATTTATTATCAGCTAAAATCATTTCCATCAAGGCTTTTAAATGATTTTTATCTAAATACCTTTGTTATTTTGAAATGGACACTCAGAGCCAGAGAGATGGTTCAGTGGGTCAAGCAAAGATTGACACCTGTGTCTGAATCTACAGAAGGCACATAAAGCTGAGTGTGGCGGTGTGCCTATAATCCCAATGATCCTATAGCAAGATGGGAGCCAAAGGCAGGAGAATCCTTCGAAGTTGGGCCAGCAGCAAATAACAAAAGGGAAACATACATTTTCACATGCATACACATCACACATGTAACCAAATATAAATAAAACATTAGAAAAAAGAAACATCAGGGTTAAAGAGGTATCTCAGTGACTAAGATCACTTGTTTTTGAAGAGGACCTGGGTTTAATTCCCAGCAACTACATGGTGGCTCACAACAAACTGTAATTCCATTCCCAGGGAATCTAATACCTTCTTCTGAGCTCTGTATATGCCAGACATATAATGGAAAACATAAATACATACACGTAAACAAAATATTTGCACACACAATAAAATAAAACTCAATATAAAAACTTTGGTGGAAAGATCGCATGAACCTACAAGTTAGAAACTAGGATATTCAACAGCAGAGAAATGGTTTTAAAAAATAAAAAACAGACTAATTCGATCCTGAAGTAAACAAAGAGTTATCTCTAGGACATTATTAGTATAAGGATAAAACTGAAATAAGGACTATATATTTATCCTATACAATACTAAACTTCCTTTCCTAATTAGCTCTCAGGTTGACCTCAAAATTGGGATCTTCCTGCCTCCATGATGGGGTTCAAAATTATAGGTTTGCACTATACTGCCCAAGTATTTTAAATTTCTTGATTTTCATAATTATATTATGGTTATATATGATGATATTTCTTGAAAGTATTTCAGATAAATGTAAAGGGGAAAAAATACGAATACTCCATACTCTGTCTGAAACAACCTGTAGCTTCAACTCTAGGGGATCTGAAGCCTCTGGCCTCAATGGGCACTAAATTGGTGAACATATACCCAGATACAGACATTTACCTATACCTAAATAAAAATACGCTGAAGGTTGTGATGCACCCCTTCAATCACAACACTTGGGAGGAAGAATATTGGATCTGGGTTGGATGCCAGCCTAGCAGTCTTCATAATGAGTTCCAGGACAGTCAAGGGATACATAAAAAGATCTGGTCTCCAAAACATTTAAAAAACAAAAAATTAAAAAATGCCAATATTGTGGTGCTAATTATTTTAATGTACTTTTTGTTGGGTTTTAGGGACATATTCTCATGTAGTCTAGGCTGGCCTGAACTCCCAATTCTTCAACCACCACCTCCAAAATGTCAGGATTTCAGGCCTTACCACCACCGTGGACTCTGTATACACTTTTATTTAAATAAAATGTTTCCTTAATTCTTTTAGAATTCTATATAATGTATTTTGATCATATTCACACCCCACTTTAAAAATGTTTTTGTTTGTTTTTTTTTTTGAGACAGGTTTTCACTGTAGCTATCAAGCCTGTCCTGGAACTAGCTCTTGTAGATCAGGATGGTCTTGAACTCACAGAAATCCATCTGCACCCCTCAGTGCTGGGATTAAAGGCGTGTGATACCACTACCCAGCTTTGTTTTTTTTTGTTTTATTTTGTTTTTCCAAGACAGTGTTTCTCTGTAGCTTTGGAGCCTGTCCTGGAAATCACTATGGAGATCAGGCTGGCCTTGAACTCATGGAGATCCACCTGTCTCCGCCTCCCAAGTGCTGGGATTGTGTGCACAACTACTGTCTGGCTTATTTTTTTTTATTATTTATATGTGGGTTTCTTGGAGGCTAAAAGTATTTTATCCCCTTGAGCTAGAATTACAAATATTGCCTGTTCTGTATACTAGAAATTGATCCATGGTCATCCACAAGAAGAGCAGCAAGTGCTCTCAACTGCTGAGCAATCTTCTACCCCCCAAGAATTTTAAATTATATGTATTATGTGTGTTGGGATGGGGGTATGAACATGTTTATGCACATCCCCTGGAGATCAAAGATATCAAAATCCCCTGGAACTGGAGTTATAGATGGTGGGACCAAACCCCGGTTCCTCAGCAAGGGCATCAAGTGGTATTAATCACTGAGCCAACTTTACTGGCTCCAGCCCCTCTACCAGTATTTTTATCGCCTTCTTCCTTTATCGCCTTCTTCCTTTTTCTCCTCGTCTGATTCTTTTTTTTTAAATATTTATTTATTTATTATGTATACGATATTCTTTCTGTGTGTATGCCTGAAGGCCAGAAGAGGGCACCAGACCTCATTACAGATGGTTGTGAGCCACCATGTGGTTGCTGGGAATTGAACTCAGGACCTTTGGAAGAGCAGGCAATGCTCTTAACCACTGAGCCATCTCTCCAGCCCTCCTCGTCTGATTCTTTTGTCTTTTCTTTGAGAAAGGGTTTCACTACTTATACCTGGCTAGCTTAGAACTTGCTTTGTAGATCAATCTGGCGTCCATCAGAGAGATGGATTCACTTGCCTCTGACTTTGAAGAACTGGGATTAAAGGCCTGTACCACTCACTATGCCTCATTCTATTAGCCTAAAAATGTACTAAAACAAAATTTTACGTCACCTACAATTTGCTTTATTAACTTTTTTAGTGTCTTCCTTAATTTGATTAGTGGGTAACTAATTCTTTCAAAGTTTAGTCAGAGGTAGAAAAAGCAAAATTAAGGTTTGTTTTCATTATTAACTGTCAAAGTAACTTTTAAGCACAGTTTTAAATCAACTAGTAAAATAGGAAAGCATCAAAAAAGAAAATCACAAAGGAATAGATAGCTTTATTTATTTTGGAGACAGTGTTCTCAAACTTATTGAGAAACCTGCGAAGACCTTGTAATTTTTTGGGGGGGTGAGGGGGTCCACACAGGGTTTTTCTATGCAGCTCTGGCTGTCCTAGACCCATTCTGTAGACTAGATTGGCCTAATGAACTCGGAGATCTACCTGTGTCTGCCTTCTGGGTTCTGGGATTAAAGGTCTACACTGCCATGGTCATCCAGCTAGGTCTTGAATTCCTGATCTTCCTGACTCCATTTGTCAACTGCTTCATATATAACTAAACTACTCTTTATACTTTCTGCCCAGATTTGTACATAGAAGTGCTAAAATGACAGCCGTGTGCCACCATACTGTCTCTGCTTCAGAGTTTTCTTTGATTTCAGTTTCCAGTGGTGTGAAAAACTACATCATGTAATCAACATTTTAGTCATCACAGTAAGCTAGCAGAATGTACAGGCTGAAAAAACAATACAAAACAAAAAAAAAACCCGCAGGGCGGCGATGGCACACACACCTTTAATCCCTGCACTCCCAGAGGCAGGCAGATCTTTTTTTTTTTTTTTGAGATAAGAGTCTCTCGTGTAGCCTTAAGGATGTCTCTGAACCTAATTTCCACGCCTCTAGTTCTTCCTCCTTCATCTTAATAGGTTGTTAACTTTCCAGCTTAGCTATAATAAAATGGGTTTTTGAATATAAATATACCCAATTTCAGTCATTTAAACTTAATTAAAGCATCATTTGATTTAGATAGGCTACCATCTTGTTGAATTATAAAAATAAAAACTATAGCACTCCCTTAAAGACTTATAGCAAAGGAAGGGAGAAAAATGGGAAAGATGACACACTATTTTACAAAGTATGGATGTGGGAATCATAACCAATGAAAGGTATCAGCAGTGTGACACACCACCTACTAATAACAAATGTCGGCCATTTAGAATATTTAGGCCCCTTGCATGGTGGTACATGCTTAAGCACTTGAAGGGACAGGGTGGCTGAGCTCCAGGTCAGCCTGGACTATATATCAACTTCCCAGCCTGCCGGGGCTATATAACAAGACCCTGTCTCAAAAGAATAAATAAAAATAAAAGCACTTTGATCTTTAACATAGATGTAGCTTCTAATTTCATTTTCAAGCCAGGAATGGTATACAAATCTGCAATCCCAATACCTGGCAGTTAGATGCAGATAAATTAGGAGTTGAAGGATTTCTTGGGCTATACAAAGAGCTTGATGGTACCCTGAGCTAAAAGGAAAAAAAAAAAAAAAAAAAATTCAGAGTAGCTATATTGGTACACACTTACAAACGCAGTAATTAGGAGGAAGAGGCAGGAAGACTGCCACAAATATGAAGTCAGACTGGTCTATAGTATAAATCAACATAGCCAGGGCTAGAGATACCCTGAGTAGAAAATGAAAAGGAAGGAAGAGAAGGGGGTGGGAATAAACAGATCAAAAAGGAACACTTCTTGAGAGAAATGGCTGACAGCAGATAGAAGGCTGGAACATGAAAACGAGGAAGACTATTAAAGATTATTAACAATGAATCAAGAGTATTCAACAACTAACCTGATCAAATTTAGACTAGACAAAAATTAGAAAGTCTGAAAAAGAATTAGTACAATAAAAACTGGATAAATGGCTAGAATATCAAGAGCACTTTCTTGTCCTGAAGAGAACCAGAGTTTGGTTCCTAGCACCTTATCAATCAGCTCACAACTTCCTGTCTAGCCCTAAGGGATCTGATACCCTTTTTGGGATTAAATGGGCACTCCCAGAAGCATGGTATATGCTCATTCTTGCTCTCTTCTATTCTCCTCTTTTCTCTTTCCCTCTCACATACTTTCACAAATAATTATGTATTTTTAAAGAGTACAGTTGTTACATCAAATATGTAAGTCTATCAGTTCCTAATGAACATAATAAATAAGAAAACCAATAAAACAAGTCATTTTGCATGAGTAGAAAAACCACCTCACTATTTTGAAAATTGGTAAGCAAAATGACATGACTAGCCTTTTGTAGTACTGAATATTAAACCCAGGATTTCACATACTAGGCAGGCAAGTCATTGAGCTACATTCCATTCCTGGCATTTTCTTTTTCTTTTTTTTAAAAAATGACAGTGACAACAACAGATACCCAGCCTGTGAGAAGTCTATAGAATAAATGATCTAGTTCTCTATAGAGACTGTTAAATAAACAAATGACAATGATGAGACTTGAGATAAGCTGGGCATAGTGATACACGCTATCTGGAGGCTAAGACAGAAGTATTACCAGATTCAGGAAAGACTGGGCAACTGAAACAAGTTGCTAAATTGTTTCCTTTTTTGAAAAAAAAAAATTTACTTTTATCTATATTTATGCATGTGTGTAAGTGTACATGCACTTAGGATGAAAGACAAAGGGCTAACATAGACAGGAAACAGTATATATTAATACTATGTGAATTACAGACAAAGCAAAAGGCTAAAAGAGTCTTACCCACAGCTCCAAACATCAATGGCTGGTGTGTATCTCTCCTCTCCCAGTAGCAGTTCTGGAGGTCGATACCACAAAGTAATGACTTTGTTTGTGTAAGGGCGACTGAAACATAAAACCATCAGGTTGTAAACGTACAATGGCATTTGATGGAAAATGTGTAACTAAAAACCAATGGAAATAGCTGCCAATTGAAGATGAGATTGTTAAACCAATTCCAACAGCAAATTAGCAGGTCAAAAGGAAGCTGTACAGAAGTGAAAGATGAAAGCACTTCTAGTCCAATCTGTGTTAACTTATTTCAGTGAAGGGCTGACTGAAGAATGCAAACAATGTCTAAGATCTAGGTGGTACATGAGATGTTCACATGCCTTTAATGCCAGCAATCCACACACATGTGGAAGACACTCAGACATAAATGGACACAAATACACATGACACAACACAAACCCAACTTCAAGATGATCTGATACCACTTCAGTCAAGTGTGTGAAAGCAACCCATACAAGATTAAAAACAAAGAGTCTTTTTTAAAAAAAATGAGTAAGACTGGACATGATGGCTCACACCTTTAATTCCAACACTAGGCCACTATGCAGACAGAGGTAGGTGTGTATTTCTGTGAGTTCTACCACACTGAGTGCAACATAAGCGAATAAACAAAAACATTTAGGTTGGAACACATTCAAATACTTAATGAGTTTTAATAGTCACTATAATTTGTAGAATTTGAGTATCAAAAAATTAAAAGGATTCTTCTCTAATTCCCACACAGTCTTACTTTTTTTTTCTTTTGAGATAGTGCTCTTGCCATGTCAAAGTTGGCCTAAAATTATGAGATACAAATAAACCTTCCCATATGGAGTTTTAATCAATGCCTTACCTTTCTTCAGAGTTATATAGCCGAGCAAGTCCAAAATCTGCTAGTTTGATTTGCCCACTGTAAAACAAACAAACAAATAATTATTTTCATAAGAAACAACTCTCAAACTACACTTGGAAACATAAGTGCCAATTAAACCTAAAAGAATTATAAAAAAAAATAATGTGTAATATTTCTAAAAGGTTACCCTCCCCATTTTAGCCTCTCCTAACAAAGTTTGTAATGCCTCATAAAATATATATATACACACACATATATATTATTGAATTTTTAAATCTGATTTCTATCTTTTCATGTTCATTTTTACCATGGAGTCTACATATGTTACCCAGCATGGTGTCCAACTACTAGACGTAAGCATCATCATCTCATCTCAACCCCATCAAGAACTGCAACTATAGGTATGCATCTCCCACAACAGTTTTAATTTATTTTATTTTGTTTCTTTATTATTATTTTTAGACAAGAGTTTTCCACATAGCCTTGTCTGGCCTCATCTCACTCTATAGACCATGTTAGCCTTGAACTCACAGAGGCCACCTAGTTATACTGAGATTAAAGGTGTGCACCGCCACCTTTAAATATTATTTTACGGCAGACATCTGTGTCTAGTACCTGATAAAGTAATAACGTAATAATGAAAGGGGTGGGGAGAAATGGTCTGTTCTAGACTAAGAGATAGTTAAGGGTAGGCATGATGGCACATACTTCTAATCCTAGCATTAGAGGCAAGGGGTTCAGGTTCATGGCTAGCCTGGGCCTCAAAGTATGATCCTGTCTCATAGCACAAATAACTGGAGATATACAGCTGAGTGGCAGAGAACATTCAAGGTACCTGATAGCTCAGGTAAGACAAAAATCAGATAGTACGGGCTAGAAAAATGGCTCTGCAGTTGAGCACTGACTGCTCTTCCAGAGGACCCAGGTTCAATAACAAGCACCCAAATGGTGGCTCAAAACTGTCTGTGACTACAGTTTCAGAGGAGCCAACACTCTTACACAAGCATACACACAAGTAAAACACGAATGTACATAAATAAATATATAATCAGAGGGGGTATAGGAAAGAGGTTATCCCAGGAGGTGGTTCCCAAAAGTATGAGCAAAGGGACAGACTATTGAAACAAGAAAAGTAATAGCAGCAAAATTTTACATTAAAATCAACCAATATCATAAAGAGTCTGAACACCTTTATCTATTTGCCCAAAATACTCCTTCTTTACTATATGAAACAGGATCTCACTACATCATATAGTCTTGCCTTGAATTTATGATAATCCTCTAGTTTTAGCATCCCAAATGTAGGGATTGTAAAAACAAACAACTTCACCTGGCTCATATATTTTAAAGTTTAATTCATAAGCAAATTAAAAAGAAAAAAAGTAAAAGAATATTTATCCTCTATGAAGAAAAATGGGTTGGAGAGATGGCTCAGAGGTTAAGAACACTGACTGCTCTTCCACAGGTCCTGAGTTCAATTCCCAGCAACCACGTGGTGGCTTACAACCATCTGTTACAGATCTGGTGCCCTCTTCTGGTCTTCAGACAAAACAGTTGTATACATAATAAATAAATTATAAAATAAAAATAAAAAAAATCAAGAAAGACAGCCAGGTGGTGGTGGCACACGTCTTTAATCCTAGCACTTGGGAGGCAGAGGCAGGTGGATCTCTGTGAGTTCAAGACCAGCCTGATCTACAGAATGAGTTCCAGAACAGGTTCCAATACTACACAGAGAAAACCCATCTCGAAAAACAAAACAAAACAGCAAAAAAGAAACAAACAAAAAAAACCTCAATTTCTTGACTATTGCTATCCTGAGTTCCCAAGAGGAATCAAAATCAGGGTACAAAGGAGAACCAAAAATTACATTTCAAGAATATATCTATGGAAATTTTGCTATCCTTTGAAATCACCAGCATTTGCTACATGAATCACAGTAGGGACTAAGAAAAGTATTTCTTCACTTGTTTGGTTATTGGGTTTGGGGTTTTGTTTTTGTGTTTTTTTTTTTTTCCCCTTTTTTTCTTGTTGTTGTTGCTGAGACAGGGCTTCTCTGTGCTGCGCTAGCTGTCCTGGAACTTGCCCTGTACACCAGGCTGGCCATAAATTCAGAGATCTACCTGTCTCTGCCTCCCAAGTGCAATTAAAGGTAATTATTAGTCTTTATTTCTAGGCAGGTATTAAAGGTGGCTATTAGTCTTTATTTTTGTATGTATGCCATGTTGTGTGTGTGTCAGGAGTCAGTTCACTTTTTCCACCCTGTGAACTCTCATCAGGCTTAGCAGCAAGTGCCATCTCACTGTCCCTGTTTCTTTTTGTGATGCTGGGAACTGAATTAGAACTTCATATATGATAGAGAAGAACTCTAAAACTGGGCTAGAGAGATGGCTCAGCGGTTAAGAGCACTGACTGCTCTTCCAAAGGTCCTGAGTTCAATTCCCAGCAACCACATGGTGACTCACAACCATCTGTAATGAGATCTGGTGCCCTCTTCTGGCCTGCAGGCATACACACAGACAGAATATTGTATACTTAATAAATAAATAAATATTTTAAAAAAATATAAAATGGAGGGAAGGAAAAAAAAGAACTCTAAAACTATGCTATATTCCCAGCACATTTATTAATTATTTATTTAAAGATAAGGTCTTATGGCTCAAGCTAGCCTGAAACTTTGTTGTGGAAGTACTGCCAAATTTCGGCATAAACAAAAACTGCTATTATTTTATTTATTATATTCCAGTGACAAAAAGAAAAC
This sequence comes from Alexandromys fortis, assembly GCF_014885135.2. Taxonomy (NCBI): domain Eukaryota; kingdom Metazoa; phylum Chordata; class Mammalia; order Rodentia; family Cricetidae; genus Alexandromys; species Alexandromys fortis. The sequence continues at coordinate 10,176,727 of NW_026067974.1, read as the reverse complement.
AGATCCACATATAAATAGCAAAAAATCCTTTCTGAGACTGTGACTTTAAAATGTTTTTTGAAATGATCTTCAAGTACTTAGCACCTTATTTTACTGAAATTCAACTGTCTATCACAGTATATTTCCTTCCCTTAACTGTGTGTTAATGTCACCTCTGACCTTATGCTTTGCAAATTTTCTTTTTTTTTTAAATATTTATTTATTTATTATGTATACAATATTCTGTCTGCATGTATACCTGCAGGCCAGAAGAGGGCACCAGATCTCATTACAGATGGTTGTGAGCCACCATGTGGTTGCTGGGAATTGAACTCAGGACCTTTGGAAGAGCAGGCAATGCTCTTAACCACTGAGCCATCTCTCCAGCCCCTGCAAATTTTCTTTTTAAGTATTATAATTTGTAATCTGATATCTATGACTACTCCCTTTTTAAACATGACCATATTGCTGTCACTATTTTCCTTATTCCTGTCTTTTCGGCCATTTCTCTTGGATTCAATTTAATTTTGTTATTTAGACAGGGTCTCATTATGTAGATAAACCTCTGCCACTAAGCCTGACTTAAAGATACTCTTCTCCCCCCACCCCTGATAACCACCTTGTGCTTGTGCTAAATAACTGGAATATGTCCAACATACATAGCCATTCACAGAACCCTCAGAGCTAAGCCTGGAATGGTTGAAGAACCAATAAATACTTCTACTGATGGAGAAGACCCTATCTTCTGTGGCACCCAATAAAAATGAAGACCACTGAGTACAGAGCAAAGTGAGCAGGATTAGAAACTTGAAGGATCAAGTTGGCTTGTGGCTTCCCACATCTCAATTAGTAACCATGACAGACTTCAATTTAGTATAAAATTTCAATCTCTATGACTCTGGAAGTCAGGGACTAGTCAAAGGGGATCCCACTAAAAAAAATATATAAAACAACTATAATTATTACTTGTTCCGAGATATCCTCTCAGGAAGAAGAAAATAAAATACTAAGTGCCAAAAAGCCTCAAACTGACAGCTATCATTAAATTTTCTTTTGTTGTATAGTTTAGGGCTATACTCCTGAGCCACAGCTATAGCTAGCTATAATCCTAGTTTACTCATTGTTTTTTTCAGCCAGGTAGTGGTGGTGCACACTTGTAATCCTAGCACTCAGTAGGCAGAGGCACACAGACCTTTGAGTTTGAGGCCAGTCTGGTTTACAGAAAATTCCAGGACAAAACAATTGTATTTTTCTTTCTTAAATAATTTTTTTATTTTTATTTTCTTTTTCTTTAATATGTATTGGTGTTTTGCCTGTATGAGGATGGCAGATCTTGGAGTTACAGAAAGCTGTAAACTGCCATGTGGGTAAGGGTACTCTGGAAGAGCAACCAGTGCACTTAACTGCTGAGCCAGTCGCCAATTGTTTCTTCACTGAGAGTCTTGCTATTTATCCCTGGCTGGCCTGGAACTCACCACAGAGACCATGATGGCCTTGAACTCCTAAAGATAAAACCTGTCCCTGCCTCCCAAAGGCTAGAATTAAAGGTGTTTACCACACTTACCTTTAGACAGATCTTTTTTATTTTAGACAAGGTCTCACTATGTACCTCTTTGCTGTCCTGGAACTATGCAGATCATGCTCATGCTGGTCTTGAACTCATAGAGATCCATCTGCCTCTTCCACTCAAGTGCTGAGATTAAAGGCATATACCACTATGCCCAGCAAGACAGCCTTACCAGTTACTAGGCAAACTCAAATACACAATTTTCCTGCTCCAACCTTCCAAGTAGCTGAGACTACAGATAAACTATGAATTGATATAGACTTAGTAGAATATTTTGAGTTGCAGAGACAGGAAGAGAATGGATAAAAAAAAAAAAAAAACTTTTTTCAAAATGGTGTCTTACAGCATAAACTCCTGATTCTCTCACTTTAACTTTCCTACTAGCTGCAATTATAAGAATGTAAACATAGTTCCGGTTTAAGAATAAATCTTTATATGTCTTGCTTCCCTCACAATAAAGGCATTAAAGTATAATTTAAAGTACTGCTTTACAAAGACATCGTGAATACCCCCTTCCAAACTGTAGATAACAGGAACCTCTTCAGTAGGATATACATAATCATAAACTGATTCCTAGTAACAATTTGAATTCACCTTTCACCATAATTGCTTTACTTCATGCTCTAGTAATAATGTTTATAATTATGTTTATAGTTTTCTAAACATAATACACCATTTACTTTTTTTCTATTTGAAGTTAAGAGTCTCAGTTTCAGGCTGGCCATGAAACTGCTATGTGGTACTACAAATCAAACCCAGGTCGTGGTGTACACTGGCGCTACCAATTGAGCTCTATTCCCACTCTACTTTCAAATCCTGTCTTCCTTCTTTAGCTTCTACAGTGCTGGTATTGCAGCCATGCTCTCTTTCATGTGCTTTTGTATAAGCAATGTCAGAGATTTTGGTTCTTCGTTGTCAATCTTTCTGATAATTTCTATTTATTCCTCAAAGCTGCATCTTTTCAGGTGATTCTAAATTAAACTAACATGGTCTGTTATGGTGATGTATGCCTTTAATCCCAGCACTTGGGAGGCTGAGAAAGAGAATCATAGTTAAAAACCACTTGCAGTACATACTGAGACTCTGTCTGGTGCGGGAGAATTGTCTGTATTCTGTCAATCATGTTCTAAATAAACGCTGATTGGCCAGGCAGGAAATATAGTTGGGAAAACCAGACAGGAAGGAGAAATGATGTAATGAGAACAGGAGAATTCTGGGAAGGAGGAAGCTGATTCCTCCCACTCCTGCCCAGACCACCGAAGCAGCACAATGTGATCTGCCCCACTGAAAAAAGGTACTGAGCCACATGGCTAACATAGATCAGAAAAATGGGTTAATCAAGATGTGAGAGTTAGTCAGTGAGAGGCTAGAGCTAATGCGCCAATCAGCTTATAATTTATGGAGACCTATGTGCGATTTTCTTTGGGGCTAAACAGCTGGGGGTACCTGGCAGGACAGAAACCCAACAAGCAAGGCTGGCTCCCCTTCCTGTTACATCTGTCTAAAAATTCTTACTGAATTGAAAAGCTAAATTGCTTAGCTCTACTCCTTAATTCAGCTGCAGAGTGTAAACTACCAGGCTTTTACTGTTAAAATTTGGGCAATCTCAGGCAATCCCACACAGCTGCTTATTCTACCTCCTACCATAACCACCACCAACCTGTGAGTGTGAGTTTGTGTTTGTGTGTGTGTGTGTGTGTGTGTGTGTGTGTGTGTGTGTGTGTGTGAGAGAGAGAGAGAGAGAGAGAGAGAGAGAGAGAGAGAGAGAGAATATGAGAATTTGTGTGTGTTGGGAGGGGTGTGTGTGTTGAGGCAAGGTCTTCCTCTAAAAGAAGTAACTGATAAAGTCAGTTGACAGGGGAGAGATGTTTCTTTCCAAATATATATTTAAGTTTTCTCTGGATAACAGCATTATTTTTAACTATATGGTATATTCTCTAGTAGATTAATACTCTAGAATGTTGGCAATTGAATATTTGAAATCCTATTTTATTAATTCTAACATTACATCAGGAAAGATGATACAAGAGAGAGGTCAAAAGGAGACAACAATAAATGAACACATTCAACATGTATAACAAGTAAAAAAAATTGCATTGCTTATATCCTAATTATCTAGACCAAAATCCAAAAGAAAAGGAACAAGTGATTAGCCTCATTTGCTTATTATGTTACCTGTTATTCAGCAAAATGTTAGAACATTTAATATCCCGATGGAGGAAATTCTTTTTGTGACAGTAATCCAATCCTTCCATTAGCTGTTTCATGAATGACTTGATATGGTCCTCAGAAAAGTGCACCAAACCTGATTCTAGTAGTCCCATTAAGTCATGGTCCATATATTCAAATACAAGGTAAAAGGCACCTACATAACATGAAAAAAATTTTTAAAATGTTGAAATAACAATTCCCAAATTTGAATATAAATGAGGTTAACTAGAGTCTCCCTGGAACAACTGATTTTATAGATGAATTACCTAAAAATTAGACTAATAAAATAATTTTCCTTTTCTAAGGATAAATAACACTATTGCAATAATCAATTATTTATTTATTTATAATATAATTTATACTAAATAAGTAATGAATCAATAAATCTTGATACCCACACTACCTATATGCGAATTATTTATGTATTAAGAGAACTTAATATTTATATTATATACTTCAAGATCAAAAGTTTATTACAGACCCTGGGACAAATCAATTAGCTGGCAATTACAGTTTTTCTTGTTTTGTGTAAGACAACCATGCCCATTTGTTATAAACTGGGTCTTTTTTTTCTTGACGTATTTTATTTTATATGAAGAGTGTTTTGTTTGCATATATATCAGTGCACCATATCCAAGCATGAATCATGCATAGGACAGAAGATGGTACTGAATCCACTGGAATTAGAGTTACAGATAGTTGTAAACTGACATGTGAGTGTTGGCAAGCAAATAAGGGTCCTTTGAATCACCTTTTCCAACTCTCCTCTTTCTACTTCCTTTTTTGAAACAGTATCTTACTATATATATGTAGCCCTGGCTGGTCTGGAGCTGACTATGCAGGTTGGCCTCTAACTCTGGAGCACAATTCACAATTGCCTATAATTGCAGCTCCAGAAGATCTGATGTCTTTTGAACTCAATGGCACCCATACACATGTGCTATAAACTCAGACTAACACATAAACAAATTCAGAAATGGGTCAAAAGTAGTAAGAAACACACTAAAAATAGCTGTAGGGAATTTGGAATTTATACCAATGTTGTAAATGTAGAATTCTAGTCCTACAGGCTGAGGCTGTAGTTTACTTGGGAGAGTGTTTGCCAAGCATGCATAAAATCCTGGGTTTGTACTATGTTTTTGTTTTCCGACAGAGCTGGCATGGAAGCTACACTGCAGATATGTAGATATGCACACCAGGCTGGCCCCCAAACTGCCTAAACCTCCCAAGTTTAAAGACACACACCACTATACCTAGCAAAACCCTGGGTTTGAATCCAATACCTCATAAATCATGTGTGGTAGAGAAATTAAAGGTCACCCTTAACTACACAGTTATAGAGAAGTCCGGGCATTTTGAAACCTTAGCAAAACACAACAAAATCCTCCAGGTTTATAATTCTGTTCAATAGAACCATAAAAAAAAAAAAAAATCCAACCCAAGGTACTAAGTGTAACTAGGCAAGTAATCCATAATTTAGCTACATCCTCAGTACAAGGCAGGGCTTCTTTTTTTTTTTTAATATTTTATTTATTTATTATGTATACAATATTCTGTCTGTGTGTCTATCTGCAGGCCAGAAGAGGGCATCAGATCGCATTTCAGATGGTTGTGAGCCACCATGTGGTTGCTGGGAATTGAACTCAGGACCTTTGGAAGAGCAGGCAATGCTCTTAACCACTGAGCCATCTCTCCAGCCCCAAGGCAGGGCTTCTTAATATATAGGGTAGACTTCAAGAACTCTCTCACATTTCCCAAATGGTATGCATTTATTTTTTAAAGAGATAGAATGTTTTTGTGTAAGTGTGCACGTCCACACAGTATGTGCACAACGACACCCTGGCTCACATGTACACATGGTATCAAGGGTAAAGGTTGACTCTGGGTTATTGTCCTCTTCTATCATTCTCCACCTTATTTTTTGAGACAGTCTCACACTAAACTTACTGTTTAGTTACTAAGCTTACTGTTTTGGCTAGAGAGACTGGGCAGTGAGTCCCTGAGATTCATTTGTCTCTCTGCCTTACGAAATGCAGGATCAGAGACATGCATTGTTGTGCTCAGCTTGGGTCTTCATGATTGCATGGCAAGCACTTATCCACTAAGACAGCTCCTCATCCCTTTGCATTTCTTTTTTCCTTTCTTCATTTTTTTTTTGGGGGGGGGGGGGTGGTGAAGAACAGAATGAGGACACAAACATTCTCAGTTTCCTGAACATTTTCAAACAGTTCAAAGTTCCAATAAAGAAAAATGGAATTAAAGGAGTACCTTGGAGAAGACAAAGCTAAGACCAGATAACACTAGAAAAACAGATATGGGATGGAGAGATGGTGCAGAGAACTGGTTGCTCTACTAGAGGACTAGGAATTCATATCTAAAACCCATACTGCACCTTACAAGCACCTTTGATTTTTCTTAGAAAGAACTAGATATATGGCTCAGCTGTGGGGTTTTTTGTTATTATATGTATCTATGTGATGGTATGTACTACTGATTAAAAGTGTGCAGGAGGCCAGAAGAGAATGTCCCTGGAGCTGAGGTTACCAATGGTCCCAGGACAGTCTGGTCTACAGAATGAGTTCCAGGACAGTCAGAACTGTTACAAAGAAAAAACCCTGTCTCAAAAAAGCAACAAAAGAGGCTAGAGAGATGGCTCAGAGGTTAAGAGCACTGGCTGCTCTTCCAGAGGTCTTGAGTTCAATTGCCAGCCACCACATGGTGGTTCACAACCATCTGTAATGAGATCTGGTGCCCTCTTCTGGTGCGTATGTGTTAACAGAACATTGTATACATAATAAGTAAATAAATCTTTAAAAAAAAAAAACTTAGATGTAAGCTGGGCGGTGGCGGCGCACGCCTTTAATCCCAGCACTTGGGAGGCAGAGGCGGGCGGATCTCTGTGAGTTCTAGACCAGCCTGGTCTACAGAGCTAGTTCCAGGACAGGCTCCAAAGCTACAGAGAAACCCTGTCTCGAAAAACCAAAAAGAGAAAAGAAAAAAAAAACTTAGATGTTTAGCTATCTGTGAGCAGCATAGACTGTAATTATACAAACATAAATGATTATGTTCATTACATATCTATGATAACAGTCACAGACACTTAGTTGTAGAGTGTATGACTAGGTTCAATGTTGGGGAATATATGCAAGGATGGCTTCAAATTAAGGCTATATAAATTTTTACTGTATTTCTTAAAATCAACCTAAAACTACTATAAAAATCAGTTGACCAAGTAATTTTATCTTACATACTACCTTGAAATTTATTCATAAAGAATGTTTAGGGGACTAGAGAGATGGCTCAGCTGTTACAAGCACTGGCTGCTCTTTGAGAGAATCCAGGTTTGATACCCAGAACCCACATGTCTGTAATCCCAGTTCCAGGGAATCTCATGTCTAGTCTCTGTGGGCACCATGCACACATGTGGTATGTACAGACAAAACACCCATACACAAAAAAAAGTAATTGTTTTTTAAAATGCATGTTTTGCTTAGTTGGTTTATGAAACAGGGTTTTTCTGTGTAGCCCTGGCTGTCCTGGAAATTCACTCTGTAGACTAGGCTGGCCTCGAATTCACATATATCTGCCTGCCTCTGCCTCCTAAGTGCTGAGATTAAAGGCAAGCACCACCAGTACCTGGCCTAAAAATGTATATTTTATTAAACTGCTATTGGGAGCTGGAGAGATGGCTCAGTGGTTAAGAGCATTGCCTGCTCTTCCAAAGGTCCTGAGTTCAATTTCCAGCAACCACATGGTGGCTCACAACCATCTGTAAAGAGGTCTGGAGCCCTCTTCTGCCCTTCAGGCATACACACAGACAGAATACTGTATACATAATAAATAAATAAATATTTTAAAAAAACAATGCTATTTAGCAAAATCAAACAAACAAAAAATCACTCTTTTGAAAAAAGAATTAAGTTTTTATATATTATCCTACGTTGGACTCAAACCTATTTCATAGACTTTGAACCTGTGATCCTCGGCCCAGCCTCAAGTTATGATTATAGTAATATAACTCCATACCTAGCTTAATCTGCTAATACATATTTTAGGTCAAATGCAGGTGGCATTCATTGTCTTTTTCTTGTTAATTATTTTGTTTGTGTGTGCGTGGCATGCATGGGAAGGTCAAAAAAAAATTAGGAAATGGTTCATGTTACCTGTGGGATCTACCTAGGTTGTCAATCCTGAAAGAAAGAGCCTCTACCTGCTGAGCCATCTGGACAGTCCCAACTTGTTTTTTAAGAACAGGGTCTCTTGCTTTATTTAATTCACTTAGTCAATGGGATGACTGACCAGCCAGTGCCAATGGCTTGCCCATTTGCTTTCCTGGCACTTGGATTTCATGTGTACTCCGCCATGCCTAAATCTTCTGTGTGATGTCTAGGAATTTAATTCAGGTCCTCATAATGAGGGAGCTATCTCTTAAAGCCCTCATCTGCAATCACCTTAACTCATATCACACACCCCCCAAAAAAAAACAATAAAAAAAAAGTAAGATTTGGGACTAAAAGGAAGGAGCAGCAGTTAAGAGCACTTGCTGTTATTACAGAGGATCCAGATTTGATTCCAGCACCCATTCTGTTACTCACAACTGTCGATAATGTCAGTTATAGGTCCTCCACCAGTACTGGATGTATAAAATGCAAACATGCATTTTAGGCAAAACATCCACACACATAAAATAGAAATAAAACAAGTTTACAAAAACAAGCACTTGGAGATAGAAACAGTTGGAACCCTGTGAGCTTGAGGCTAAACTGGCCTACAAAGAGAGTTCCAGAACATCCAGAATTTCGTAGGGAAACCCTGTGTTGAAAAGTAATCAAATAGGTGTTTGGGGGAGAAGAGGGCAGAGCAAAACTCTGGGGCTGGAGAGATGACTCAGAGGTTAAGAGCACTTATGGTTCTTGCAGAAGACCTGAGTTCAATTTCCAGCATCCACATGGTGGCTTACAATCACTTATACCTCCAGTTCCAGGGGATCTGACAACAACTCTGACTTCTGTGGCCACTGTACACATATGGCATGCACATACACATGTAAACATTTGTACACATAAATAGATCTTAGAAAAAAAGAAAGAAAGAAGACTGAGGTCAACCTGTCAAAAAAAATTTTTTTTTTTTTGGTTTTTCGAGACAGGGTTTCTCTGTGGCTTTGGAGCCTGTCCTGGAACTAGCTCTGTAGACCAGGCTGGTCTGGAACTCACAGAGATCCGCCTCCCTCTGCCTCCCAAGTGCTGGGATTAAAGGCGTGCGCCACCACCGCCCGGCCTGTCAAAAAAATTTTGACACTGGCAGAACTACACATGGCAGCACATCACTTTAATCTCAGCACTTGGAAGATAGAGGCATGAGGGTAATAAGTTCAATGTCATCCTTACCTATATAGAAAGCTTGAGGCTAGCCTAGCTTCGTGAGATAATATCCTAAAAAGTTCACACAGTGATAAGCAAGCTAAGAAAGGAAAAATAAAATTGTGTGGTAGTATAAAACTATAATCAATTATTTGGCAGGCTGTTGAACGAAGAAGTTAACAAGAAACTGGAGACCAGCCTAGACTACATAATAAGACCCTGTCTTAAAAAACAAAATAGGAGCTGGAAAAATAGCCCAGCATTTAAGAGCACATAATGCTCTTGCAAAGGACCTAAGTTTGGTTCCCAGTAACAACGTGTGGCTTACAACCACCTACAACTCCAGCTCTAGGAGATCCAGCCTGTTCTACATAGCAAGTATGGTTTAGTAAATAAGAACACTTGTAGCTCTTGCAATGGATCTCTATTCAATTCTAAAAATCCACATGGCTGCTTACAACCATTGGTAACCCCAGTATCAGGACATCTAGTGCTTCTTCTGGCCTCCGCGCAGACAAAAACATTTATACAGATAAAAATACACTTGGGGGCTGGAGAGATGGCTCAGAGGTTAAGAGCACTGGCTTCTCTTCCAGAGGTCCCGAGTTCAAGTCCCAAAAACTACATGGTGGCTCACAACCATCTAAAATGAGATCTGGCACCCCCTTCTGGCTTGAAGGCACATATCCAGACAGAACACTGTACACGAATAAATAAATAAATCTTTTAAAAAAATAAATTTGGGAGTCAGAGGAAAGTAGATACCTAAGTTCATGTTTGAAGATAGTAAAGTGTACATACAGAAATTTCCAGGAGTCAGCGTTACATGGAGACTATCTAAAAATTAAATGCTGGGCTTATCTTTAATCTCAGATCTCTGGAGGCAGAGTCAAGCAGAACTCTGAGTTCAAGGCCAGCCTGGTCTACTTAGTGAGTTACAGAATGGTTATGTAGATAGAAACCCCATCAACTCTCCCTGTCCACCCCCCAAAATTCATATAAATGGAGATAGAGAGATGGCTCTATAGTTAAGAGCAGTTTTTGTTTTTGCAGGCATATGTGTGCTTGCAGATAAAACCCCATACACATGAAATTAAAGATGCAGAAATTTCTACTATTACCTTTGTCTTTCTTGAAATCCAGTGCATCTTGTTTGTCTGTAACAATTTCCTTCATGTTAACAACACTTCGATGTACTAACTGACGAAGGATTTTGATCTCTCGGATGGCTGTGATTGGGAAGCCCTCTTTCTCATTATCTAGTCGAACCTTCTTCAGAGCTACTAGTTCTCCTGCAAAAATATATAAAACAAATATGGACTGTCACTATAATCAACTGCAGTTATTAGTCATTGTCATGAACCGGTATTCAGACGTACGCATTTTTGTATTTTTTACATAAAACCTCTATGTTTCCCTTCTTTTCTTTAAGAGGCAGAGTTTGAGCTTTGAGCCTCTGGTAAGAATGCCTTCTAACATCAGGGTACACAACCAGCCTTATTCCTGTCTTCAAGCTGATACATAATCTCATTCTTTTCCTACCTCTCTTTCTCATTTCTGAGACAAGGTTTTGCTAAGTAGACTAAGCTGTCTCCAACTTAAATTTCTACCTCTGCTTCCCCAGTGATATCACATGGTAGAAGAAGAAAACAGACTCCTTGCTGTGTACCGTGACGCAAATATAACTAAAGCCAGAAACAGACACATGTATGTGCACTTGCTAAATATGGCTCAGTGGTTAGGAACACTGGCTGCTCTTCCAAAGGACCCAAGTTCAGTTCCCAGCACCTACATGGCAGCTCACAACTGTCTGTAGTTCCAGTTCCAGGGGATATGGCACCTTCACACCAATGGATATAAAAGTTAAATCAGAGCCGGGCGGTGGTGGCGCAAGCCTTTAATCCCAGCACTTGGGAGGCAGAGGCAGGTGGATCTCTGTGAGTTCGAGACCAGCCTGGTCAACAAGAGCTAGTTTCAGGGCCGGCGGTGGTGGCGCACGCCTTTAATCCCAGCACTCGGGAGGCCTTTAATCCCAGCACTCGGGAGGCAGAGGCAGGAGGATCTCTGTGAGTTGGAGACCAGCCTGGTCTAGATGAGCTAGTTCCAGGACAGACTCCAAAAAACCACAGAGAAACCCTGTCTCGAAAAACCAAAAAAAAAAAAGAGCTAGTTTCAGGACAGGCTCCAAAACCACCACAGAGAAACCCTGTTTCGAAAAAAAAAAAAAAAAAAAAGTTAAATCAGTTATATAAATAAATAAAATAGGTTCCCCATAAAATAACACACAAAAATTTCCAGAAAGCAACAAACAGTTTATAATATACAACAAAGAAGACTGGGATTACAGCTTTTTTGATAGACTTCTTGTGTAAGCCCTAAATTCAAATTCTAGGACTAAAACAAAATATAAAACAAAAAACAAAACCTATCAAAAAGTCAAATCAATATTCAGAATAGACAACAAATGTAGAAAATTTAAGCTTGTAATGCTGAAAATCAAATCCAGAACCTCACAAATGTATGCAAACCATCTACTACTGAACTAGCTCAAAAGGAAAACTTTAATAATAAACTACCATACAGTCAGCTCTCTGTATTTTGTATGTCATTCATGGACAAATTACTATAAACTAAAAACATTTCCAGCTGGAAGGAGATAGTGTCTGAACTGGACATGTTCAAAAATCATTTTCTTTGTCATTAATCCTTGAATGATAATAATGTTTATTCATAATTTGCTTTTATTGGTAACAAATAGTCTATAGATAATTAAATTATACAGGAAAATGGGCAGAGGTTACATGCAAATGTTAGGCTATTTCATGTAAAGGACTTAGTACAGGGAGGTCCTAGAGTAAATCGAAACTAAGAATTGACAAAACTATTTTTTGGAACATTTTAATCTACTTAATAATTAAGAGAACAAATTAAAATCTAAAACTTATTTTACTAAATTTATTTAACGAACTAGTAATTATTAAATTATTATGCTTCTGACATCAAGAATTTTAAGGAAATACTTACCTGTGTCTTTGTCCTTGGCTTTATATACTTGACCATACGTTCCTTCTCCAATAATCCCAATAATGTCAAATTTATCCACACATCGCTTCCCCCAATCACTTTCTGTTTGTCTTCTTTCTCCATAACGAGGACAACAAATTCTAAAAAGAAAACCAATTAAAAACTGTTACCTCTCCATTAAATGACTGTCTTTTTACATATTTGTTTGTTTTGTTTAAATTTGTTTTGTTTTCAAGATAGTGTTTCTCTGTGTAGCTCTGGAGCCTGTCCTGGCATTCATTTTGTAGACCAGGCTGGCCTCAAACTCACCAAGATCCATCAATCTCTATCTCCCAAGTGCTAGGATTAAAGGTGTGTGCTACCACTGTCCAGTTTTATTTATAAAATTTTTGTTGAAATGGCAGAAAATAAATAATAAACTGTCAGTGTTTATAATGGATTCTGACTTCAAAATGATACAAGCTGGTAGTGCAGCAGAATGTGTGAGTTTTCACTAAGTACATGGATTGCTTTTCAAAAGAAATGTGGTTTGGTGTTTTTATTTTTTTCGCTTGAGACAGGATCTCACTAAGTAGCTAGGTCTCTGGCTGTCCTGGAACTCACACTATAGAGCACACTGACCTTAAAAATCAAGAGATCAGCCTGCCTCTACTTCCCAAGTGCTGGGATTAAAGGCATGCAATCTGTGAGCTCCAGGCCAGCCAGAAAAACATAGTAAGATCCTGTCTCAACAACAACAAAAACATTAGCTATGTATTATGCTTGGTGGTTATGCTATGAGAATGGCTGCCATATATTTGAATATCTAGTCATCAAGTGGTGAAATTCTTTGATAGGATTAGAAAGATTAGCAGGTGTGGCCTTATTGAAAGAAGTGTGTACTGGAGGTGGTTTTTGAGGTTTCTAAAGCCAAAGCCAGACCCAGTATTATTCCCACTATCTGCCTATGAATCAAGATGTAGTTCTCAGGATGGTGCTTGCATGCAACTGTGGCAATAGACTAAATGCCTTAAATTGTAAGAAAGCCCTCAATTAAACGGTTTATTTTATAAGAGTTGCCTCGGCCATAGTGTCTCTTCACAGTGAGAAAACAGTAACTAAGATCTGTAGGAATAGCCTCGCAAAGACTGTTTCCAATGAAAATGAAATAAAAGATGTATTTTTTAACTCCCGCTTCTATGAGTTGTAAAAGATATATAAATTTTAGATAAAAAACAGAAGAGAATACTCTTCAATTAAAAAGATATCCCTAGCCAGGCCATGGAGGCCTTTAGTCTCAGCACTCGGGAGGCAGAGGCAGGTGAGTTATCTCTGTAAGTTCGAGGCCAGCTTGGTCTTGAGTTCCAGGACAGGTTCCAAAGTTAGACAGAGAAACCCTGTCTCAAAAACAAACTAAAAAGAAGAAAAATCCGGGCTGGAGAGATGGCTCAGTGGTTAAGAGCATTGCCTGCTCTTCCAAAGGTCCTGAGTTCAATTCCCAGCAACCACATGGTGGCTCACAACCATCTGTAAAGAGGTCTGTTGCCCTTTTCTGGCCTTTAGGCATACAGACAGAATATTGTATACATAATAAATAAATAAATAAATAAATAAATAAATAAATAAATAAATAAATAAATAAATATTTTTTTTAAAAAAAAAAAAAAGTAAGAAAAATCCCTAAAGTCCTGGTGAGACGGATAACTAAGCAGTTAAAAGTCATGGACATGGGTTCAATTCCTGGCACCCACATGATGACTTACAACTAACTGTAAGTGCAGTCCCAGAAGACCTATCACCCTCTTTGGGACTCTCTGTATTTAAGAGAGTATTTAAGGCACAGAACTACATAAAGAAAAAATACCCATACACATAAAATAAAAAAGTCACATGCTGGGCAGTGGTGGCACACGTCTTTAATCCCAGCACTTGGAATGCAAAGGCAGGAAGATTTCTGTCAGATCGAGGCCAGTCTGCTCTACAAAGAGTTTCAGGGCAGGCACCAAAGCAACAGAAAAACCCTGTCTCAAAAAAACTTAAACTTTAAACTTAAACTTTATCAGTTTAACTGATAAACTTACTTTGGTCTCTTTTTATACGGTTGTTGAGGAGGCGTAATCACCTTTGGCTCTGGAGAATCTGGGGGAGATGGATCACCACCTGGTAGCTCAGGAGGAAGAGGCAAATCGGTGAGTAGATGGCGAGTTCTCTGCTCCTTCTCTTTCTTTGCAGGCTTTGATGGAACCATTTCTTTTGGACTAAGTAGAGATGAGAGGATAAAAAGATTACTCAGAGACTATTCAAATAAGCTTTAAAAGAATACTATTATGCACAACTATTAAAAAGATTAAAGATTTTACTTATGGAATTATGGCTAAGGGCCAAATTAGGCTCTTTAGGAGGACTGCAGCTCAATTCCCAGCACAGACCTGACAGCTCACAACTATAAATAATTCCAGTTGCAAGGAATACCATGCCTTCCTTTGATTTCTGTCGGAACCAGACATACACATGGTATGCATACGTTAATGTAGCTAAAACTTTCATAGCCATAACAATAAATCTAAAAAAATACTAAAAAGTTAGAACTTACTGAAGTATATTAGTTAATTAACTGATTAATATAACCAATTTATTAAAGAGCAAGATTAAGTGTTTTCATTTTACCAATTATTAAAGTAAAATTTCTTAAAGTAAGCACTGTGAATACGCCTATTTTCTCATGTGTGAAAATAGTGGGGGAATGTTCTTAATATGTTAATATTTTAGGTATACTTTAATTACAAATTTTTTTTAATTTGTTTTGGTTTTGTTTTGATTTTTGGTTTTTTGAGACAAGGTTTCTCTGTGTAACAGTCCTAGCTGTCCTGGAACTCACTTTGTAGACCAGAGGCTGGCTTTGAACTCAGTTAATATTTATTTTTATATGTACAATCTATGCACTACATGCATGCAATGATTGTAAAGGTCAGAAGAGGGCATCAGATACCTTGGGACTGTTGTTACAGATGGAATGTAAACTGCCACGAAGATATTGAAATCAGGTCCTCTAGAGGAACAGGCAGTGCTCTAAACCACTGAGCCATTTCTCTGGTTCAAAGTGATATAATTCTTGCCTAGCAGGTGCCAGATCCTGAGTTAAATACCCAGTATATCTGGTGAGGAAGGGGAAGGAAGGATCTAAACTTGGTGAGGTTCAGGCAGAAGGATCAGAAATTAAAAGAGGCTAGCCTCAATTACACTGCCAAGTTGTTTTTTGCTGTTTTTTTCTTTTTGGCTTTTCAAGACAGGGTGAACCTGAATAACCACCCTGGCTGTCCTGAAACTCTCTCCAGTAGGCAAGACTAGCCTTGAACTCAGAGGTCCACCTGAGTCTGTCTCCCGAGTGCTGGGATTAAAGGTATACCACCACTGCCCAGTTTAAACAGCAAGCATTATTTATTAAGGCCAGTGACTATATGTAATGCTGTTTCAATATTTAAAACAATACATAAATTATTCAATGATACTTTTTATTGAAATGAAATAAAATGTGCAATCCAAGTTCTAAAAGTCACAATGTATGATTGTAGCTCATACAATTCATGAAACTTACTCTTTAACAAAAGTTAACTTTCTCTAACAAAGATTTAAATGAAAAAGGCCAACAATTTATCACTTGATGACTAAAGACTTAAAAAGAATTTAGGGGCCAGGCAGTGGTGGCGCATGGTGGCGCATACCTTTAATCCCAGCACTCAGGAGGCAGAGGCAGGCGGATTTGTGAGTTCGAGACCAGCCTGGTCTACAAGAGCTAGTTCCAGGACAGACTCCAAAGCTACAGAGAAACCCTATCTCGAAGAAGGGGGAAAAAAAAAATTCAAGCAGCAAAATTATTCCTTTTTTTTTTTTCCTGCATGGATGTCTTTGGGACAGCAAAATTATTATAAGACCATTACAGGATTATATAGCTAGCAAATTAGAGTAGTCAGTAGGAATAAGATAAAGTCAGCTTTCTAGAAATTAGAAATTGAAATATTTTGGGGCTTTTGTTTTTTGTTTTTTATTTATTTTTGATACAAGATCTCACTAGTATTTCTGGCTGGCCTTGAACTCCCAGCAATCCTCTCATCTTAGACTCCTGTGTACTAGGATTATAGATATTTGCTATAAAGCCTGGTAAATCCAAATTTTAAAAATAGTTTTATTTTAAAATTGTGTATATGCATGCACGTGTGTGTGTCTGTGTATGTGTTGTTACTGTTATGCCCAAATCTGCGGGGTCCCCACAAAAGCCAACTGACCACGCTACTTGCGTGTCTCACCACCGAACTGAGAGACCCGCGTGTCTCCCCAGAGAGAACCACTCTCTGCAGAAGGGCCCAAGAATGTATCCCCAGGCATAAAGACTGTGATCTTTTTGCACATCAGCAGATCATTTTCAGGCACTACGGATTCTGGGCCCGCTCACAAAAACTCATGACACAGACCTGAGAGACATGTTTCATGAACACAGAAAACTTAACAACATGAAACAAAAACTCATAGGCTGGTTGAAGGCTCTACAGGTGGTAGTCCTAGTAGGCTTTGGGGGATCCCAGACGGCACCCAAATGTTATGCCCAAATCCGTGGGGTCCTCACAAAAGCCAACAAAGGAGACTGAGTCCCATATGTAAAAGCAAAGATCCTTTATTTTAATCAAGTTTGCAAACTCAGTCTCTGCACGTCCAACGTATTGGAATAACAGAGAGCACCGAACTAAATTAGAACTGGGTTTTCATAGTAGAAAAGGTGAGGGTTAGGGGTTTCTGAGGTTCAAGACCCCCTGATTGGCTGACATTTGTCTAGGGGTGTCCTGATGAGGTGTGCTGGCAGGTGATCCTATATACATTAACTTTGAATGGTCTGCTCTTGAGTGGGGATCGGGTAATCTCAGTTTGTGGTGTTTTCTGGCTACCAGGTATTGCTTCGTGGTAAACTACTGAGACTCAGGCCTCTTATTTAAATTTATTGATGGCCAGAGTACCAGGTGATAATGGTTGGAAGTAAAGAACTTCCTTTGGGTGACCTACCCAGACTAAATGGCCCCCCATATTTACCACATATTCCAGCATTCAAGTGGCAGTGGCAAGCTAATCTCTGAGTTTAAGGCCAGCCAAGCCTCTGTAGTGGAATTCCAGGGCATGTGTAAAGGGACCCTGTTTCCAAAACAAAGCAAAACAAACAAACAAACAAAAACACAAAAACCCCCAAGAACATAATTTTAAGAGGTAATGCTTCTTACTAGTTTTTATCATCTTAATCCCCTATAAATGAGTAATTAAGGAATCTACTTAGTTTGTACCACATAAACCACAACTGGGAAGTCAATAAAGTATAATCATGAACGCTTTCTATTTAAATACTCCTAGTAAAGATGAGCATTCATAAGAATCTACAGTCAGATTTTCCTAGCATAAAAGTTTATTAGCAAAAAATGAGAAAATATAAGCTTTCAAAAATTTTTGTAATTTTTAAATATATAAAGAAGGAAAATTATAATTCTACAAACACTATCAAAATATTCTTTATAGTCTCAATTTTTCAGGATTTTGAGAGATTTTCCTAGTTCCGTTGTTCACTTAAAAAAACAAGAAAACTCAAAATATCTGAAATGTCTAGGACTATCACTAAGTCTATGTTTGACTTTTTTTTTCTCAAAGATTTATTTAATGTCTTCAAATATAGTTTATTACCATTGAAAAATGTGCATCCTGCTAGCCTTTAATCCTAATACACAAAGAGGCAGATGCAGGAGGAGCTCTATCAATTTAAGGCCAGCCTGGTCTACAAAGAGAGTTCTAGGACAGGCAGGTCTACAAAGAGAGACAGTCTTTTTAGAAAAAAAAAAAAAGAAAAAAGACATTCTACAAGAATGGTCCGAAGGTAGTGAGTGATCTCAATTGATTGTTCACAGTCAGTTACAGATTGAACTCCTGTTCTACAGTTTCCCCCTTTCTCACTACTGCATTTGACTAGTCTTAAAAAAAAAAAAAAAAAGAAGAAGATTCTAGTTTAAGGAAGTTTATAAGGATGAGTTTTTAATAAGACATGTACTATCAGTTCAGACTACACAAATCTGAAAGGGTCAAAATCTTGCTTCAGTAAATTTCAATATACTAAAAACCTAGAAAAAAAATGAAGACCCATAAAATTCCAAATTTAACAAACACTACAGCTTTTAGTATAAGGCACTAAATGTGCAAAGTATGGATAGAGAGCCTGACATAAAGAGATATTATATGCTAAAATAGTTACTAGGAAATACTGATGTACACACTCTGTCTGTATGTATAATTTGTGGTTTCTCATTCACATTTTGTTTTTGTTTTTTTGTTTTTTCAAGACAAGATTTCTCTGTAGCTTTGGTGCCTGTCCTGGAACTCACTCCTGTAGACCAGGCTGGCCTTGAACTCACAGAGATCTGCCTCCCTAGTGCTTGCGTCACCACTGCCTGGCTCATTCACTATTTTTTTATTTTTTATTTTTGGTTTTTCGAGACAGGGTTTCTCTGTAGCTTTGGAGCCTGGCCTGGAACTAGCTCTTATAGACCAGGCTGGCCTCGAACTCACAGAGATCCACCTGCCTCTGCCTCCCGGATTCACCGTTTTTTTTAAAAGGTTCACCTGTGACGATTAGGTTGCTGTAATTCTTGTATATAAGAAAGAGCTGACCTGGTCAGACAGTGGTGGCACACACCTTTAATCCCAGCTCTCAGGAGGCAGAGAAGGGGGGGGTACGACGACGTGTCTCTGTGAGTTCAAGGCCAGCTTGCTCCGTAAAGCTAGTTCCAGGATAGTTAGGGCAACACAGAGAAACCCAATCTTACAATGCACATACAAATATGCAGGCAAGCTGGGCGATGGTGGCGCACGCCTTTAATCCCAGCACTGGGGAGGCAGAGGCAGGCTGATCTCTGTGAGTTCGAGACCAGCCTGGTCTACAGAGCTAGTTCCAGGTCAGGCTCCAAAGCCACAGAGAAACCGTGTCTGGGGGGGGGGGGGGGGGGGGGGGGAAGGCAGGCAAAATACTTATAATTCAAATTTAAAAAAAGAAAAAATTTAAGACAGGATTTTAATAGACCTGGCTGTTCTGGGGTTTACTATGTAGACCAAACTAGATCCGCCTACTTCTGCTTTCCAAGTATTAGTATTAATGGCCCACCCCCAGCTATATTAAATATATTTATAAATTAAAACAAAACAAAAACAAGGTGAGTAACTCCTGAGGAACAATACCCAAGACTGACTTTAGGCCTCTGTTTGCACGCCTGCACTTCCATATACTCATGCACCCACACACAGAATCATACTTAAATTAATGATGTCAAACTACTGATATCAGAAAAAGTTGGAAAATAGGTTTGCAATTTAAAATAAATGGGGCTGGAGAGATGGCTCAGAGGTTAAGAGAACTGACTGCTGTTCCAGAGGTCCCGAGTTCAATTCCCAGCAACCACATGATGGCTCACACCCATCTATAATGAGATTTGGTGCCCAGAACCCTATATACATACTAAATAAATTTAAAAAATAAATAAAATAAATGGCACTCATTTTTCTATTTACAATGAAGTAATGAAGTCTACAACAGTAAATGCAACTCATCCCCTAGAAAATAAGAGGGTAAGATCTCAACAGAAAAACCAGTAAGACTTCTATATGGCTAAAGCATATCTGTCTGGAGGTCTTCTTGTTCAGCTAGTATGGCCCAATAGATTAAAAAAAAAAAACAACTTTCATAATATCATTTATAAGATTAACACTTTGGGGCTGGAGAGATGGCTCAGCAGTTAAGGCCACTGACTCTTCCAGAGGACCCGGTTCAATTCCTAGCACCCTCATAGAAGCTCCCAACTGTCTGTAACCTGCTGGGCGGTGGTGGCGCACGCCTTTAATCCCAGCACTCGGGAGGCAGAGGCAGGCGGATCTCTGTGAGTTCGAGACCAGCCTGGTCTACAGAGCTAGTTCCAGGACAGGCTCCAAAGCCACAGAGGAAACCCTGTCTCGAAAAACCAAAAAATAAAAAAATAAAAAAAAAAAAAACAACTGTATGTAACCCCAGCAGTTCCAGAGAATCTGATACTTTCACACCAATTGACATAAAGTAAAAAGAAAAAAGATGCATGCTTCATAATCATTTCAGTAATCAACACTCAAAATACTAATTAAAATTTAAGATCATCCCATTGTAAGTTATAGTCTAATTATCAAAGATTCTACATACTGCTCTTTTTTTAACTATAGGATAAGTGATCTTTATAAATTATATCACCCACCAGAGATGGTAGTGTATGCCTTTAATCCCAGCACTCAGTAGGCAAGAGGATCTCTGTGAGTTAAAGGCCAGCCTGGTCAAGTTCCAGGACAGTCAAGGCCATTACACAGAGAAAACTCTCTCTGAAGGAATAAACAAACAAGCAAAAAGTATCACTCTAAAAATTCTTTATAGATATTAAAATTAAAATATTACAAAAAGAAAACAGGGGTATTGAGATAGCTGGGTGGGTAAAGATGTATGTTTGTCATGAAACCCTGCTGACCTGAGCTCCCTCTGGAACCTATGTAAAGAACAAAGGTAAGAACCAACTCCACAAAGTGGCCCTCTGATTTCCACATGTATAACATGGTACATACACACATACACACACACACACACAAGCACACAATAAACTTTTTTTTAAATTTATTTATTATGTATAGTGTTCTGTCTGCATGTATGCCTGCAGGCCAGAAGAGGGCACCAGATCTCATTACAGATGGCTATGAGCCACCATGTTGTTGCTGGGAATTGAATTCAGGAGCTCTGGAAGAAGAGCCAGTGGTCTTAACCACTGAGCCATCTCTCCAGCCCCACAATAAACTTTTTAAAATAAAGATATGGCGGAGAAATATGGTTATGTAAGACATGAGGTATCAGGGTACCTTCTGTGCTCTGATGCACACATATGTACACACAAATAAATTTAAAAAAAAAAAGTACACTTAGACCTGGAAAAATAGCTCATGGGTTTAAGAATGATTATTGCTCTTCCAGAGGAACTGGTTTGGTTCTTAGTACTCACTCACATGACAGCTCACCAACACTTATAACTACAGTCCTAAGAGATCCAATAACTTCTGGCCTATATTGTCCTACATTCATGTGATGTACATAAATTCATACAGACTCACACACATGCATATAAACAAACAAAAAATACTCAAATTGAGTAAAAGTGGGACTGGAAAGATATAATTAAGAGCAGTAATTTAGAGTAATTAACTACTACTCTTCTAGAGATTTGAGTGCAGTTCCCTGAACCCTTACGGTAGTTTAGAACCATCCATACTCTTATTCCAAAGGTTCCATCATCATCTTCTGACCACACACAGTCACAGTACACATATGTATAGACAAAATAGTCATACAAGCACACACACATAAAATCTAATTTTTGTCAGGCATAGTGATACATATCTATAATTCCAGCATCCAGGAGATTGAGGCAGGACTGCTGTGAGCTTAAGGTTACCTGAGACTACACAGTGAGCATAACAGCACCCTATCCCTGCCTAACCCCAAAAGCTACCCATCAAGATAATTCGGCAGGTAAAAGCACTTGCCACCAAGCCTGAGGCTGGAGACACAGGACAAAAAAGAACTGACTCCCACCAAATTTTCCTCTGGTCTCCACACTGAGACACATTATACACACTTGAAAATAAACAATGTAATTTTTTTTTTAAATGGACTGTTTCCACTAAAAAACAAAAAAGCAATTCCTAACAATAAAAGCATCCTGAAAAGATATGCAGTAATAGTTTCAAAAAATTTAAAAAGCAATTACATTACTGATTCTTCCATTCTATTACGGAACTTACCTATCCATATCATCATCTCCAGGTAACAAGGGAGGGAGGGGCAGAGGAGGCAATGTTGAAGTTTTCAGATGTGGAATAGCAGCTGTTACAGATACTTGAGTCTTCACAGAAACCTGTACAGGGGGCTGAGAATTTGTCTGAGAGCACAGAGTAGATGTCCTTGGGTGAGGAGAAGAGGGCAAAGTTGAAGCACTAGAAACAGGAGCTTGACTAGATGGTGGTTGGGGAGGAGGCAGAGGTGGCTGCAGTGGAATAGCTGGTAGTGGAGGCAAAGGTGGCAAAGGGGGTGCCTGAGGTGGAGGGGTAGTAGATGGTAAAGGGGGTGGAGAAGTAATTGTGGGGAGAGGTGGAAGGGCCTCCTTTTCTGACGTCTCTGTCTCCTTAGAAGTAACAATCACCTCCTTCAGTGCTACAGGTTTAGTGTCTTTTACTCCCTGAGCTTTCAAATCCTTAAGAACAGGATGCTTCTGCAGGTTCTCATCCAACTTAACTTTCCCTACATCTAAACAATTTTTTACCTCTGTGTTTGAATGTGCTACATTTATCAGTTCAGTGTCTGGGATAGATTTTTCTGACTTTATACCTCTGGGTAACTTTTTAGACTCTAACCCTGACTCCTTCACCTCAACTTTATCTTTTTTAGTCAGAGTGATGGGTGAACCCTTGGAATCTTTTCCATCCATTTTTGCTGCTGCTGCAGCAGCTGCTCTTTCCTTCTTTTTCCTACTGAGTTCAGCTCCCAGGCTGGAATTCAATGGAAGCCTGACAGGTGAGATACTGGAATGACGGCTGTGTGACCCGGATCTCTTCTTTTTACTATGAGAAGATGAGTGTCTTGAATATGCAGGACTTCTGCTTCTGGACTTCATGGATTTCCTACTGACAAAAGAAAAAAGGCAGTTTGAAATAGACAATAAACAGAGATAAAAGAAGACAATAGGTCAGCAAAACAGGGTCTACATCTGTAAATTTGATCCCATTCTGAGTTATCAATTTTAAAAGATGATTAAAGCCAGGCATGGTGGCACAGTCCTTTAATCCTAGCACTTGAAAGGCAGAGGCATAAGAACATCTGAGTTCAAAGACAAGATTACCATCTCAAAAAAAAAAAAAAAAAAAAATAGGGAACCCTGATTGCTCTTTGGGCTGACAAGGGAAGGGGACTTGAGTGGGGGAGGGGGAGGGAAAGGGGAGGTGGCGGTGGGGAAGAGACAGAAATCTTTAATAAATAAATAAACAAACAAACAAACAAAAATCAGGGGAGAAATGGGGTTAGGAGAGACTGACTCAGTGATTAAGAACACTGGAAGTTCCAGTGATGTGGGAGTGATTTCTTATTAATAAAGAAACTGCCTAGGCCCCTTGATAGGCCCACCCTTAGGTGGGTGGAGAAAACAGAAGAGAATTCTGGGAAAAAGAAGCTTAGTGAGGAGTCGCCATGATTCTCCCACTCCAGACAGACGCAGGTTAAGATCCTCCCTGGTAAGACAGCTCGTGGGCTACACAGAATATTAGAAATGGGTTAGAACAATATATAAGAGCTAGCCAATAAGAAGCTGGAACTAGCTGGGCCAGGCAGTGTTTGAAAGAATACAGTTTCCGTGTAATTATTTCGGGGCATAACCTAGCCATGCGGGCGGCAGGGTGCCGGGGACGCAGCCCTGCTGCTCCTAACATCAACATTCCAGAGGTCTGGGGTTCTAATCCCAAAGCCCACATGGTATTTAATTAACTGTTACTCTAGTTCCAGGTGATTCAACTTCCTTTATTGTCTCCCGGATCACTGCAGGTACACGGTACACAGACATACAGTCAAACAATCCACACATATAAAATAATTATAAACCAAGTTGGGCATTGGGGTACATGCCTTTACCCCCAGCACTTGGAAGAGACAGGCTGGTGTGGTGGATCTGTGAGTCCAAAGCCATCTTAGTCTACAGAGTGAATTCCAGGACAGCCATAGTTACATATTGAGACCCCCATCTCAGAAAACATACACAGATACACACACAGAGAGAAAGAGGTTCAAAGTTGGCACTACAGAAAAGGATTGGCCAGGTGGTGGTGCACACCTTTATTCTCAGCACTTCAGAAGCAGAGGCAGGCATATATATGCAAGTTCGAGACCAGCCTAGTCTACAGAGTGAGTTCCAGGACAGCTAGAGGTACACAAAGAAACCCCCTCTTGAAAAGTAAAAAAAAAAAAAAAAGGTCAGTGGTTAAACGTATTTCCCAACACCTACTTGGTAGCTCAAATCATCCAACAGTCACTTCTTATTTCCTTGAACGCCAGGCATGCACATGGAACACATACATACATGCATGCAAACACACAATAAAATTTTAAAGATTTAAAAAAGAAAAAAATCAGATCAAAGTTATCCTATTATACAGCAAACTCAAAACCAGCCTGGGCTACTTGAGACTATTATCTAAAAACAAAAAAGGAAATTTAAAGATTCTCAATCATGCATGAATATACATTTGAATTAAGTAAAACTAAAAATTCCTTTGGCTAGGACTTGGCTCCTATTTGTAATCTCATCTTGGTAGGCAGAAGCAGGAGGATCTAAGTTCAAAGCAAGCCTAGTCTACAAGAGCTAATTATAGGACAGACAAGGCTAACAAACCCTGTTTTGAAAATAGGAAAAATAAATTAAAAAAATTAAAAAACGAAAGCATCAAAATTGCCCACTATGTAGTCATAGTCACAAAGCTTACTTTAAGAATTTTTTTTAATAAATCTTTGCCTTTATTTATGTAAGAGGACCAAGTCTGTGTCTACCGTCCAGAGAAGAGCATCAGAATCTCTGGGACTGGATTTAGAGATGTTTGTGAGTCACTGTATGGGTGCTGGGAATCTTCCTCCTGAAGAACAACCAGTGCTCCTAACCACTGATCTAACACTTCAGCCCAACTTCTAACCCTTTAACTAGGGTACTACTTACTGCCTCAGCTTATTACAAAGTTGTGTCCTCATCTCCAGACTGCTGATATTAAAGGTCTCACTTAGTTCCTTTAACACAAAAATGACTGCCAATCAACTTTTTAAGACACATAAAACAAGAAATTACTACATGTACAAATAAACTTACTTGTTTGTTTTGTTTTTGAAATGGGATCATCCTATGTAGCCCTGACTAGCCTGAAATTTGATATGTAGACCAGGCTAGCTTCAAACTCTGCCCAGCTACAGTCAATATTCTTAACTGCTAAGCCATTTTTCCAGTCCAACAAAAAAAAATTATTAAGAATGACTGTAAAATAAAATCTGGAAATCTACAGGACAGATTATTTTAAAGTGTCATTAGTTACGTTTTTACATTGCCCTGCTCAAGATTCAGTGTGAAGAAAACCAATCCAAACTACTAAAATTGACTAAAGTGAAGCATGAAGCCTTTAGTCCCAGCACTTGAGAAGAAAAGGTAGGCAGGCATTTGAGACAGCCTGGTCTACATGAATTTCCAGCCAACCAGGGCTGCATAATGAGACCCTGTGCCAAATAAATAAATAAGAGGTGCCAAGCCTGGGTGTTATGGCAAACACCTTTAGTGACACACTATTATGTCTATAGAGAATCACAGACAGATGAAATCTCTGAGTTCTAGGCCAGCCTGGTCTACATAGTGAGCACTTGTTTAACATGCAAAAATCCCTGAGTTCATTCCCAAGCACTGACCCACAATCAAAATCAAAATGGTGTTTTCCCCCAGTCTATTTTTCCCAAATGAAGAATCTATCACAGAGTGCCAGGACAGCCAAAGCTACAAAGAGAAACCTCTCTTGAAAAAATAGAAAAGTAAATTAGGGCCTTAACCATTCTATGTAAACTGAATTATATCACCAGCCCTCTTTTTGGAGGGAAAGGAGCCTTTTCAATTCTTCTTATGTCAGCATGATAGCACAAGCCTTTAATAGCACTATGGAGGCAAGAGACAGGTGGATCTCTGAGTTCTAGGCCAGTCTGGTCTATATAAAAAATTGTAGGTTGGCCATAGCTACATGAGACCTATCTCAAAAAGAAATAAATTTGGTGGGGCAGTGGTGGTACACGCCTTTAATCCCAGCACTAGAGAAGCAGAGTCAGATTGATCTCTGAGTCTGATTTTGAGGCCAGTCTGGTCTACAGAATGAGTGAGTTCCAGGACAGCCAGAGCTACACAGAGTAACTCTATTGCGAAAAGAAAAAATAAAGAGATAAAGGAAGCTGGGGAGGAAGGAAAGAAAGAGATTTTTATTATTATTGTGCATGTATATGATCTATAGATGTTGGAGGATAACTCTGAAGTCAGTTCTCTCCTTCCACCTTACATGAGGGTCTAAGGCTCAAACTGAGGTAGAGAGCCATCTTGTCAGCCCATTGTGCTTGGTCTTTTTGAGATAAGGTTTCAAACAACAGTCCAGGCTGGCCTTGAAATCAAAATTCTCTTGCTACAGTTTCTCAAAACACTGAACTTATGGATGTGTGCCAGTCTGCTCAGGTTCCAACCTCTATAATTTTTTTTGGTTACTTACTGTTGGGAATTGCAATAAACAAAATTATATAATAGATGGATATAAATAATGCTCTGTACAACACAACAAAAAGTGCATGTTTCCATATTTTATGTTTATACTTGCATACCCCACCAGCATACTGTCTCCACACACTACTAGGTTTATATCTGCCATCACTACATTCATTTCAATTAAAAGAACACAACTTTCTCAGTTCACTTAAGAGAACATGTTATCTGCACATATCTAAGAATGAAAAAAGAATGATTTCAAAACAAAAACTCTCACCCAAAATTCTCTTTTAACCCTTTAAATTTCTAAACTCAAGAGTAAAAAATTTTTCAAGTAACCTTAATGTTAATACTCTAAAGAAAACAAATATTCTGTCTAATTTTATAGATAATGTCTGTAATCCCAACAGTCAAGAGGGTAAAGTAGGATTGCTGGAAATTTCAGGCCAGTTTCAGACCAGCATAAGGTACACAGCAAATTTCAGGCCATCCTAGGTTACAGCATGAAACTCTGTATAAAAAACATAAAATTCTTAGATTCCCTTTTATAACTATGCAACATTACAAATGGTACATTTATCACTTACGTATTCCAATAGATATAAATCATACCTCTCTAAAAAATTATGAACTCTAAGAAATGGTTTGCATGGTAAATGTTTATAAAAGTATGCTGTTTGCTACAATTTTGAGATGAACCTAAACAAAAGATGAAATAATGAAGATAAACAGACATGACAAAATATGTTAATTGCAGAATTTAGGTGTTAGATATCTGCAAGTTTATCATAATTCTTTCAACCTATGTTTGATTTTTTTTAATACCAGAATGAGAAAATACTAAGAAAATTTAAGCACTGTAGTTAGGCAAATACACTTTAGTGTATTTACCTTAGACAGTGAAATATACTCTGACTTATAAAGCATATGCATGAATTAATCTTTACCTGTGGTTTTCACCCATAAAATGTACATTCTAGGTACAAGATACAGTAACATGCTTCATATTTATTAATCTTCACAACAGCCTTGAAGCAGGTACTCCTATTTTTCACATAAAGAAACTCAGGTATGGACAAATTAATCATTTGCCAAAGGTTACAAAGAAATATTAAGATTCCACTCAGATAAAACTAAAGCTCCTGCCGGAAAGTGGTGGCACATGCCTTTAATCCCAGCACTCAGGAGGCAGAGGCAGGTGGATCTCTGTGAGTTCCAGGACAGCCAGGACTGTTACAGAGAAACCCTGTCTCGAAAAACCAAAAACACTAACGCTCCTATTGTTTTTGTGGAAAGTGATGGGTTCAGACATGAAACAAGAACACAATTTTCCATAGGCAATTTCAAATTAACACATCTTTCTTGCAAAAATATCAAGCTGAAGGCAATTATTACCATATATTTCAAGGAAAACTTGCTAGTGTTGAGCTAGAGAGATAGCTCAGTGGTCCAGAGCACCGGGGTTCAAATCCCAGCACCCACATGGCAGCTCACAACTGTAACTCCAGAAACAGGAGACTCCACACCCTCTTCTGGCCTCTGAGGATACCATAAATGCATGTAAACATTACATGGATGGAAATAAAACGCTCATATGTAATAAAAAAGACAAAATCTTAAAAAAAAAAGTACTAGTGTTAAAATAAGTCAACAGTGGTGCTAGAAAAAAAATTCAAACTCTTTGGAATCACTTTTTGCTAGGCTAAATGTCAAAAAGAAAACACCCTCATTAGCTCAATTTTTACTAAACAGTTACAAGATAGGGCTATTCAGTAAGATATAACTAATTAGATTTGGTGACCCAGAAGACAAAATTGGTAGGATAATAGGCAAAAGGACTCAAAATAGTAGAAATGTAAATTCATGGGGCTGGAGAGGTGGCTCAGCTTAAGGTTAAGGAGCACTGGCTGTTCTACCAGAGGACCTAGGTTCAATTCCCAGCATCTACATGGCAGCTCACAACTGTCTCTAACTCAAGTTCCAGGGAATCTGACACCCTCACACCAATGCACATAAAATTAAATAAATTGTTTAATGAAAACTTGTAATTTCTCGTTTTTCTTCTTAAACACTGTAAAGCTGTGTTTTAAACACTGGTATCAATATGACTTACAAAGTTAAGACAAAGCAACAAGTAGCTCTAAATAAGTTTGGAGATCATGCACTCCCTAGGATTTCTTACCACTGAAGATTCCCATTACTGCAAGTACCTACCTACCTTGCTTGAGCAGCTGGAGGCATGTGAAATCTTTACTTCTCAATTCTGGGTTAAAGGAAAACCCAAACTTACCTAAATGACTAGCCACCCTAGCCAAAGACGAACACTGCAAGCTTTAACAAAACGTTGTAAGGACGAATTGCCAACCGCTCCCAACCCACCCGACCTTAGGAAAGACAGGTAACAGCTCACCTGGGGATCGGACTCCGACTCAGAGACCTCTTGCTCAAGAAAGGGCTGCTAGATCGCCTTCGACCGTAGGGACTGGGTGATCTCCCGCTATAAGAGCCGCTCCTTTCGTAGCTGGATGACCGTCTCCGGCTATAGGGACTCACAGACCTCTGTCGTCTACTGTAGGGGCTGGGTGAGCGAGCGCTGGACTGGTAAGCAGAAGGCTCTTTGTAAGGTGGGCTGACTGACTGCCTTCTTGAGGTACTCCCAGGACTCTTCTTGTAAGAGTCATAATTGCTAGAAGTGTGAGACCTTGGGGGGCTAAGGTCGTAGTCTTGGCCATAAGACGCTCCTGAAGGGCTGTCATCTTGCTTGGAACTGTCAGACCATTTCCTATGCGGACTCCTGGATCTCCGTTTGGGGCTATCCACCGTTTTGTAACTTTTGGGTGTTTCCCTTTTCCGATGACTTTTACTCCGGTCCTTGTGCCCGGACTTCAACTCACGTTCTTTCCGGGTCTTCTCCTTGTGGAGTTTGGATGACCTGGATTCCTTGCTGCTGCTTTTGGATACTTGTGCCTTCCCATAGTCATCACTCCCCTCCGCTGAACGCTTTGAACTTCCTGATATCCGGTCCTTCGTGGACCCAGATTTGGAGACTTCCTGGTTTTTTTCTTTCTCGGTCTGCTTAGTTCTTAGCAAGTCTCGAGACCGCCGGTGCTGGTGGTGACGATGTCTGTGCAGGCGGTCACTCCGATCCGTTCCACGACGCTCATCATTCTCCCTCCTGTCTAATTTGAAGGACGTGTCATCCGAGAAGGTGTCTGAATCCGAGCTGATGTCATCATACTCCACCAAAGGTTTGATTACTGTACCCAAAGATGCTGCTTCGGGGGTCACCAGCCCCGTATCTTTGGAGTGCTTGGACTTATGCCGCTTGTGCTTCGACACCAAGCGGTGACGCTCCCTGCTGTTGGAGCTGCCACCTCCCGATGACGGCTGCGAAGTTCCAGAAGCTCCTCCGCTCGCGTCCTTCTTACCCCCATGTCTCTCGGAATTGGGCATTCCCTTTCCCCAAGCCTGTAGAAGGGGAAAAAGTTCCCCAGCACTCCAAAAAGCCCCACCCTCCCCCCCGACCCCACGCCCACCAAGGAACCCCTAAAAGGGGGTGGGGAGGGAAGGGACCGCAGGCCAGGCTCCTCCTCCCTCTCGCCTCCTCAGCGCCCTCCTACATGAGGTGGGGGGGGGAGGGAAGGAGCGAGGGAAGAAATGAGAGTTCCTCGGCGGTGGAAGGAGCGAGACACCCGCAGCAACTCGAGTCTGCTCGCCGCCGCCGCCCACCCGCGCCGATCTTCAGGCCCGCGAGCCTGGGACCGCAAGGAAGCAGGAAGCCGAGCGCCCGAGTCTGAGGGGCCGACTCCGGCTCTGGCGCCCCGGGAGGACTGCGCGGGCCCTTCCTCTACCCGGTAGTCCGGTTCGGCGCCCGGGCTCGGCGGCCTAGGTGGCCTGACCTCCCGCTTTGTCCCTCGTCCCCGAGGGAGCCCCCTTCTCTAGCCTCCGCCTCACCCCGACACCTCACATACACATCCCGCTCCCTCACCCAGACTCAGTCACACACTAGATTAAACCGAAACGGCACTTGGTGGAGGGGGAGGGGCGAGCGCCCAAAGTCTCGCGAGAGGTCCCTAGGCTCCCGCGATACTTCGCGCTTCCTTTTCACCGCGACCCATTACTTCGCCAGACAACGCGAGAGCAGGGCCCAAGCCCTATACGCGTCCCGTTAGACTCTCGCGATACGTTTCCAACTCCCCCTTTTGAGAGGGGCTTTATGAAAGCGGAAGTTGCGGCGCTCACCTTTAAAACTTAAACCTAATTGATAATTCATGGGGAATTACTGCCAGGTTCGGGTGGAGACGCGTTTTAGCATGCTTCTAAGAAGTCTTTTGGTTTTGGGAATCTTTTTTAAACAAGGGACAGATGAACGTTGGGGCTCTTACAAGGGAAGTCTGAACGTTTAACAAAGCTTGTTACTAAGTGCCAGGCAGTCTGTATTTATCTTCTCTGTCCTCAGGATTAACCAGTGGGGCGGGTGGTGGTGGCACACGCCTTTAATCCGAGGACTTGGGAGCAGAAGCGGGCACGGCAAGGAAATTAACACTGTCTTCACTGCGATTTGACAGGCGAGGAATCCCGGATTCATAGAAGTTAGTTTAGGGGTAGAAAAGTTAGTGGCAGAGCGCCAAAGCGAAGTCATCCTGTAGCCCAGGCTGGCCTCAGAATTGCGGGATTCAGCCCCAGCTTCCCTATTGCTGGGATGACAGGCGAAAACGTTTTTCCTGGATCTTTGTTTTTACAACTTATGTATTTTAATACTTTAAATTTTCTGCATGCTTTTAGTTTTTAGTTTTCAGATGGGGTCTCTCTGTGTAACCCTGACTGGAACTCACAAAAACTGAAATGCCTCTCCCTGAGCCTGAGTACTGGGGATTAAAGGTCTGTGCCACCACTCCCCCCTTTCACAGCCTTTTAAATAAATTTAAATGTCCATGGAACAACGACTGAAGTAGATGCAAATGATATGTGGAGTTAATAATGGTTGGAAATGGAATTTAGTCATCTGAATGGTTTACTTAAATCCAGATTCTGAAGACCTTTTAAGAAAGGTATTAAAAACCAAGTGGTGGTGGCACAAGCTTTTAATCCCAGCACTCCGGAAGCAGAGGCAGACAGATCTTTGTGAGTTCTAGGCCAACCTGGTCTACAAGAGCTAGTTCCAGGACAGACTTCAAAGCTACAGAGAGACCCTGTCTCGAAAAACCAAATAAATAAATAGTAAAATAAAAGGTATTAAAAGTCAGTTTGAGCCTGGCGGTGGTGGTGCACGCCTTTAATCCCAGCACTCGGGAAGCAGAGGCAGTTGGTTCACTGTGAGTTGACCAGCCTGTGATACAAATCAAGTCCAGAACAGTCAAGGCTCCATATCACCAAAAAATCCTGACTCAAACAAAAGGCATTTTGAACCTGACCTGCTAGAACACACCTTTAAATTCAGCACTCCGGAGGCTGAGGAAGAACAACCAGTGTTGCATAGTGAGACCCTAACTAAAAAAAGAAAAATTGGCTTGACTGGATGCATTGTGCAAGTTTTATACAAGGATAGATTATCCTGAAAAGTAGAAGGGCCGCTGGATGAAAACTCTGGGATATACTACCCCTACGATTGATGTTTTGTTGAGCTGGAGAGATGGCTCAGTGGTTAAGACCACTGGCTCCTCAGAGGACCCAGGTACAGTTCCCAGCACCCACATGGCAATTCTGGGGCTTCTGACACCCTCCCACAGACACACATGCAGGCAAAATAGTTATGCAAATGAATTGAAAAAAAAAGGTTGATGTTTTGCCATCACAAACGTCAAATTTCCACAAAAAGAGAAGAAAATGAGACTCAGAAAGAATAGCTAGATCTAAGCACATTTGCACCCAGTACAGGAAATACCAGCTGCGGTTCCCTGAGGAGCATTTCTCTTGCATTACACTTTTTTTTTCTTTTTTTAAAGAT
The DNA here is from genome assembly GCF_014885135.2 of Alexandromys fortis. Classification (NCBI taxonomy): domain Eukaryota; kingdom Metazoa; phylum Chordata; class Mammalia; order Rodentia; family Cricetidae; genus Alexandromys; species Alexandromys fortis. The sequence goes on along the minus strand of NW_026067974.1, from coordinate 10,144,264 downwards.
TTATTTATTTATTATATATACAGGGTTCCGTCTCTCTGTATGTTTGCTGGCCAGAAGAGGGCACCAGACCTCACCACAGATGGCTGTGAGCCACCATGTAGTTGCTGGGAACTGAACTCGGGACCTCTGGAAGAGCAGTCAGTGCTCTTAACCTCTGAGCCATCTCTCCAGCCCCTGCATTACACTTTTTTTGGTGGATTCAAATCTTTTTTTTTTTTTTCAGGTAGGCCAGGCTGGCCTCTAACTCCTTGAGATCCACCTGCCTCTGTCTCCCAAATGCTGGGATTAAAGATGTGCACCACCACCACTCAGCAATAAAATTCTATCCTAGGAAATTTTGTGTCGAAAATTTCTTTTTTCCTTTTCTTTCCTCATCCCTTCACCTCTCCTGCTGTCTTGGAGAAGTTCTCCAGGCTAGCCTGACACTCACGTTCACCTGCTCAAGAGTCAAAACGCTGAAATTATAGGCAAGTATTGCTATGTGGGCCTCTCAGATTTTTTTTTTTTTGGAGCCTGTCCCGGAACTAGCTCTTGTAGACCAGGCTGGTCTCGAACTCACAGAAATCCACCTGCCTCTGCCTCCCGAGTACTGGGATTAAAGGTATGTGCCACCACCGCCCGGCTCAGATTTTTTAAATACAAAATTTGTAAACTCCTGGTCTACAAAGCAAGTTCCAGGACAGTCAGAGCTGTTACACAGAGAAAAAAGGTGAAAAATGAAATTGTGAATTCCCTGAATTCTCACAATAACAATGAGAAGAGTGCTTGTGTAAAAATAATGATTGGGGGGTGGGGGGGTTGGAGAGATGGCTCAGCAGTTAAGACCACTGACTGCTCTTCCAGAGGTCCTGAGATCAATTCCCAGCAACCACATGGTGGCTCACAACCATATATAGATCTGGTGCCCTCTTCTGGCCTACAGTCAGGATACTGTATAAATAAATAAATCTTTAAAAAAAATAATAATTGTGGCCAGGCAGTGGTGGAGCACACTTTAATCCCAGCACTCAGGAGGCAGAGGCAGGCGGATCTTTGTGAGTTTGAGGCCAGCCTGGTCTACAAGAGCTTGTTCCAGGACAGGCTCCAAAGTAACACAGAGAAATCCTGTCTCGAAAAACCAAAACCAAAAAAATTAAAAATAATAATAATAATAATAATAATGATGATGATTGCGGGGCTGGAGAGATGGCTCACAGGTTAAGAGCACTGATTGTTCTTCCAGAGGTCCTGAGTTTAATTCCCAGCAACCACATGGTGGCTCACAACCATCTGTAATGAGATCTGGTGCCCTCTTTGGTCTGCAGGCACACATGTAGACAGAATACCATAAACATAATAAATAAATAAATCTAAAAAAAAAGAACTTAAAAAAAAGATTGCCCTCAAAAATAAAAGGAAAAAAATGGGAAAAAGAGGATTGTATCACTTTGCAGAAAAACCTTGACCTCCATGACTCAAGAGTGCTTCAGCATTGTGTCTGCACACCCACCAGAGGTAGGTGCTGGAACTCTGCAGTGGCAGATCCTGGTCAGGAAGGACACAGATAGGAAGTTATGTGGCTGGAAAGACAGGGCTCAGAGGGCAAGAGCGGCTATTCCTCCAGAGCACCCACAAGGCAGCTCACTTCTATCTGTCACAATTCCTCCTCCAGGGAATCAGACACCTTCCACAGACATGCATCTAGGCAAACATAAAAAGAAACCATAAACATTTTAAAAAATAAACTTAATTAGAGTTACAACTACTTCTTCACACATGAACTTAATAGAGTCTTGGTGGCAGTGTGCTGTTTGTGTCAGGATCTCACACAATCGCTCAGGCTGACCTGAAACTCTGCCTTCCTCCTCCGCTCTGCACTAGTGATTGTGATTATAGGTTTGAGCCGGCATGCATCCAAATTATTAGTTTAGGCTTTAGGTTTAAAGAGCTCTCTTGGCCGGGTGGTGGTGGCGCACGCCTTTAATCTTTAATCCCAGCACTCGGGAGACAGAGGCAGGCTGATCTCTGTGAGTTCGAGACCAGCCTGGTCTACAAGAGCTAGTTCCAGGACAGGCTCCAAAACCACAGAGAAACCTTGTCTCGGAAAAAAAACAATAAATAAATAAATAAATAAATAAATAAATAGCTCTCTTGGTCCTGATAGGATGGCACGGAAACTCAGAGATCTGCCTGCCTCTACTTGCCCAGTACTGGAATTAAAGACATGTACTTCCACTCTGGGCCTGACTTTGCATTAGTTTTGAGATAGCATCTCAGGTGTCTAAGGAGGCCTCCTAGCCGGTAAGTAGCAGGGTCTGACTTTGGTACTCCTGATTCTTGCTTTCTGGTATGCACCACCAAATCAAGCCAAGTATTCTTTGTGTATACTTTGATTACTTAAATATTTATCTTTCTTCCTTGAATGCATTTGTAATGTTCTCTGAGATTGGGGGGGAAGGGGAGATGTGGAGCTCTTGGCCTAGAATTTACAGAAGTTTGTTTGTCTGCCTCTGCCTCCCAGAAGCTGGAATCAAAGGTTTGTGCCACCACTACCAGCTTGTTTTATTTTTAGACAAAGTCCCATCTTACTCAAGCCGGCCTAAGACTTAAGAGATTTATAAGCTTTGTAAACTTTACATTTTCCTAGCTACACTGAGTATAGACATTTGTGCTTATTTGCATAGAAAGTTTTTACGTGAAAGTGTGAGGTCTCAAACCCCAGGACAAATGGCCACCTGCTGTGCCTGTTTAACATACCACAGAACATCTCACCCCACCCCCACCACAACCTCTCCAGCTCATGGTCTTCTCCCCAGCTGCTACTCCCTATGGAACTCAACTATTTCCTTTTTTTAATCCCACTCTCCTGGCCTCTTGGCTTCTCGTTCCCCTCCTCACATGGCTGGGTTCAGTCGGCTGGCTGGTCATGTTCACTCTGGACGCTCTCAGATGTCTCCGCCTCTCTGCCTGTGCTCTCCCTTATAATAAGAACCTCGGGTGGGAGAGAGAGCCCTGGCTACTAATCCAGAGGTCCTGAGTTCAATTCCCAGCAACCACGTGGTGACTAGCAACCATCTGTAATGAGATCTGGCGCCCTCTTCTGGCTAACAGGCACACATCAGACAGAACACTGTATACATAATAAATAAAATTAAAAAAAAAAAACTTCAACCCGTTAGAAGCAGTTGTGTCCTCCTAAAGATTTCATTACCCGATAATTGAAAAAAAAAAAAACACCAAAAATAAGATGACATGATCGATCCTAAGGGATTGCGGGGTTTTGTTTGTTTGTTTGTTTTTTGGTTTTGGTTTTTCAAGACAGGGTTTTGCTGTAGTCTTAGAACCTGTCCTGGTCTACAAGAGCTAGTTCTTGGACAGGCCCCAAAGTCACAGAGAAACCCTGTCTTGGGGAAAAGAAAAAAGAAAAAAGTTAACAACAAAAAAACTGATTGAAGCCGGGCAATGGTGGCGCACTCCTTTAATCCCAGCACTCAGGAGGCAGAGACAGGCAGATCTCTGTGAGTTTGAGACCAGCCTGGTCTACAGAGCTAGTTCCAGGACAGGATCCAAAGCCACAGAGAAACCCTGTCTCGAAAACAAAAACAAAAACAAAACAAAACAAAACAAAAAAAAACTGATTGGGCAAAGACCTTTAAAGAAAGTCACTGTCACCTCCTCTGATAAGGCTGGCTAATAGTCTTCTCTGGTGTCTACCCAGCAACACTGGGTTGTGCTGGCACCTGGGATAGCAGTCAAACAGAGAGACCTAGTGCAGCACCTCCTAGCGAGGACAGGCACTGTCCATCAGCACACAGTTCTGATGGCCAAGTCCTAATAAAAGGTTTGAAATAACGCTAGAGAATGGTTCAATCGGCAAAGTGTTACTGCACAATCGTGAGTGCTTTGTTTGTTTACTGCACAATACTTTGTATCCATCTGGAGTTTGCTAGCCATCCATTCTAGTCAGAGAAGCAAGCAGACAGACCCTGTCACCACACACACACACACACACACACACACACACAT
>NW_026067974.1:10128204-10129527 GCF_014885135.2 Alexandromys fortis | reverse complement strand
TTTTTTTTTTTTTTTTTGGTTTTTCGAGACACGGGTTTCTCTGTGGCTTTGGAGCCTGTCCTGGAACTAGCTCTATAGACCAGGCTGTCCTCAAACTCACAGAGATCCACCTGCCTCTGCCTCCCGAGTGCTGGGATTAAAGGTATGTGCCATCACCGCCCATCTTCTGCAAACGTTCTTAGTGTGTTTGTGTATTTGTGATGTATATGGGGATGCTTTTGTGTGACAGCACCTTTCCTAGGCAATGCACACACACACACACACACACACACACACACACACACTCTCTCTCTCTCTACTCATGCCTAGACAGGTAGCTCACTACAAGATAGGGCCAAATTACAACTAGGTAAACCAAAAAGATTTACTAGAGTTATTGCAGGAATATGACTGAGGGGTTACTTCCAGAACAGAAATGATTCAAAGCCCACCCCAGCACGGTGACATCTCACAAAAGCTGGGAACCAGGAGCACACTGTACAGGTGGCGGTCATCTCCACAAGTTGGACAGTGTTCTTTCCTAGTGACGTAGTTGGTCTAAACTTCTTCCAGGCATCTAAGCTGACTTCTGCTTCTTCCAGGCAGCAGAACTAGTTTCAGAGTCTTTGTGGCTTAGATTTTCTGGGAATATCCTTTGTAGCTTGGCTCCTTTACTCTTGGAAAGAAGGGGCCTGGTGAATTTGGTCAGTTTTAGGGACTTCCTGAAGCGATTTTAAGTTGTTTACCTTGGGGGTTTAAGGAATGTCTCTGAAGAGTAGGATCCCCACCACCTCCACTGTCCACAGGGGTTCTCTGTGTATTTCCGGCTGTCCTGGAACTCACCATACAACCCAGGTGATCCTTTAACTCACAAAGATCTTCCTGCCTCTACTCCTGGGGGCTGGGATAAAAGACATATGTCATCATACCCACTCTGTTCCCAAGATTTTAAGTGTTTTAGACACTACTATTGAGTTATATTACCATCTAGGTCTTTTTCAGATCCCTGTGTCATTCTAGATTAAAAAAAGCAAACTGCTATAATCTAAAGCTTCCTTGAGATCTTCTGTTAGTCTGGAGACATGGATCTGGTAGAGGTTTTTTTATTTTTGTTTTTTGTTTTTTTAATTTTTTGAGAGAGGGTTTCTCCGTAGCTTTTGGTTCCTGTCCTGGAACTAGCTCTTATAGACCAGGCTGGCCTCGAACTCACAGAGATCCGCCTGCCTCTGCCTCTCGAGTGCTGGGATCAAAGGCGTGTGCCACCACCACCCGTTTTTTTTTTTTTTTTTTTTTTTTTTTTTTTTTTTGTGGAGTGGTTTTTTTTTTTTTTTTTGTTTTTTTTTT